>NC_065545.1:18727293-19036981 GCF_932294415.1 Quercus robur | reverse complement strand
GAATATTTTGATTCCTAGATAGGTTCTACTTTCTAGGCACATCTATACATGTGAAAGATCTCGGTTGATAGTGGTCAAGGTTGGTTGGTTAATTCTTAATTCTTTTTTTACTTAGATAATTTATCATTCTTTTTGGCAGCCTTTGTTTTGAGGCATCCTCTTGTTGCAAGTGCTGTTTTTGGAGCTACTAAGTTGTGGCAGCTTCAGGAGGTTCTCAATGCATTCAAAGCAGAGCTCACATCTGAAATAATTGTTGAAATTAACAAGATTCATGGAAAGTTTCCCAATCCATGTCCCTGATCAGTAGTCAATGCTGTTCAGTTTCTTATTAAGGAAAATTGACTAGATTGGCTAAAAGGGATCCGGTTGTACCTCGTGCAATTGCATTTGTAATATTGATTAATTTGATATTATTGAAGGTTGTCAGTTTTGTTGGTGCTTTGCTAGAGGTGGTGGCAGTCATATGACAAAAGCTTGTACCTACCCTTAGCAAATTCTCCAAGAGATGCATGACAGTAAAAGTCCACTACAAATTGTTGCATCTTCACAATTGTTCATGTGTTTTGTGCCCCAGTTTAGTTGTGTACTTAGTGCTCGTGTGGACCAGATTTGACAGATACATCTGAAGATGGCAAAGGATAAAATTTTCTGGATTTTTGATGATAATATTTTGCACCTATAAAGGTGTATGTTTTGTGCGCATCAATCACCATAGTGCTACTTGTACTTTTTGGTGATCAAATGCTCTGTTCAGATTTTGAAAGGTACGGGGCTGTGGGGTCTGGTCCCAACTGCAACATGGCAGCACCACGTGGAAATTATAATATAATTGGACTTTCAGCTTTTGGTTTCTTTATTGTTGAATCTTGAATGTTGAATGTGAATGAGCACAGGTCATGAATCTTCTGAGAAATGGTCAGCATGAGAAGAGGGTTTGCTTAGTTTGTACCATAAAGGTCCCAAAAGTTGACTAACTATGGAATCTAGCTTATCAATGCAGCGAAAAGTAAGTTAAAAATTTTCACATTATACACACTATCGCAAATATATATCCATAGTTAGTCAAATTAACCATTTGTGAAAAAGAGGTTGATAAATAGCATTGCTTGTATGGCAAATGGTTTTCCTTTATTCATTATGGATGCAAAGTCAGAAGTGTCCTGCAATCTATCACCAATATAGAGTAACAATATTTTAAAACAAAATCAACCTCAAAGATAATATTTAGAAAATCCTATCAAATATCCTGCATGTCAAATAACACCTTTGCTGAAAACCCATAACTCTGAAGATAACGGAAGGGGGACGTTTCATTTGTTGTAATGTTATATATTACACCGTAATATTACGTTATTGTAATCTTACATTAATGTAATCTTAATACAAAAATACAATACTACATTGTTTAGGAAGGTAGTGAGATTAAGATAATGTGATATATATTGTAATTTTAAATTATGGTAATATTAGAGAAAAAAAAAACAAAAATCTTAATATAATATTATCGTAATGTCATATTATCATAATATGTATCACATCCAAGACACATCACAACGAACCAAATGTTCCCAAAGTGTAATCAGCATTCATAGAAAAGCCTACCAACCAATTTCTTCAATGTTTATGTAAGTTGACATTTCAATTTTGTATGAACAAAACAACAGAGTGATCATTGTAGTACCACATGCCAACCATGGAAAGTGTGAGCCTTTAAGCCTCCACTCTCCAGCTTGTTCCACCTCATAAAACTCATTTCTCTCCCACTGGCCTTGCCTTGTTTACTCAAACAAAATGGCCTTTCCATTAGTCCTTTTTTATAAGGGATTGTGGTCGTATCAATCAAGTGCTGCAATAAACAAATGAAGGATTTAAATATTTGAGTAAATTCATAAATTGTACGGAAGATGCGGTATTGGTTGGTTCTACTACATACAGACAAATAGGGAGCTGTAATATAAAAAATTATTCTGAATTTTGTTCTTTTACCATCATGAGCTGGGCCTAATGTACCAATAAAGAAATTGTGCCTGCAATTTTTTAGGCCTATTTTTTTTAGTGGGGGGTCAAATCTGGCTAAGCAAGATAGTATAAAATTGGAAAATATGTGAAAGTGCTACATGCAAGCGTGCTCTAATGATGGGAAAGAAGAAGATTAATATAACCACAATCCAGAAAGATAGATCTGCAATTTTTGGTTGGATTTTACTGCCAACTTAATAGGAGCTGGTTTCTGGGGCATATAACTTTCTAGAAGAAGAGTAACAAAAGTACTTCTTGCCCTTTTATGATGGCATGGAAATGAAGCTACCACTATAACATAATTTACATTTACATCTAGACTTGATTGTACAACCATGCCACATTACACCAAAAACAGTAAATTCTCACCAATAAAAATGCAAATCCAATCCATAGCTTGTTTCCTTTCTAGTGGTTTTGATAGTGACATGTCTAGGTGACAATTTAAACTTTCTAATAGACATGCTTTATAAAAAAAAAAAAAAAAATTGACTTTTAATTTAAATTTGATAGAAATTGTATCAATGGAGTAAAGGGCATTGTTTGTTGTATTAAAGTTTTAGAAAAATATTGCAATTACAGACTTACAGTATAATTAATGAATGATTTTTTTTTTTTTTTTGGTCACGCGGTCAAAAGTGTCATGTTTCATTGTTTTGTAGAATATACGTCTAAAACTATTAAGTCTAAACACTCTGTCACGTTATGTTCAACTTGATTCTAAGAAAAAATATAAAAATTTTCAACTTTATTTCTCTCTTTTCGTGCCTCTACCGTGTCCTACTTTTTGAATCTTTCACTAACTTTGGGTGGCATAGTAGTACCTTGTGAGGCTGAATTGGTATCTAGATTCTTATTCTAGAGGCAGAGAGAGACCTTCGCCACCTACTTTTGAGTTCAGTAAGTCAAACACAACATTTTTTTTACCAATTAATTCAAAAATAATAATTGTGAACATAAATTGTTATGATAATTATTATTTTCTCCATCACAACATATTATGAGTTTTAATTAGTTTACTTAATAAGGTTTAGCCAAAAAAAGAAAAGAAAAAGTTCTCTCATCGTTAGTATTAAGTAAGGACTTCATTGATTTTTGAAAGTTGTTCTTCCGCACTTTAGGACCGTTTTTCTATCCAATAATGGCTAATTTTTGTTAATAATATTTTACAGCCTTCATCTAAAAAAAAAAAAGAATTTAAGTTTATGTTTAGATATGGCTGAAAACTGAAAATTAAAAACATTGTAGTAAAATAATTTTTAAATATGTGAATAGTAATGTGGAACCTAATTTTGAAGAAAAATTTGCTGAATTAGACAACTTGTGAGTCCCGTGAACAATGCATGGGACCCACTGACAGAGACACAAATGCGCTAATTTCTTCATTTCAACGCAATCCAAATGGAGGTTAAGTGTGCGTTTGGAATGCATGAAAAACGTGCATTCCAGCATTTAGCTGAAACAATGGTAGGTCTCGTGCACTGTTCTCGGGACCCGCAAATACTTTTTTTTTTTTAGAAAAACACTTCAAAACTGGGTCCCATGGCATTGTTCACACATTTAAAAGTTATTTTGCTACAGTGTTTTCAGTTTTTTACAATAAGCGGTATCCAAACAGACCCTAAGTTTAAATCTCTCATGTGTATATATATATATATATACTAAATATCAATTATTGTATTGATTATAATTGAATTCTATTGTATTTTTAAAAAGAAAAATACAAAAGTTCATGATTAAATTACTGATTTTGAGTTTTTTATTTTACATAATCATTCATACTAATGCGTTCTACCAAAACTCAAAAGACATATAATGGTTGACCTATTAGGCTTCTCTCTTTCTTACAGGTGCCTACTGTCCAAGCCTTCAAGGTCCCGAAAAAATTAAAGAAAAAAAAAAGCCAACAACTTCTCTGAGAAAGTCTCATCAAACTCTCCGAAAAACCAAAAATTAAAAAAAAAACCCAAACCCAAACCTTAACCTCAACCTTAACCCCCCACAATCTCAGCAAAAACCGAGGCAAAAACCAAAACCAAAAGCTGAAAGCTGAATTCTACTCAGTAAATTACAACAGAGCGGCGGGTCCGGAGCTTAGTCCGGGCCCCACCTTCTTTCCCACCTTTCCCTCCGATCTTCTCTGCCTTTTGGACTCTCTCTCTCTCTCTCTCTCTTCTTCACAATTCAATCACACTCTCTTATTTCCTTGCTGGGTTTTCTTTTTCACTTTGTGATCTCTCACTGTTTTCAAGAATAGAAAGAAGAAACAAATTCTGATAATGGGTTCGAAGCCGTGGCTGTACCCGGCTCCGAGTTATCGTAGTATGGAGACGTATTGGGATACAGACGAGGATGCGCCTGGTCCACGATGTGGTCACACGCTCACAGCTGTTGCTGCTTCCAAATCCAATGGCCCACGTCTCATCCTCTTCGGTGGCGCCACCGCAATCGAAGGCGGCGCTTCCTCCTCTGCTCCTGGCATCAGTATATTCATATCTCTATCTCTCATTAGCTCTTTTGTGGTTTGGAATTGAAATTGGGAATGAAAGTTTGGTTCTTTTTTCTTTTTTTATTGTTTTTTGCGTAGGGTTAGCTGGCGTGACAAATTCTGTTCATTCCTATGATGTTTTGACCAGGAAATGGACCAGGTGAGTTTCTGGGGATTTTGTATTTTTTCATGAAGTTTATATCTTTTGGGGTTAAATTGAGTTTTGGTTGATTTGGGTGTTTGAATTTTGTGAATTGGTTGCAGAATTAGGCCGGCAGGTGATCCACCCTCGCCACGGGCTGCACATGCCGCGGCTGCAGTTGGTACAATGGTTGTGTTTCAGGTGATTAAAGGAAATGTTTATGTGAAAAAGATTGGAATTTTAGAGCTGGGTTTTTGATTTTAGAGGTTTTTGTTTCTGGGATTTTATGGTATGTTTTAATAGTGTTATTGATTGGTGCTGTATGGCTAGGGTGGGATAGGTCCTGCTGGTCATTCCACGGATGATCTATTTGTGCTTGACATGACAAATGATAAGTTTAAGTGGCATAGGTGAGCTTAGGTGTCTTGAATTGATTAGAATTTGTCTTTCTGGGGTTTTTGAATTTTGCTTAAGTTGTGCTGTTGATCATTCTGTTTTTGATATGGATGTAGAGTAGTGGTACAAGGACAAGGACCTGGGCCTCGCTATGGCCATGTAATGGACTTGGTTGCTCAAAGATATCTTGTCACTGTTAGTGGCAATGACGGTGAGTTCAATTTGCTGTTCGATTATATTTTATCTTGTCATGTGTTATTGGAAGAGAAGCATGCCAAAATCACAAAAGAAACTCTGTTTTTGTTTGTTTGAATGATGTGTATAATGATTAATTGATTTTTCTTCTGTAAACCCACTAATGACCTCTACTTCTCAAAGATCCATATATGCATGATGTGCCATTGATAGCATTATAGGGCATTGGTTGGATCTATTCAGTAAATTATTAATTTCTCTCATACATATAATCAGAGATTACCATATAGAATGTAATTAAGATAACAACACTTTCCCACTCTCACTTGTCCTAGCTCTTTATTTAAACTCAGTGTTCGTCTTTTGTGTTTAAGCTGAGCTTTATCATGAACAATTCAAAAAAAGAAAAGAAAAAACTTCTGCTGGTTTTGACTCCTCTTCCTTTGGTAGTAGATTTTTTTATTTTGGTTGCATACATATGTGAAATATAGAAACTGTGTGTGTATTTGCCAGAAAAATGTATTTTTATATGTTGCTGCAATGAGAATGTATGTTGTCATATGTTTAAAACCATGTAAAATTAATGTTTCGTTCTATTTCAGGCAAAAGAGTTCTATCTGATGCTTGGGCTTTGGATACTGCTCAGAAACCATATGTATGGCAGAGGCTAAGCCCAGAAGGTGACAGGCCTTCTGCAAGAATGTGAGTACTTTGTTGTAAATCTAAAAATTATTAATGTTTGTATTCATTCAGTAGACCAAATTTGTTTTATATTCATGATTCAACATTATTTTGTAGGTATGCAACAGCAAGTGCCCGTTCAGATGGCATGTTTTTGCTGTGTGGTGGAAGAGACTCTTCTGGCGCGGTATATGATATACTCTGATGTGGATTATGAAGCAGTCAATTGAATAAATTATGTGTTCATCATTGTGGTTTGCTCTATTAATTTTTGGCTGGTTTTGGGCATCTGGCTCAAATTTAGCTCTGAATTGGGGTCCGTGATTGCAATGTGCTTAATAATTTAATGCATATAAAGATGTGAAGTCAAGACGATCAACTAAAAAGATTTTGATGGGCCAATCTGTGTCTGCTCATTTGTATACATGGATAGCATGTACAATTCAACTCAACTCTTTTTATTTCTTTTTTTGGGGGGTGGGGGTGGGGGGGTTGTACCTTGGATGTCCTGTTGGAATCACCAAGAGGTGCCATTTTATCTTCCCATTGAAAAATACATTGTTTTTAAAGCATGTTTAAACATCATAATCTACTCCCTCCATCCCAAATTGTTTGTTTATTAGAAAATCCAAAATTTTAAATTGACTTAATTGGCTTTGAAATAAGAAGTTACCAGTTTCCAAATTTTTTTCTTAATTTTAACTTAAATAAAGTAAAAGCTAAATTAGGAAAGTTATAAAAAATTGTGTTTATTGACTCTTAAAGTGGAAAATATTTTGGGACATCCAAACATGCAATAATAAACAAATAAAAGGGAACAGAGGGAGAATCTGCCATCCCATAAAGTAACACAGCTACTAGAATTATTGGTTGGAGTAACTCACAGTATAGAACTAGAGGCAGGTTGACCTGTAAATTTCCCAATAGTGTCCCAGTTGTTTGAGAAAATATTTCCTAATTATTTTAAAACTGATTTATGGCATTTTCCTAGTGTTTCAAAACCTGTTGCAGTAATTTGTATGTCTTAAATAGGTTTCCATGTGAATACAACAACAACAAAGCCTTACCTTGTGTTTGGATGGAGGGAGATAAGGGGAGAGTAGAGGAGAGTGGAAGATGGATAAATTTTAGTATATTCGGGCCACTATCTCCTCTACTCTCTTTTCTCTCCATCTCCTTCTTTCCAAATATACCCTTAGTCTCAAAATTTTTAGGTCAGCTATGGATCCTCTTCAATAGATTAGTTAGAATTGGCCACATGCATTCTTCTCCACCATTCTATTCTATCTGAAGTCATACTCTTTGTTACTTTATTAATTGACATGTCATTTTTTATTACTTTACTAATGTTCTTTTAGGTCTTTTTCTACCTTTTTTCTTCCTCTTGACTTGGATCAACTCACTTACTTTTTTACCAGCGATTACCTTTGAACATGGCCAAACCATTTCAAGCGCCCTCATCTTTTCATCAATAGGGGCTACTCTTATTTTCAAGCGGATTTCCTTATTTCTAATCCTATCTGTCCTGCCTATTTCTACTTATCTATCTTAACATTCTCATTTCAGATGCTTTTTATTTTTATTTTTTTTATGGATATACTACTTCTTAACTACCCAACATTCAATGCCATAGAGCATAGCTGGTCTTGTAGCAGTCTTATAAAAGTTTCACTTTAACTTTATAGGTATTCTACGATTACACAATATTCTTGATGTGCTTCTCCACTTCATCCTTGCTCTTATATTATGATTTTACATTCTCTTTAATCTCTCAATCTTTATAAATTATAGATCCAAGGTATCAAAAGCTCTCACTCTTTATCTCTTGACCGTCAAATTTTACTGCCCTTTTGTCTTTGATTCTACTTTTACTAAACTTACATTCCATGTACTCTGTTTTTGTCCTACTTAATCGAAAGCCTTTATATTCTATAGCATCTCACCAAATTTCTAACTTGGCATTAACTCCACTTTTAATTTCATCTGCTAAAACTATAGGTTTCCATGTGAATATGAATCTAATTCTATTACTTATATTTATGTAACTCTGTTTTAGTAGGCATATTTACTTGGAATTAGATTCAAAGTAATAGAATTATTTTTCTATGTGAATATGAATCTAATTCTATTACTTATCTTAATGTAACTTTCTGAATTCAGTGGGAATGTTTGAATCTTGTGTAATCAATTCTATCTTGAGGCCTTACTGGTGAAGCTATGATCTAACTATATAGTGCTTACACTTCCACAGCCACTTGCTGATGCTTATGGGCTGCTCATGCATAGGAATGGTCAGTGGGAATGGACTCTTGCACCAGGAGTATCCCCTTCACCAAGGTATCAACAAGCTGCGGTAAGTAGTGAGATATGTGTGTATATATCTACCAATTTGCTAGTTATAACATTTATTTGTCTGTATGTGTGAGTATTCATGTACAAATCCTAAACGTGTTACTTCTGCATATTTTTGGATATATTCTCCATACTTGTATACATTCTTAGTGGGCCTGCATTGTTCATTCAAACAAGTCGGTTTGGGATCATAGGTTTTTATACTGGTAGTCTTTTTAGTCTTTAATGAATAATCTTTTGTCTTGAGCCTCTTTCTAATCACTGAACTTGAGATGTCTTGCTATCAGGTTTTTGTTAATGCACGATTGCATGTTACTGGAGGTGCCCTTAGAGGAGGACGTGCAATTGAAGGTGAAGCAGCTATTGCAGGTAATGTGCCAGAAATGTCATTACTGTGAACATATGTGCATGTATGTATGTATGTGTTTGTGTACTTCTTTTAGAAAACCTTAAATGTCTTTTTTTTGGTTAGTATTGGACACTGCTGCTGGAGTTTGGTTAGATAGAAATGGTTTGGTCACCTCCTCTTCACGCACAAGCAAGGGCCTCACTGAATTTGATCCTAATTTGGAGCTTATGCGTCGTTGCCGCCATGCAGCTGCATCTGTTGGTGGTCGTATATATATTTATGGTGGTCTCAAGGGAGGTAAAACTCTAAAATCAGTATTGAAAATAATTAAGAATGTAACTACAGAAGCAGAGTAAATATTCAATCTGTTTGTTGGATTACATGGATTAAAGAAAAGATTTCTGTTAATGGAATATTATCTCCAGCCGGGTTAACATCAGAATTGCACATTTGCTGATAAGCTTCTTACTCTCTCTTTCTGTTTTATTTTATTTATTTATTGTGGGGTTTGTGGGGTGTATATAGTCTTGCATTACCTGTTCTCATCTTTGTGTTTCTTTCCCCCCCTTTTTGTTAGAAGTTATCATCGTGGAAAATTCTGATCAAATATGTTACTCTGTGCAGATATTCTTTTGGATGATTTTCTGGTTGCAGAAAATTCTCAATTCCAGTCTGACATCAATTCTCCCGTAATAACATCCGAGAGAGCCTCACCAATATCAAGCCCCAAATTTAATCAACCTAACGTAAACCCTTATGTGACTACACCAACTTTGGATGGTGGACTAGATATTCCTTCTTCTGGTAGCATGAGGTATTGTTCCATAGCCCTCTTTCCTCTCTTTCACTCTTGCATGTTCTTTGTTCATTCATATGATAATTTAGTGGTGTATGTTCATCCTTAGCAGCATGGACAAAAATTCTTTGGAGAAATTGAGGGAAGCTTCTGCTGCTGAAGCTGAGGCAGCTACCGCTGTCTGGCAAGCAGTGCAGGCTGCTTCTGCTGCTCCTCCTGAAGAGACATCTGTATCAGATGATAACTCCCAAGCTGCAGAAACAACTTCAGATGGTAGTGATACAGAGGCAGATGTTCGTCTTCATCCAAGAGCTGTATGTCCTTTGCATCAGTGTCCTATATCTAAGTTTCTATTTTGTACTCGAAATGCAAAATCATACCATTCTGTGGTCACAGGTTGTGGTTGCGAAAGAGGCTGTGGGTAACCTGGGTGGGATGGTAAGGCAGTTATCTTTGGATCAATTTGAGAATGAGAGCAGACGGATGATTCCATTGAACAATGATTTATCGTATCCTACTAAAAAATTCACCAGGCAGAAGTCTCCTCAGGGCTTACATAAGAAGGCAAGCATTATTCAGATTTAGAGTTCTTCCCTTGTTTTTATCTGGCTTACTTCAATGTGATCCATTGTCATTTGTATTCTTGCCAGATCATTTCTTCATTGCTCAGACCTCGGAATTGGAAACCTCCTGCCAATAGGAGATTTTTCCTGGATTCATATGAAGTGGGTGAGCTCTGTTATGCTGCTGAACAGATCTTTATGCATGAGCCAACAGTCCTTCAACTGAAAGCACCTGTTAAAGTATTTGGTGATCTCCATGGACAATTTGGTGATTTAATGCGGCTTTTTGATGAATATGGATTTCCTTCCACTGCAGGAGATATAACGTAAGTTTGATATTTAGTTTTCTGCTTTATATTATGGTAATAAATCTGATTAAATGGGGCAATTTATCTGTATCAGTTTTAGATTTTATGGATTGTTAGTTGTGTCAGAATCATAAATCTTGGATTATTTGGTAAAACTCCAGAGTCTATCCTATTTCTATTGTAGAGTAAGAAACTGCTGAATTATAATTGGATTTGACTTGAAACAATTGGGTTTAGGGTAATGACTTCCTGTATAGAATGAGCTGAAAGCTTTTGTAAAAAGAAATTGTTGCTTGGTTTTGAAGGTATGCATCTAAAGACAGGGAGAAAGGTTGAATATGTTTGATTCATGGGTGATCCTGCAAATAATGGACACTATTTTGGGTCAAGGTTGCACTTATGTATCATAAATCAAAATTAGTTGGGTAGTTCATGCTGGTTTAAACATTAGTGCCTTGGTTTGCTGCTTTTGGCTGTCATTTTTTGAAAAATTTGTTTTACTCATTGCACTGCACTATATTCTAAAATCTTTTCTATGTGATTTGTACTGATATTGGATAAAAACTTTCCCATCTGAAGCTATAATGCGTGGTGTTGGTCTGTGTTTTGTGGGTTGGGGTTTAGCACTTTAGCTATCTATTTTTAAAAGTTGCAAAAAACTCAGTACTGTGACCTACATAAGGCCCAGGGGATTATAGTAAGCTCCTTTTTTTTTATAATCTAGTAAGCTCCTTTGTATCAAACATGTTTCCCTCAACCTATTTGGGTATTCTCTGTGATTCTTGTTGCCTGTGCAAGACGTATTTCTTCTAATCAATGGTCAAGTGAAACTTGATAGAAAGTCTTCTGTGGTCATTCTCTATGTAAATTAAGAATCATAGCAAACAAGTTGGAGATGTTTAATGAGCCTGTCTATTTTTGTCAGGTATATTGACTACCTGTTTTTGGGTGATTATGTTGATCGAGGACAGCATAGCTTGGAGACCATAACCTTGCTGCTTGCTCTTAAGGCAAACTTCTGTTTTGAGTATTCCAACTTTAGTATACGTTCTGTTGTTCTTATTTACTTATATTTGACTCCATAGTGCTCTGTTTATGATTTTGCAGATTGAGTATCCTGAGAACGTTCACTTAATACGTGGAAATCATGAGGCTGCTGACATAAATGCTCTCTTTGGTTTTCGCCTTGAATGCATTGAAAGAATGGTATAGATGAATATGCATTTATGGTACATCTATATTGTTTGAGTTTTGTGAATGTCCTAATAATGTTTGATGTTGTAGGGAGAGAATGATGGAATATGGGCATGGACACGATTTAATCAACTATTCAACTATCTTCCACTTGCTGCACTTATTGAGAAGAAAATCATCTGTATGCATGGTGGCATAGGGAGGTCTATAAATTCAGTAGAACAGATAGAGAAGCTCGAAAGGCCTATAACAATGGATGCTGGATCTATAATTTTGATGGATCTTCTATGGTGTGATCTTCTCATCCAATTGATTTGTGTATTTGGTATTTATGTTCAAGATTTTTTTGTTGACAACATGGTACAAATACAGGTCTGATCCTACAGAGAATGATAGCGTGGAGGGTTTGAGACCGAATGCTAGAGGGCCTGGTCTTGTCACTTTTGGGGTATGCATAATATTCTTTATGTTGAATTGAATCCTGAATATATTTCCTCATGTTAAGTGTTTATTTATTTATTATTTAATGTTATGTACTGATGTTGCTTCTGTGTCTGAGTTGCTTTTTGTTTTTTTTTTGTTTTCCCCATTTTCCTACTGCTATGGTCAGAGCTTGTAGCCACTAATCAAACATAGTATAACATTCAATATATATATATTATCTGACATATAGTAGATTAGTAGGAAGCCAATAGCAATAAGGGACAACCCACAGTATAGGATCCAGAAAAGAGGTTGTTTTCAGGCCAAACCCATTTAAATTGCATTCCTTTAATAGCAATAGACTTTCACAAATTATTTGACTGAGCTATATATCGTCAAAGTTGATTACCTGATAGCCTCTATTAATAACTATCATTAGTTTAATGTGGATAGTGGTTACAATGTACTATTATATATACCTTGGTTTAATTTGTTTGATATATATATGTTCTTGTCCAAAATCTATTCTATATTATACTTGATTCAGCTACATGCCTCTTCACTGGGATACTGTTTTCTAGTCGTGCACTTTTGTTATATGCATACTTGCATTATGCAACCATTATTTATTCTTTCTACTTGCAGCCTGATCGTGTCACAGATTTCTGTAAGAGAAACAAATTACAGCTAATTATAAGGGCCCACGAATGTGTCATGGATGGGTTTGAACGGTTTGCTCAGGGACAGTTGATAACTCTTTTTTCTGCAACTAACTATTGTGGTAAGTAACATTGCTTTGGGGTTTCACCCTCTTGATTTGCAAGTATATGTAATATAGTCTCATATGGCATATACATTTAGGGACGGCAAACAATGCTGGAGCTATACTGGTAGTTGGCAGGGGGTTGGTTGTGGTTCCAAAATTAATTCATCCCTTGCCACCGCCCCTTCAGTCACCAGAGACATCTCCTGAACGTGTACAAGAGGACACATGGATGCAGGTATGCTTTTTGCATCGTGTTTTAATTGTGCCTTTATATTGGATATAGATCCATTTGAGAATACCAATTCTTTTCACTGACTTGTGTCACACTTTATTCTTGTGCTCTGCAGGAACTTAACATTCAAAGACCACCAACTCCTACTCGTGGTCGACCACAGCCTGACCTTGACCGGAGCTCACTTGCATACATATAATGTTACCTGACAAATTTGTGAACTTCACAACTTGTCAAAGTAAAAATCTGCATTTCTCTGACAGGCTTGACCTTGACCTGTCCTGGGTCGGGATAAGTTTTCCACCTGTGACCAATATGTCCTATTGTAGTCTGAAAGATATGAGTTGCCAAAAATGAAGCCTTGTCTAGTGTACACATAGCTTGAGGATGGTAGAGGATGTAGCTATTAGCCAATTGATCATCGTTCTTTAACATTTGTAATTTATGTACAATTTAGAATGTGAAGATACTGTTGCCCACCATACAGATAAATTATAGGGAAGGAGAAGAAGCTTGTTTTGCTTTTGTGTAATGTAAAATAAACGACAATATGCAATTAATTTCTTTGTAAGGTATTTATTTGCATTTTGATAAGGCAATTTTGAAACCAAAGTTATAATTTGAAATGTTCATGGAGTTGAACAATATTCTTGTAATTGTGTCACTTATTGGAGTATTTATTTATGGATGGAGTTTGGCTTGAAACATATTTGGAGTTATCTTGCTCAAATTCATGATGTGGTTAAAGAAATCATCCATGTATAATTTTAGTGACGGGCTTTTTTAATGAATCACATGACTTGTTTATATAATACACATAAATAGTCTTATAGCCAAGGACTTTGTAATTGAATTGACCCATCTACATGCACAAAATGCCTGGGTATTTAGAAGGAGGGGGGAATTGTTTGAGTTGTTGAATTAATAGTATGTTATAATTATTTAAAAAAAAAAACATAAATAGTCTTATAAATGGTAATATAATGATTTGAAAAAAATAATTTTAAACATGTTTGAAGTCAAATTTTGTTTTTTATTTATCTTTCTTTATATGTTGGCTCACAAGGGTTCAGAAGTATTCATGCGTTTTTTGGGATAGCAAAGTTGTTGATAAATGGAAGCATTTCTTCTTTGGACATAAAAACACCTCAACAAAAGATTAATAAAAAATTGTTCTGTCAGCCATTTGTTCTTTTGAAAGAGATGAGCTCCCATGGTCTTTGATGAAACTAACCATTTAAAAAAAAAAAAAAAAAAAAAAAAAACACGCGCAAGTAGAACGATCAAATTCTACTGTACGCAATAGGTAGATTGCTCAGAGGGATTTGAAAATAGAAAGAAATACATATTGTGTTAAGCAAACACCGCAGATCTCACAATTTATGGTGATCTTAAAATTGTAGTGAGGATTATTCCATGAAAGCAAAAGGCTCAACAACTACGGTATTGGTGGAAAAATGCGTGAATATGGTGAAATCACAGCCTTCTGCACAAACTTAGATTGACTTGTGTTGTGTTAAGCAAACACCACAAATCTCTCCTTCCCTCTCTTGCTATCCTTTCTTGCCAGCCCTTAGCGCCCAATTTTTCCGGTTGGTCAGGTGGATTATGTCGCCTGAGTCGAAGGCATCACAGTCATCCCCCAATAACTGGAAGTGAACTGCAGCTGTCTCATCAGCCACAAGGGCTAAGCATGTCTTATTACAGTCTTGCGATTGTTCAAAAGTATGTACCGTGTTCATGTCATTCTTGGCTGCAGGCACAGTGTCTTTAGGAGAGACCATCCTTGCTTTCTAACTGCAAGAACCTTAACATCAAATCAAAACGAGCATTGAATGCTTATATGGGCAGCAAGAAACTAAAATGTTGAGTCAGAAAATCATGATTGTAAAAATGACTTTCTATGAAGCAAAATTATTGAACCTTTCCTAGGCATATAGTCACTTGGGATAAAACCATAAAGTATGCACTTGGTGCTTATTATTGTGTCAGGGAAAACTAGAAAAACACAAAAAAGCATGAAAAATCAACATAAGAGAAAATACAAGAAGGAAACACAATAAAATACATGGTTCACCCAACTAGTTTTTACGTTAAGTATCGACCAATACAAAGATATAGAAACCCAATTTCTATGCTTTGGCAAACAATGAATAAAGAAACTGATACTGTCCATTTAAAACAATACAAGGAATTTAGTAAAACGTATTGAAACTTATCAAGCACTTACTGCAAACTTATAAGAACATCTATTTAGCTCTAGCTAACATTGTAGCATCAGTTTATTATGGTGACAATAAAAGGCAAGCTAATTGCGTTCAAATATGCTGATCCTTTTGGTAATTTCTTTTTTAACACATAGGATGCACACCCATAAATAGATTGCAATTTGTCAAATGCGTAACTGTAAATTTTAGTTGGAATAAAGAGAGTAATTCATACAAGCTATATTGGACTCTGGTTCAGGCAATGGCCAATTGGGGTCAAAGTATGAACGTTATTAAGAACCTTTCTCATGGAATTTTGTAGTAAGCACCAGAATTTGCAGCTTAGCTACCCGCTAATGTGGTAAATCGTTTCTATTTTAAGTAACAAGTTTCGTTCCGGTTTGTATATTGGAATATAATATTTTGACACACATGTTAAGCAGTTATTGGCTTGCTACACCAAAAACGCAATGTTGATGTGGTGTACTTGCTGCATAAGATACATTTCCCATCCTTTGGGGTGAACTTGACTTTCCCAGCAAGGTCTTGGCACATAGTTTGACAGACATACTACCCAAGCTATGTTGTAATTTGGAAAACAATAATGCTATGGAGTCCATAATTGTGGAAAAAGAGTATGGACACAACTTTTTCACATCAAATTTTATAATTGTTGAATTGGTAGATTGCGCGTGGTGGACAATTGACACTCACAAACTCATTACTCTTTTTCCACCACTCATGGTCAATCAACTAAGCAATTCTGAAATTTAATATGAAAAAAGTTGTGTTGGTAGCATTGGGGCATTTTTCCTTTTTCTTATGGCAAAGTATTTTTGGATCCAGTGTAAAAACCTATATCTGTAGAATTTGGGCCAGCTAGCCAACAGGCCGCGCTTCTTGCCCACCTCGTCTGTGCAGATGCCAATGTGCCATCACTTTCCTCCCCATATTACCTACTTCTGCAGTTCTGCTCAATGCTGCAACTATTTATCTTGTAATCGTTATTTGTTAAGTTTCAATGGCAAGCACAAAACCATATGGTTCATACAATCTTAACATCAGTTATTTGATTGAAGCAGTGCCATACCTTATGAGTGTTACTAGGCTCATCCGAAAATATTGAACATAAGTAAAAACAAAAATTTTTTGTATAAAAAAAAAAACAATTTTTTAAATTGAACCTATAATTGATTTCTTTTCTTTTTGCTAAACTTATTTTTGGTTTGTGTCTAAAAGATGTACAATTGACAGCTTGCATGTAACAAGAAACTATCCCCCCAGCCACTTTAAGAATGGGATATACATTCACTGAGGTCGGATAGTGAATATTTTGCTTAAATCCCACAACACTCTAACTACCCCTATCTTTGTTTCAGCCTCTTCAAATGACATGCCTGTAGATTTAGAAGGGTGAGGAAGAATAGTCCCTTTCTCAACCTTAAGCTCATAAACATCCAGCACGCATGTCTTTCGTTCCTTCAACTTCCATCCATACCATTCACCATGCATCTGATACACCTTTCCCTTACCAATCTCCTCTCCTTTCACATTTACAAACATTACACACTGACCTGGCTTGCACTGGACAAAATCTGCGCGGCCAACAACAATAAAGTTTGACTGGACAATCATAGAGTTTTCACCATCACTAGCTCCCAGAATGCTTTGAGGATCTCCAAAAGCATCTCTTGGGACATAAGAATCTTCACCAGGACTCTCAGGTGAGTCATTGGCTAGTCTCAGTGAACTGTGCTTGTCTTGAAGACCATTTTCAACCTCTAGTGCTGCACGAACAGCCTTAGCCGCACGGGCACGAGCTAGCCTGACTTTCCGGTTGTTCAGCCTGTTGATAATACAAAATCAATGATTTTTCATTACAAAGAGAACTGTCAGAAAATATATCAAGTGCTAGGATAGAGACTACGTGAGACATAAATTACGCATGTATGCATGTAAGGTATGTACATATTGCAGGTGTATGTGCTGATATGAGGACCCCAAGGGATAGAGCACAATGGCTGAGGACCACAACTCACGAAATAGAGGTCACTGGTTTGAATCTCCTCTTCTCCCTTCCCTTGGGGCCAAAGCTCACTCATTAAAAAAGAAAGGTGCTTATATAAAAGTTTTCTCACCAGTTCTTTAGCTGTGCAGATGTAACCTTTGAACCCTGGAAAACACAATGTAGGAACTCCTTAGGCACATGTTATCGAATTAACTTACACCATTTATATATTATGAGTTGCAAGTGACATACATGAAGACTTATTTTATGAGCCCATGATTGTACGGAAGCTGCGTTTCTCTGCATATCAGGTTCATCTAAGAGAGCCCTCTCGATCATATTCATCTGTCTATCATTCATTAAAGTTCGTTTCCGTTTTCTTTGCTGCTTTTCTTCACATTGAATGGTTTCAACTTGTTTGTCCTCTGTATCTCCACCAGATCCACTTTCTTTTACGTACTCACTTGATTTCAGGAACTCACCATTGTCCATTTGATCAATGGCATTCTTTCCTCTAGTGGAACTCGTATCTGAACCACTTGTTTCAATATTCTGAGCATCTCTGTCCATTTCTCTCAAACCTTCAGATGCTCTTGTACTGGATATACCTTTACCCTCCCTCCTATCTTGCGTTATCATATCATCACCATGTTCCACATGTCCACTTTTGATGCAAAACTGGTCCATTTCTTGAAAAGCAGAATCCTTGAACATTTCCTTCTCTAAGTTACCATGTTGGCCATTAGAATTTGGAGGTTCTTTCCTCAGAAAAGGTGATGAGCATCCCTCTGGACTCTGAGCCTCCTATAAGAGATAAAAATTTGCTTCCTTAGCTCAATATGTTGAAAACAAATTACATCACCTAACTCTGTAAGCCAAAGAGAGCACTGGCTAATTTATATATTATCTGAAATTTTAAAGCATATGTATGCTATTTGATTCTAAATTCAAGTTTTATAGTTAAAAAAATTGCATGCTATTAACGGGCAATTTTATGACAATGTTTGCTGATGTTCAGTATAGAAAATTTAACCCAAGATATAGACTCAGGTTTTCTTTCCTCAATTTGCCTCAGAAGAATGGTTCATATTTATAAAGGGCATTAAAAAGAAAAGGAAAATAAAAAGGATCTTGCAAAGTGAAGAAATAAAAGGAAATAAATTAAAACTGCTCCAAAGGACTAAATTTACCTGCACTTGTTTTTCCTCAAAGTCAGCAGAAGTAATTAATGATTGTAATTGGTTAAAGAACACCCTGAAAGAAAATTCGAATAAAAAAAATTAACTATCTCAAAGAGTTAGTGAAGTCAAACAAAATACGTTACAATGGAGGAAAGCTAAACATAAATGTGCCCACAAGCATACATAAACAGAAATAACAATATGAATTCTTGCTAATTTAGCCAAAAACATCTGGGAGAGAAAAAAAGTTTAGTTAGGTTTAAATAACCTTAGAAGCTGTACATCTTCCTCGTTCAAAAAATTAGGAATTAAAGATTCTGCATGACTTAGCAATGAACCTACACAAACAAGTTATCCATAAGGAATGATATATTATCACAATTATGTCCACAAGAACAAAAAAAAGAAGAAGATAATTACGCAGATTCCTGCAAACACTGGCAGCTTTTGGAGCATCAGAAGTAAAGGAGAAACCAGGCAATGATTTTGATAGATCCATTTTCAAGCACTCTACAAACTTGTGAAGGAAGAGGTTCCGCTCCTGCTCTGTGGATTAAAAGAGAAAGTTTAATCAATGTAATCAAGAAACCTTATATGTACAGCTAAAGATTATAAACTTTACAAAAGAATCAACCTTCACAGATGTTGGGATTAAAACAATGAAGATTTGCTATTATTTTGACAAATAATGATGTTCTCTGATGCGCATAGGAAGCCTGACGTATGCTATTGGGAATTAAAGTAAATTCCAAATTTGTTTCATTTGGTTGGTCCAATGATGAAAATTTATCCAAAACCCATCCAGCTGCTGCAAATGAATCATACTCAAGAGTAGAATCGTCTTCCCTTACTGGGAGGTTAGAAGAACACCAACTAGATACGAAATCTCCATGAGGAAGTGAAAATATTGCAGTCAGAACTTTTGTCTGGAAAGAGAGAAAAGACTCGGTCATAAACTATTAGAGATGCTTTTAAGGCAAATACGTAATGTATGTGCACCAAATGCATCATCAATTCTAGATCACAGAATCACTATTTGAAGAAAAAATAGGTAATAATTTTTTTTTTTTTTTTTTTTTTTTTGTAAAGTATGTGCATCTCTTTTGAATCAAGTAATTGCACAGCCTCTAGATCTCCAAAATTATCAAAGAACATTGGACTCTCAAAACAGAATTATATCAAAAGTATATTATTGGAACTATAGTAGGTATCTAGTCTATGAAGCCTGATGATGATAGCTTACAAAGTATATTGTAATGTAAGAATGAAAGTTTGAATCATCTGAGAAGATGTCAGCTAGGCGCATTGCATTGAGTTGTAAAAAACCCATGGGGTAACATCTGTCAGAGCAGGAAGCAAGATGTTTGGGATCTCTACCAAGCTCAGTCTTCAATAACCCAAAAACCTGCTGACAAAACCATAGTTAAAGCAGGCTTTACGCACAGAAAAAGAGTATCTAGAAGAACAGTAGAATGTTCAAGAAGACAAAAAAATGGACTACTGTCACTTGCATAAATGCAGTTTGCAGTCTACTAGTAATGAGGGAACCCAAGGGTTGAGGACAGAAAAGTTGATCTCTGCTTAAATTACCATCTCTTTTGGTACACACTCAAAAAACCAACCTCACGAAACGTTCCATAACCAGAAATAATTATGAAAAGAGGACCGCAGGTATAGACAATGAAGTGAAAATGATAATCATGTTAGATCCTCCAGCCAAAAACATAAAAAAAAGGTTGGGTCCGTTGGTGAGCCACTTCAGAGCAAGCCACCAAGCTGCTGTACAAGAAGTCTAATGGTCCATTGAGAAGGATAGCCCACTCTCAGAATAATACAGGAACTTACCTCTAAAGCTACAGATTTTGCCAAATCCAGGCTCCCTGGTGAACTAGCAACGTCATCCAAGTAAGAGAGGCTTTCTGATTCACACAGACTCAACAGCTGCAAAAGAGGAAATGTGACTAGTTTCAATAAATGAGGTTTGTTTACAGAGGAATCACACAATGGGAAGCTGCAGTAGAATCTAAAGTAGCTGAAGCCTCAGAGTAGAAATTAACAGTAAATCTTCATCACTGGGACTCACAATTGATAGGACTTTAGCTTTCAGCCTAGATACAGCAGCCACAACTCTAGAGGATTCTACAAAAGGTGGTGTGACATTTAGCTTCAAGATGGCTCGCGCCAAAAACAGAACACAACCCTTTTCACATAGTTCCTGAAATAGGACCAAAACGAGAGTTTAATAAAATAACAACAGCTGTATATAATCTTAAAGAATCAACCAAATAAGAAAATAGAATTGGCCAATAACTTTACAAGTATCCATTAAGTCAATTTTCAATAAGAAACCCATATATCATATGACCTTGAACTTGTTTAATAATTGCTACAATCTAAACCATGATTTTGTCAGCCAAACCAAGAATTTTGGCAATGCAAATCTCCCTGTTTGTCTCACTGCCTACTTGCCCTTGCTTGTAAACAATGCAATTGAGAGAGGGTTATATCTACACAGATATCTACCCAAGGGTACTTCTGGTTTGAAAAAATGATGAACTCGTCCCATCTCTTTCCCTTTCAGCCAACTGATACAACATATAAGAGACCCCTAACATATCATTCACTGAAAACAAAAGGAAAAATAGAGTTCTGGCTTGGAAACCTTATTCCTGAGTAGGCGCTCCAGAAACATTTTTTGTTGGCACAATGATTGAAGAAACTGTAAAGAAGCCTCACATTGCTGGCAGAGATAGTTAACTATTTGTTCAGCAGTCAGATTTGATTTCATGCATGAAACAGGATATTGAGCTGACAGCTTGATGTCGAGAAACCTAATGGCTACAAGAACTGCTCCAAAAGCAGCATCCATAAATACGTCAACCTGTAGCAGAAAGATTCATGATCACTGACTGCATATATGTGTAAGCTTGCAGAACTTGATAACTGAGAAGGGGAAAAAGAAATCTAGCAAGAGCAAAGATTAGACTCAGGAACTGATTAAAAATGTAGCTTAAACTGATGGAATAATGAATATAAAAAGGTTCCATGAACATGAAAACAGTAGCTTTGAAGAGAGATTACTTAAACTGAACCCTATTTCTATTAATAGCAGCTTAAGCAAATCATGTGGGGTAAGTTATACCTTAGGGTGTGCAAGCAATACATGAGCAAGATCTGGCCATTGTGAACATATACATCCTGTTAATAGATATAGACTGCATGCCACCATTGCTGAATGCATAAGGGGCATGGAGTCATTACGGGTTTCCTGCATCATGAAAGTAAGTCTCAATATATATAAGTAGTACAGGTGAATGACCTCAGAAGATGAGGATTGTGGAAAACCTGTTTATAACCACCAAGAACAATTAGCAAATAAAACACCAGGTCAAGCAGCTGCTCTGTCACCTTGACATCATCTAGCAAAATCTGAAACCATAATTCAAGCATAAGAATCCCGAGAGATTTTGTAGCCTTTAGAATAGCACCTGTTCTAGTGCCATGGCAAAATACTCGAACTTTTGGAAAGAAAGAGATGGAGGTCTCATACATCCCAAAGAGACCATGAATAAGCAAAGTGAATAAAAGAAGAAAGAACAATTCAGCAATTAAACATAAATGAAAAATAGCATTCACATTGTCCCTTGTCATGAACAATCATTTACACAGACATTAACAGTAAAAACCCCAATTATACAACAATACTCTACTATCTTGAAAGGAAAAGGAGAAGGAAAACATTTGGTTAAGAATACCAAAATCAAGTTTTGGCATTATATATATAAAGGCCACTACGATGATCAAGATTATAGAAGTAAGCTTGACCATGTTTGTTTGATTAGGTTCTAATGCGAGGTGGATGTTTGGTTTATTTCTAGAAATCTTATAAGAATTACTGATTCTTCCCATGATATCCTTAGGTTTTAAATACAATGTCAAGCATTTTACTCATTATTTTTATAAGGCAAATAAATAATAACTAAAAAATTAAAAAGAATATGAGCTGTAAATTAAGTGAAATCTCCTAAAGTAATAGTCTAGTATAAACACATATAAGACCAAAATAATATATATATATATATATATATACATATGTGTGTATATATTTATTTATATTATTTAACAAGACATCATGCATTTTCGATCAAAATTATTTATTTTCTTAAAAGACTAAAACATATCAAAATAGGAGAAAAAAGAAAAAAAGAAAAAAAAAGTTTAAATGTGAATTTAACCATATGATGAAAAAGAAAGTTAAATACATAGCATAAACACTTTTTGAAAGAAAGAAAAAAGTTACATCGTAGTTGGTAGTAAATTAGGGTATAATTGTAACTTTTAAAAATCGTAACTTTCCCAAGTCATGGGAATACAGATACCCACCTTTTTAGAGGGAATCCACATTCCCATGGCTTGATAAAGTTCTGCTTTATTTAAACTAAAGTAACAATTATAGCCAATTAAATATATATTTGATGAACTAAAATATAAAATTTTCCAATAAAGTGCTTATGCTATATAATTCCTTGATCTATTTGCAACCACGTAATGCTTGGGAAGCCTAAAAGACTACCCCGAACCAAATGACTAGATATTGTAAAAATAGTGAATACAGCTTGCTCAGAAAATCCATCAAGTCTCCAGACTCTCAACAGACATTGGAGCAATATGTAATAATATGTTAAGTCCTCAACACATAAGAAACAAATACAAGATTAATAATAATAGAGACATGATAAAAAAAAAATAATAATAATAATAAAAATAATAATAATAAAAAAATAAAAATTTAAAAAAATCTTTAGCAAGAATTAGTATAGGAACCTGCTCAAGTTTAGCGTGTCGAGGTGCTAAATCACACAATGAATGTAAGAGACGAATGCCGGATAACAAGTATCTGAACAGGGTTTCATCTTTGTCAGATGACATAAGCACTGCCATAAGGTGTAAGGGAAGAAATGATGCAAGCTTCTCCATATCAATCTGAAACAAATCATAATCTAAGATCTCACATATTAATAAAAAGGTAAGAACAGGATTGCATATTGATGATAAATGACGACCATGATGCTGATGATAATGATGCATTATCGGACCTTAATTGATGACCCCTTTTTATTAAGGTAGTGAATAGTGAAGTTTTCGGAGTCCCTCAATAACTTATGAAGTTCCAGGGAGCTAAGCCCATGCAACCCCTTCACTGCTGAAATTAAGTCAATGGCTTCCTACAAATAAATTGAACTAAATTATGATGGGAACAGGAGGGGATATGAGTTGAAAAACAGATTTAAATTTAAAAAAAAAATGTAAAATAGTTAAATCAAACAGACAATCACAAGAAAAAAAAAAAGGATAGAAAAAATATGCAACCAAGTTCAGGTTAAGTTCAGATTACTTACTACTGCAGAACTACATGATGGTTCTTCCATAGCAAGCGTCATTCTTGAAAATCTAAAGCCAAGGGGAAAAACAATAACATAAGAAAGAGAAGTAGAGCAAGCAATCACCAACATGAGTTTAGTAAGCATAGGATAATTACTATTTTGCAATTTAGGAAGGCAAAAAGCTTGATTATGTTGAAGTTACTCCAAGGGCTAAAAGTTGAGGGCAGACAATGGGACCTAGTACAAGTAATACTTATGGAAATTTCAAATGTAAAAAGGAATCTGTATGAGAAGCAACTCCCACTCCTTCCAATTATGAAATGATGCATAGCAACCATTGCAGAACTTGAGTTGCATAGAAGACATCAGATTTTTTCTATTTGCAAGCAGGGTCCATGATGGTTATTGAACCTCAATCTTCAACACTTAAAATTGGTGAAATTGCATGCATTCCACACAGGTATTCTTGCAGCAAGTGGCATATTAGACAGAGCCTAGGAAGCATGAATTATTTCAACTAGCATTTATATATGTATTGGACACACATCCAATATGGATACTCTCACAAGATACTTAATTTTTTATAATTTTTCACTCCCTCTTTCACCCATTTCCCCTCTATGAACTAATAGCTTCTTAATTGGTTTCATCATTCAAACATATTTTGCACCTATTAACATTTCTTGTTTATCTTTAAACTGAAAATTAGCATAATATTTACCTAGGAATGTTTACTTTTATATCAATTAATTGAAGCATCCATGCCATATTGTATACTAAATTTTCAAGAATTGACAAATCGCTGTGTTGGTATTGAATTGTATATGTATTCTGTATCCATATTGGTGCTTCCTGGGATAGAAATCAATATCATAAGTTAACAATCACCAAATCAATCCACAAATGATTAAACAATCCCCCATAAGACAACACAACTCTGCCACGCGTAGAGACAGTCAAGCTCAAAAAACTCCACTAAATCCATTTACAGGGCACCGAGTCATAGATTGCATCCCATGAGAAACAACAGTGAGGAAATGCTAATAGCACTACAGCTACTGCATGCATATGGAAGTGCATTCACACCTAGACATGCAAATGCAAATAAAAACTCACCAAAATCAAATCTTTCCATTGGAAATGAGAAGTTTTACTCAAAACACACACAACTCATTACTCTTAAGTATCAAAATCTTCATGTATATCAATTAAAAAGCAATTATTAAACACTTGCCAATACATAATAGTCCCAAAAGAAAATCTAAAATGCAATATATAACTTTGTATCAAATTGATGCAGACTGCAAAATCCAACTAGCAAAACACAACTGAACTCATCAATGCAGTAATGACAAATTCCATAACCAAAAAAAAAAAAAAAAACAACCAAGAAAAAAACTAAAACAGTATACAATAATTGAAAATTAAACTTGTAACTTCAATATACAGTAAAACCATCAAAAACCCACATCAAAAAACCCTAGTTCTGTAGCAACCATGTTGAATTGAACGTTAAAACCCTATAAATGCAAAGACTTTTTCAGAGGCTACTGTGTGAAGCGCACAGTAGAAATGGCTTTGAAAAAGTGTGTGTATTTATATTCAAAAAAATCAGAAAGCTGACCTGAGAACCGTATCGACGAGCTTCGAGTACGAGATTTATATAAAGCGCCTCAAAAAATAAATATATATTAAAAATTAAAAATGAAAAAGCAAGAAATTCGCGGGTGTTTTTTTTTTGAGCTAATGTACACACCTCGAGAATGAGATTTGAATTGTAAAATGCAGTTTTGTTAAGGACTATAATGTTATTTTGCGTTTCAGTGTTTTTTTTTTTTTTTTTTTAATAAAAAAATTTATGTTTAGTTAATTAATAATTTAATACTAATGTGTTAGATTAAAGGCCTATTAAAGATACTATATAAAACTATATACATGTATTTGTGTATTTATGAATAAGATATAAACTCCCAAAACAATTGGGTTTTTTTGGGATTATACAAATCAAGATTAAATTCTCTCAAAAAAAAAAAAAAAATCAAGATTAAATATTGAAAAAATATTTGATTTTTAAACATTACTTCTCAAATTATTAAATAACTATAAATTTAAAAAATAAGTGATTATGAAAATAGTATTTTCAAAATAGTTATTATACCATGGTACTTCATCTTATAACTTTATTGGAAGTTCTTTGTTGAACTTCTCTACCTTCTAGGTTCACTTAATTACTTGTCAGTTTTGAATTTCAATGCTTTGTGAAGGGTTTCATTATAGCTTCCTTAAATATAAAATTCACACCTAAGAATGATATAAAGCTTTATCTTAAAAGATTTACACCAACTTTAATTCTCTAAGACATAGCTCCTTTTTTTTGAGAAAGAAACTGATGGATTTTATTAATAAAATTCAACTACATCTAATTGTAAAATCGAACCAATATGAGATGGGACATCTTCCATCCATACTTGAAAATCTGGTATGCATGATGCATTTTTAGCCAAACTATGAGCAACCCCATTGTCGTTTCTCTTAATGTGAGAATACAACAATCCTTCTCTACGAACATGTGAAAACCTAATACAATGAAATAACCTTGCAAAACATTTAACATCACGACTAAGTAAACCAAAGGATTCCAAAGACTGCGAATCTGCATTCAAAGCGTTCATTGCAATCTCTGAAACTCCCTCTGGAGTGACATCTTCCAAACTTAGATCAGCATCCAACTGTAAAGCCTTCGATATAGCCAAAGTTTCAAGCTCTATGACAGTTAAGGGGAGAAGGATGATTCCGACCATGTGTGCCAAGCCTTTTCCTTGGCATTCTCGGATGATCACTCCAATCACTGCCCTATCTTCTACTTGAAACATTGTATCGATATAATTTTTGGCTATGTTTGTGAGCTGGTTTGGCTATGTTTCCTTGATTATACATAATGCCACAAACAAATCCAATTAAAAATTATGTATACCTCAAAACAAAAGGGTTTTTAAGGGATTGTACAAATCAAGATTAAATATTGAAAAAAAAAAAAAAAACAATGTTTAACATATGTTACTTTTCAAAATATTCAATAACTATAAAATCCACAAACAAGTGTTATCAAAATGGTAATTTCATAATAGGTAAAGTGTTGATCGTGATACTTCACCTGATAATTATATCGGAAGTTTTTTGCCCAATTTCTCTCCGTTCTTGATTCGTAGAATCATTTGAAAATCTTGATCGACGCTTTGTGAAGGGCTTCATCATAGATTTCTTAGTATAAATTTGACCTACAAATCGAAACTTTTATCTTCGCCTTTTAGATTTATACCAAGGTTAAATCCCAAATCAATTAGGGTTTTTTTCCCTCTTGAAAGGCTTCACATACCTCCTCGACTATACGCAATGCCACAACTAGATCCGAGCAAATGGCAATAAAGGAAATCAAGAGATTAAATAGTTTATATACAGAAAAAATGTAGTTGTGTTTTTTTTTTCCCTCATTTTATTTTATTTAATATTCTTCATAAATAGTTTTAAGACAATAAATGATTTGTAAAAATGGATATTAAATAGTAATAGAAAAGAAAAATAAATTTTTGGTACCACTCTCCTTGCATGCATGGGTTGCCAGGTGTAACTTACCCAAATACAAGTCTAGAAAATTAAACCGGGAATTCTTCCACGTATGCTCTAATAACGTCATTTGCTACAGATGTCTTTTCTTTTTATTTGAATAATACTTACTACTCATGGATTTCAATTACTTCAATTAATAAAATTTACTGTTTTCAAATAAGGAACTTGGGTTTGTATCTCACTTGTGAAACAGCAAAAAGACTAATTAATAATTTAATCTAATACTAAAAAAAACAATAATTTTGGAGCTGATGTTATAGGTTCAAATCCTAGGTTATTAGGTTCTATATGAAATAATATTTTGTAATAATGAGTATTCCTAAAGCCTTTTCTTGCATCTTAATTCTTCCTTAAGACTTTCATGGAATGTAATGAAGAGATATACTCATTATTTTTAAAATCTTGCTCCATAATTAATTATAGACAATCATTATCCTCAAGGGCCTTTTATTTTTTTATTTTTAATTTTTTATGAATAAATTGTATTTTATTGAAAACTAAAAGTTGAAGCATAATATTTAATGTTCCTATGCTCTTATTGAACCACATTATTATAGCATTTTTGTCCAATTTGGTCAATTTTGGTCTAATTCGGTTCAATTCAGTCAATTTTGATACACTTACTTAAAAATATGGAAAAAAAGAAGAAGACAAATTTGCATGGAGAGTAGCTATTCTAAATTTGAATTTGTTTAAAAATACAGATCTCTCGTTTTATTGAAAACACGATACCAATTTAACAAGCATACTCTAAAAGCAAACTCAACTAAGGATAGACACATAGACTCTCCATGAGGCACACCAAAGTTTGTCTTACAAAGAGTCATTGAACTTCATATTTCCCACCAATTGAAGAATCACACCTCATTAGAGAGGATTCGAATGCCAAATTGCCGTAAATCCAAGAAGTTCTTTGAATCCATAGATGATAGACAATATCAACGAATGCCAATCTACTAACACATGACTTCATGCTTTCCCTTTTCAACGAATAACCTTGATACTACCAAGCAGCAAATCGATCATAGGTGGTCAACCAAGCCATAAAGGCATGATGAGACATAGGGAACTCCTGTCAAATGAAGTTGACCCACTAAGCCTTCTAAATAGTAAATTCTAATGCCTTGCTCAAACAATAGGCAATTTTGTAAGAGAACTGATTGAAGGAGATGGAGCCAAGTCACTTGATTTGTCTTGCTTCAATTTAACCTAGAAAATTAAGCTCAAATTGGATTAGCGTCAAGGAATATTTTATGGCAACCTATTACACACCATGTTCAATTGAAATTTAATCAATTTTGGCAAAATATTGATGCTATTTTGGTTTCTATTTTACACTTTTCCATGTTCTACTAAATCAGTCCTTATATAGTTTGTTAATTTATTTTCAACACTAAACAGCGTTTTTGAAAATCTTATGAAGCTTTTGTATGGCATCACATCTTTTCAAGTGTCTTTCTATTCACCTTCTCCAATCCTGAATTTGATATTGTATTTTAAATCTTAGATTCTTAATTATATGAGAGCTTGCAACATTTCTTATATTAGATGTACTTTAAAGACTTAGTCATTTATAAAAGTGGTTTCCCAACTATAAAGGTATACATATGACATAATACATTATCAAAAATATATATATATACACACACACATATTGCATAATATAATATGAAAGTTTTGCTCATACTAGAATGGTGCTATTCTAATCTATTTAATGTAAAATACATTAGTACAATAAATCAAAAATGAAAGAAAATTTTATTTATTTTTTTATAGAGAAAAATGAAATAGAAATAGTTGTACTTCATAATTAAACAAAGATTAGTACATTTTGTACATTAGCATGTTTAGCATCTTCTTCATTTATTTTTTGGAGAGAATTTCAACCTATAGCGTCCACTCTTAATAATAGCTATTTATCATCAGACCAAAATATCAATTATTCAACCATCATAGACTTTACCAATTGAGTTAACTGAAATCTACCGCATCCTCTACATTAATAAAGAACTATGTAAAAAAAATCGTTAAAAAAAAAGAGGCTAAAATCCAAAATTGGTCCTCTAAGTTTTAACTTTTGTCATTTCAGTCATTTAAGTGTTAGTTTTGTGATTTCAGTCCTCTAAGTTTTAAATTTTGTCAATTCAATCTTTCGTTGCCCTTCAGTTAACTCCTAGTCCTACAGTTAACTAAACCAAGACTACACCATTTGTGTGTGTGTGTGTTTTTTAATTTCTTAATTTTACTGAAATAAGTTAATTACAAAAATGAAAAAGAAAAAAGGAAACTAAGGGGAACGCCATTCCCTTGCCCCTGGAAATCAAAAACTACATTCCTGCGAATCGAAAGTGATCAGATCCAACATCTCCAAAAAGGCTCCAGTGTTCAAAATTGCAAGATCTCGAACTTCCCAGGAAAAAATATGATCTTATCTGTCCCATCCACATTGTGACTCCAAGAAGCAAAATAAGAAGAAGATCACGAATGGGACTTGCTAGAACCGAATTACAGATATTCAAACAATGCATAACATGATAACAATAACATCTGAAAACACTATCGATATAAATTACTGAATTGAAAACTATATCAGCTCTAAGAACCCCTTAAATAGAATCATTTCTAAACCCCATTGTTGCGGATCTGAAGCAAAAATTGGAAAGACCCAAGCTGGTCATGGCTTCCAACCAAGAACTTTCTTACCTCTGCTTCCGTCTCCCTTAAGGTTATCAACCTCAGTAGGCCTAAAATACCTCTTGTCAATCACAACATGATCTTTCCAAGTCAAACCCACACCACATCCCCAAACGCAACCTGCAAGAACTCCTCCACAGTGTGAGCATCTTCCGTGGCAATCTTCTAGGTTCACTCTTGTCAATTTCGAACTTCAACGCTTTGTGAAGGGTTTCATCATAGCTTCCCTAAATATAAAATTCACACCTAAGAATGATATAAAGCTTTATCTTAAAAGATTTACACCAACTTTAATTCTCTAATGGATTAATTTCTTTCAAAAGGCTTAACATAGCTCCTTGATTATACATAATGCCACAAACAAATCCAATTAAAAATTATGTATACCTCAAAATAAAAGGGTTTTTCAGGAATCATACAAAAACAAGATTAGATATTGAAAAAAAAAAAAAAAAAAAAAACGATGTTTAACATATGTTACTTTTCAAAATGTTAAATAAAATGAGGATTTTTTTAGAAAATAACAACAAAACCCAAACAATATCATTAGTTAGGAAACGTTTTAAACTATTTTGGATTCTAGCAATTCGAGTCTAAAGGGGACGATTTTTGTGTTATGAAATCGAGTAATTTTTACTCGATTTTGCTTTTTTGCCAGTACCTGAGGTGGGCCCAATATGCCAGAAATCGAGTTCAATGGAGTCGTTTTGTAAGAGTAAAAAACGAGTTCAATGGACTTGGTTTCTATTCTTGCAAAACGAGTTCATTAAACTTAGTTTTTCCACGCATAAATCGAGTTTAATGAACTCGTTTTGCAACACTGGAAAACGAGTCCATTGAACTCGTTTTTTACTCTTACAAAACGAGTTCAGTAAACTCGATTTATGCGTAACACGTGTAAGCCAACTCAAAAGCAACACAAAACACACAAAGTTCAAACTTTACACAGCACTCTCTCATTCCCTCTCTGACTCTCAGTCCCTCTCACAAAAAAACCAAACACAAAAAACTTTCAAACTTATTTTCTAAAAAAATCCAAAAACTTCAATCTCAGTCGAGCTCTCTGACACTCTCATTCCTGTCGCTCCGTCGCCGGCACCGTCGCCGACTGCTCCCGTCGCCGTCGCTGCTTCTCCCTCCCATCGCCGTCACTGCTTCTCGCTCCCGTCACCGTCACCGTCGCCGTCGCTGCTTCTCCCCCCCGTCGCCGTCGCTGCTTCTCCCTCCCGTCACCGTCGCCGTCGCTGCCTCTCGCCGTCACAAGTAAACTCTTTCTTTTTTCTTTAAATATTGTTGTATTTTGACAACGATCATCGTTTGTTGAATTTGTGATTAAATCAACAAACGATCATCGTTTGTTGATTTTGTTGATTAAACTCTCACAACACCATTTTGCTTACAAAAAAAGCAGTTCAGAAAAGATTCAACTTTCAATCGTTGAACAAATTTTTGCAAACAATTGCGTAAGGCCTAAGCCCAATCCATATTTGACTGTAATACATTAAGGATATTCTGGTAATTAATTCAAGCATAAAACTTTCTAGGGGTTTCTACTTTGGGACCAAGTTGGTCTTTATTTTGAATTCAATGGTCCTTAGTTTAGTAGTTAAATTAGGAGTCTTAATGCTACTTTTATAAGAAAGAATTCTCATATATATTGCGTTCAATCAATGTACTCAAAGAATTGATATTTCATAAATGAAATTATGATTAATTTGTTTTATTGAAAAATGCATGCCTAGAGTTTTCTCTCTTCTTATTCTTTGCCTCACTGTTACTATTCAGTCATTGTTTTCATTACCTTTAAACAATAACAAACTTCTCTCTCTCTCTCTTCTCCTTACATATCAAAACTCCAAAATTCACATACTTTCTCTACCAAACAGACACCCAAGAAGGCAAGAACCCCTTGAAACAACACTTAAATCCTAATATTGTTGCTGTCAACAATTTCCAGTAAGCAGATTTCTAAATTTGGAGTCTGTATTAGCCACCAATGTGAAACCTTTTCAAACCCTATTTCAACCTACAAACCTTAACTCTAGCCTTTCCTCACCATAACAACTCCCAAAATCATAACTTTTCCTGCCCAAAATCCCACCACTAGTACAGAGAAATATTGTCTAATTAGTCCTGCATCAGAAAAGTGAAGGCTAATTTCTTTAACTTAAAACAAGTAGGTTCAGAATACTTCATAGAGGGACTTTTACAGCACTGTTAAAATGGTAATTTATGGCATTCTAATTAAGGGTTCTATTTTATAAAAGTGAGATTGCACGAGTTACAATATGTCTTTCTGGTTGCCTCTTGCCGTCACAAGTAAACTCTTTCTTTTTTCTTTAAATATTGTTGTATTTTGACAACGATCATCGTTTGTTGATTTTGTGATTAAATCCATTTTGGCTTAGTAATCCTTTGTATAATATTGTCATTGGTGATTCATTTTACCATGGAATGTATGCATGCCCGCGTTTGGTAGTTGTGACCAGGATCTTAGTGAGTTTAACTATTTAAAAACTTTCGAATGAAGAGGTATTGCTAACTCTGCATTGATAGGTTTCTTTTGTTGTTATGTTTGGGTACATTTCATGATATGTAGTGTAGGGTGTTTCTACTATCACAGGCTTGTCCTTTGGAAACTTGTCAACACAACACATTCTGAGTTGAACACGTCTGAAATGCTTACTAAATGGAATATGTCTGAAATTCCATTTAGATGCGTCCCTGCATTCTGATACTGTAAAAGTTCCCCCATGTAACACATTGTGTTGGTGTTGGAACAGGGAATTTGTCCCGAAAAGGATACAGTTCCTTCCAAATTTGTAATTATAGATAATTAGATGTGTCTTTTCACTAACATTTTAAGTGTTTAACCATTTGAGAAGAAACTTTTTTCCTTAGGATATATGTGCAAAATGAATATTCCTTGTAGTGCTGAGTTTACTCTTTAAATGTAGAGCAAAATAAAGTTTCTGACGACCAAATGTAATCAAATTGTGAGGGTTAGCGCTTATTTGCATGCAAGTTGCTTAGTTTGGATTGAAACTGCTGAAGTGTAACTTTTGGGTATTTTGGAATAGTAACTGGTCCCTTTTTGGGGTTGATTGATATATCAATTTTTGTTAATAGGTATTGGACACACAATTTTCACGGAATGATGAGGTTACATAAAATTATGATGCTTTAAAGTCAATGCTCATGGATTTTGAGTGTTTATATGAATATAACATATTTCATGATAAAATGCATGGTTAGAAGAGTGTATATGTGTGTGTGTGTGTATAATGGGTAAAACTTATATACTTTAGCTGCAGTATATTATCGTTTTTGAAGCTCTTGAATACTTATCGTTTGTGCAAGAAATTGGGATCCTTACCAATTTAACATGTGCTTATATTACTCTTGACTCCCTAAACTTCGTGCAGTATGGCTGCTGTTCCTGCTCAGCTCCCTGATGAGTTTGGTCCTGGGCCCATGGACGATTCGGTGTTGAGGTTTATAAAAACACATCGAGCGTGCGCTGTTTGGGAAGGCAAGGTAACGATTCGATTTGGTTTTTTTTTTTTTTCTTTTTGGGGTTGATATTTTAAGGTCCCTTCATAACTGCTTTATTTTTGTTTTTTGGGATCAATAACTACAATCATATATACAAAGGTTATGGCATATTGCATCTCATCACCATAGTTCTATCATGTGCAGGATCCAGGGCCACTGAAATGCCGCGGTCGTAATGACGAGTTCCGAAAACGACGCCGGATAGTGGTGGATGATCGTATCGTCGACATTGTGAAGAGAGTTGGATTAGAGGGGCTGTATAGGACCCCAGGTAGAGAGATTGATCATAACCTGATCACAACCTTCGTTGAGCGATGGCGGCCTGAAACCCACACCTTCCACCTGCCACATGGTGAGACAACGATCACATTACAAGATGTGGAGTTCTTTTCGGAATTCCAATCGATGGTGAGGCAATTGTTGGAACAACTGACTTGACATGGAAAGATGAATGTCAGAGTCTGCTTGGAATTGCTACTAATGACACCACGCTTAAAGGACAAAGGATCCAAATAAAGAAGCTACTAGAAAAAATTGACGAAGGGTTGCCCGATGATGCAACAGAGGTGGTTGTGCATCAATATGCACGGTGCTATATCCTAGCACTCCTGGCAGACACAATTTTCTCCGACAAGTCTGGTGATAGGGTGCATACGATGTGGTTGCAGATGCTGAGGGACCTTCGGAATCCACCTCAGTACAGTTGGGGGAGTGCTTGCCTTGCATGGCTGTACAGAGAGCTATGCAGGGCAACCGACAGAGGTGCTAGTCAGATTGGTGGGGCCTTGTTGCTAGTTCAGTATTGGGCATGGGTCAGATTCCCTTTTTTGTGCCCAAGGATGGACCTCCCACCAGATGGTGCATATGGCCCACCATTTGCACCTTCTCCATTGTCTATTAAGTAAGTCTCTTCCTTGACCGATTCTCTCTATTGGAAATAGATCCATAATTTTAAACACATTGTTAGACATAGAAAATAAAATGTTAACCTTGATATTCTTCAAATTTTGACTCATTAATAGGATTTTTATTTATGTTTTTTATATATCGTTTGACAACCACGGAGGTCATATGTTATGATTGATGTATAATATAAGTCTTATTAATTTCTAGCTCCACCACTAATCATATGTTTAGATAATCATTTATTAGTATAATCTTAGTGGTATGTACTGTTAAATTTACGATTGGCCATCATTTATTGTTGTTGATTACTTCATATTCTCAATTCCAAGTATTGACTCCCTCTTTTGCAATTGTAGGACTGTGTGGGTTGTGAGCACCTTGAATAGCCCCGCTGAAATCTGTCTGGTCCGGTACCGTCAGCTTTTAGATTGTATGCATCCAAAGCAGGTACCAAAATTGTGTTTATTCTATTGTTTATGACTATTGTATTTATAAATGTAAAAGAGCTCATAGATATGGAACATTGCATAATGTGCTGTCCTTTGATTTGACTATTTCAGGTGGTGTGGCAACCATATGAAGCTGAATTAGCCCACCTGCCTGCGTTTTGTGTCGCCGGAAGGGATGTATGGACGGCGAGGGTACCGCTTGTATGTTTCTGGCTAGTAGAGAAACATACACCGGACCGTGTTGTTCGTCAGTTCGGGATGGTACAAGAACCCCCCCCATATGTTGATACTGACGAAGCCCTTCATGCCATAGACCTGAGGGGGAAGATGGAGGTGAATTGGAGGGACAGACATTATGGCCATATCCGAGTATGGAATACTCGAGCACGATCTCTATGTCCTGGAGCATGACTAGAGGGTGATATGTCGCCTGCTCATCCATACTTTGATTGGTACGATAGGGTGACTTGGAGGTTCGTCGACCACACTTCGGCTTCACTTATTATTATGGTAATTGCTTCGACCTTTCTTTTCAATTTTTGTTGCGTATCAGGAACTTCAGTATGATGTACTAATTGTATTTATTTACTTTCAGGTTGCCAGTCACAAGAAGTTGTTGAAACTTTATACAGTAGGCAGTCCTGAGTACAAGCATATTTCAGCTGTACTTAAGACAGTGGAACGCCTTCACCGTATAACTGCTCGACTTCCGTTGGAAGATATCGATGAGGCAAATCCAGAAGCGCCAGAAGATACTGGACGACCAAGCACGAGCTCAACTCGTGCCAGCCATAGCCATGGTCAGCGTGCTGCATCCCATCAGGTTGTCAGTAGGGCAGATCTCCCTCCACCCCCACGTGCATCTCCTGCCCCAGAGTTCCCTCCACCTCCACATGCATCTCCTTCCCCAGAGATCCCTCCACATACTGCTCATGCAGTTTCTGACCTAGAGATCTCTCTACCCACTGCTCATGCATCTTTTCACCCCGAGATCCCTTCACACACCTCACATACATTTTTTGATCCTGCTCATCTTTCATTTACTCCACCATCCTTTGATCTCGGCCCTGATTTCAGTCAAACCCCTCCTGTCATGCACACGCAATCCCCATCGTACAGCATTGGTCATATAGACCATGTACCGCCCCATAGTCACTCCATGTCATTCATGCCCACTCCTAGACTGCATATAGATCCCATGAGTACGGGCACTCACATTTCATTTGCTGCACCCTCCTCCCCCGCAGTTGTAGGATCTTCAGTTGTTGGGAGTCAAGCAAAACAGCCAGCTGTGCATGTTGAGAATGAGCAGGTTGTTGGGTTACAGTCACCCCTACCAGGTCGACCTAAACGTACAATAAAAGCACCTCCTTGTGGGACAGGTGGTCACAAAGCAGGACACAACACTGGCCCCACGGTATGACAAGTCATTTAATGTAATGAATATTGAGTAACTACTGTTATGGTTGATTTTGGAATTCATATAATCCATTGTTTGGTTGTAACTCCATTTTTGCAGCAACGTGAGGAGCCTCACGAAGGAGATGCAGTACCCCCTCCCCCACATACCAGACACTATACGAGACAGCATAAGCGTAAAATGCATTAGGATTAGCATCCCATAGAGGTTCTCTCTCTCTCTCTCTCTCGCTCTCTGAAATCACTGTTTTTTTATTTATTTAATTCTTTTAATGCTTTCAAAACATTCCTGATTATTTGATGTGAGTTTATCTTATAAACCCTTTTCTTTTTAATTATATTTCAAAGTCTTTGATTTTTGTAAATTTTACATTGAAATACTAATGCCTGGTTGGAAAGTTTATCCAACTCTCTACTTTTGAATTTGCTTTGTGCTTTGTGTTTACGAGATATGTGTTGATGCTAGATTTCAGTGGATATGTTTCTTGGTTTTCTTTAAGTGATTTTGTTCTTTGATGTTTAATGTGTTTTTTGGTGGGTTAAAACATTAGGCAAATTGTTGTCAGTTTTTTTTATTTTTTATATTTAAAATTGCTGGATGTTGAAACTTTGTTGGTATGAATGTATGTAGGGATGGATGGCACTAGTTTGGGACTTGTTCTGCACCATAAAGCTCTTGGGAAGTAAGTCATATTACATGTTATAGCTTGAGGGGGCCATTGCTCCCCCAAGATTTTCTAAATGCTTTAAATTTTCCTTTACATTTGAGGATAAAGTTTAATTATGTATACAAGTGGCTCCCCCAAAAATGCACTCACTTTTCTTTTCTTATATCATTTATATATAGATACACACAATTCTGTCCCTAATTAGCCCTCCCACCCAATAGCTAAACGCCTAGTTCCACTGCTGAAAATAGAGACTTACAGCTGGAGGCTGAAAGGTTGGACGTCCTCTGAGCATTAATCTCACTGGTTGGGTGGCATCAGCAGGTGGAATCTTTAAGATTTGGAATCTTTTATTTTAGGGTTTAGGGTTGAGGGAGAGAGAGGGAGATACATTGGTGCAGAAAACATGAATGTGGTCCATACAAATGGACCAAACTACCTTCCCTTGATCATGGACAGGGGTTTTGTTGGTGTATTGCATGATTGGTAATGAAACCTTCTTCCTACCATTTTTCTTTCAGTATAAATGATACATCTTGGTATTCTTGCTTAACCTGAAATCTCAACTAAATGTTATTCTATTGCGCCAGTCTTTCATATACATGCAAGGATAGTATATCAGGTTATTTAGTTTAGTCAGTGAACCCTGGAGATAAATTGATCCAAGTTACATGTTTGCTGTCCCCTTCCAGATATCTTTTCAATTGGCTGTCTTGTTCCAGGAACTTTTACTTAAAAATTTATTTGGTGGGTCATCTTAAATAGAATGGATAAGTACTAACCTTTTTGAAGGGGGCTTGTCTTTCCAATCCTTCTGTTGAACTTGGCTGGCATTACATGTCTACTAGTGAAAGTGTTGATTGGAAAAGATTTATAGTTACTTTAATGTGTAGGTGGTTACTTGCCAATTCTATATTTCAGATACGTTTGGTAAGAATTTTAAGGGTACTTAGTAATAGTAGCAGTATAGGGGATTTGATTTTTAGCGTTCAAATAATTTGGAGCTTGGAGTTAGTTGGGAGTATTGGTGAATCAAATTACCAAAGATTATAAAGTAACTGTGAAAGAAGTTATGCATTCTAAGGATATGCCATAATAACAGAATTATATGATACGATTCAAGGATCCCTTGAAAACTCAGCACTGTCGCAGAATGATCTTTTTGAGCAATCTAAGGAACTACTTTGGTATCATTTGCTTCACAAAGAAGTTAGCCACTGTATTGTACTTTTATCTGGTTATTGTAAATAATTTATGCTTTGATCTTGTATATATAATAATTCCATTTTCCTTTCAGGTGTGAAGCCTTTCCAACGTATCCTAGAACTTATGACTTGGTGCATGCAGCCGGACTGCTATCCCTTGAAAATGTCCAGTAGCGCCGTTGCACCACACTTGATCTGTTCACTGAGATTGATCGAATACTTTGTCCAGAGGTACCAAATCATATAATTCTCTCTTTTAGTTCTATATATAATCATTATGCATTGATCGCCTTATTCTTGAAATAAACCTTTAATTTAATGGCCAAGGGTGGAGCAGAAAAATCATTACACATGAAGATAAGATCATCCCGTTATATGAGCATTATTTTTCATGTTCCAGAAAACTTTATGATGGTTGTTTAACCTTTACAGGTGCATTTAGATGGTACTCCTAACAATTTAGAAGAAAGTGATTTCTGTGATTTTAGCTTTCTGGACAGAGGGCTTTTCAGTTCAGATATTTCTGTTTGTGTAAGTTTGCTGCATACATGAAGATACTTGGTATTTTATGCTTTAAACTTTAGTCCAAGTTGTCTTTTATTTTATAAATATTGTGAGGGAAGTCAATTGGAAATAACTAACCACAGTGATAGTGCCCCTTATATTGTTTTCTTGAATTTGGCAGTTTAAAGGTGCCATGCTTGAACCTGTTCGTAAAACACAAGATGCAACGTTCTTTGTGAACAATTCTAGTGATATTTAGGTTCCACGTGGACCAGAGCAGCCAGGTGCTGTTCAAATTACCATGCTGGAGCTGGCAGCACAAGGACATGCTTCAAAGGTATCGGCAGATAGTTTAGGTAGATATGAATAACAGTTACCTTTTTCACTGCTCGCTTTTAGTTTTCTGTTCTTCTCTGTGAAGAGCCTTGTACCTTAGTGGTAACTCTATGGATCATTTGTCAAACCGAAAAACACTATGGAACCAGTTTGCAATTGAATTGACTTCAAATTTAATTTAATTTAATTCAATGTCTTTGCAATGCGATTGTTTTTTTTTTTTTTTTTAAATATTCGCAATTCAATTATTTTTTTCGACTAGATATAAGTTGAATTGGAAGTCTTTAGTTTTTTGTGATTTATTGAGGATTTTATTTTTAATTCTTAATTAAATAGAAACTGGAAAGATGAGTGTTAACAGTACAAGTTGGTTCAAAGCTGCTAGTTTACCAGCAATTGCCTGTCTTTTAGCTACTCCTCTAGTCTTATACTCGTTATATCCTCCTCAAACCAAAGACACACCAGATGCCCCTGCCATGGCTGCAAAGAAATTGGAGCATATGGGTCCTGTTACAAGAAATGAGTGGGTGATGGTCGGTACAATGCTCCTTGCAGTCCCTTTGTGGGTCTTTGGGTATGTAGTATGCCTTACTTTGTGATAGTTATAGAACCATTGAGTAAGCTCACCAACTTCAACAAAAGTCACTAATTTCTGTTGTATTGCTATGAAAACATGGGTTCATAAACGTGGTTTCTTTGATGGTCTATGTTTCCGATTGGTAATTTGGTACTTTTAATGGAATATCAATTGCTTAGCGTAATTGAACTATTTGGTTGTATTTCATTAACTTAAGAACTGCTGGCCTAGCACTCTGCGGTTTAGTATCTGCTTTTGTTGGCATGATTAATCCTTCTTGCAATACCTGATTGAGTGTAACTTATTAACATGTATAGAAGAAAAGTATATACTTGTTGAACTCACAGTTGGATTTTCCATTTAACAATCACTACCGTTGATTCACCAACAAATTGAGGCATGTAATGCAAATTCATATGAGATGGGTGATTATGCATGTAGTGATATTTTGTGATATAAAATTTCTCAGTATCCATGTATAATTTTATATTGCATGGTCCTTTGCTTATTTCATTGTTGGCGTTAATGTTATTAAATATAATGTGCCAAACATCCATCTGTAAGTGGGTCTTGCTTAGTTCCAACTACTTATACAGCACCTTGTCCTTAAACCAATACAGATAAAAATAAACTAAGAAACTTGAAAAGATATAGATCCAATGGCAGCATTTTAGGAGAGCAGCCTCTGTTCATTTTGTGTATCCTCCTTATAGAGCATTTTAAAATGCCATTCTTTCACATACTAGTTGATATCTGATTAATGGATTGTGGCTTTGAAACAGGGACAAGGAGCTTGTCATTTCCTTCAATGGGAGGATACTCAAGAAATTACCACAATTAATGATCTTGTAGATGAAAGCAAACATGGCATATCTGTAGATTCTACTTCAACAAGCCATGAGTTAGTCACTAAAATGGGTGATTTGAGTACTAATAATTGAAAGAGGAAGTTTGATTCACTAGAGATGGAAAATCCTCAACATCTCCCAACTTCTGTGGCTGTACATGAACATTTTGAGAAAGATAAAGAGCCTGTCATAGAGAGGAGTGAACATGATGAGACTTCAGAGAATTTAACATCTACAAAGTATATTGATCCATCACGAGTTGAGGACTCTTCAAATCTCCAAGACCTAGCTGTGCTGGAGGTTGAGTTGACTGTAAGTGAACCTTCTGCTCTTACTGTATCTTTGCATTCTTGTTGGCCTTTTGCCAATGGTGATTGGTACAGTTTTTGTGTCAATCATAAACTCCTCGTGTATGCACTCCATCTGTGTTCAGTGTGAAATGCTCCTGTCTATCATCATTAATTGTCTGATATTTAACTAGTTAACACTTGTGACATGGTATGACCTGATTAGACATGGTGTGACTTGGGTGGGGTAGTGTGAGTTGTGAGGGTGGTTTTGATAGTTGTGGAAAAAAATGCCCACACCTTATATGGAGGAAGTGGGGAATATTTGGCTAAACAAAAACGGGAAGGCTGCTATCCTTAACATGAAAGTGGGAATGATAGTAAATCCCTACACACACACATGTATGTATGTGTATATGTGCAAGTACATAAATAACTATAAAAAATGATGGTTCATATCTGTTTATGTGCGCTTTGAAAATGTGTTGCAATTTTGATTTTCTACAGGCAATACAAGGAATACATGGAGAATCTATTGGAGTATCTAATATATTTTTTGCTTTGGGGATCTTGATGACCAACACTAATGCGATAGTGCTGGCAGATGGTAACTTCTGGGGAAGGACTGAGAGGCATGTAAATTGTTAATTTCAATTACATTGACTTTGCATTTGAGAAATGTCTGCACTGAGAACCACATATCCAGGAGGACTCAAATTCTCTTCAGTACGTGAGAACAGGGAAACAAGATTGTTGAATTGCCATGTCTTATTGTAACATCCAATTCCCGGAGTCTACAAGTTTTACGGATATGTTTCCGTTTTGTTCTGACCTATAAAGTGTATCTGTTGTTTCTTGTCAATTGTAACAGTGTAGAGTTCAATTTAGTTGTAATGGTGCATCTTACTGTTGATGTCTATGTCAATTGATTATGTTTTCTGGAAATACTCCTTTTTTGCAGCTGGCTAGGGAGACTTTATCTTTTTGGGTGAAGGCATTCTCTGAGGATACAGCTAAAAGACTAGAAAATTTTGGGTTCATACAATTCAGACCAGGAGGTATCACATGTTTTTACTTTTATTTATTTATTTATTTATTTATAATTTTGGTTGGGGTGGAGACATTTTTATGCAAGGACGGGCTACATAATTTATACAATTGGATCCTTTATTGAAAATTTCAGGAAATTATTGCTGCTAGAAGTGAACCAATATGTTTCTTTTAATTGTAATCCATACAAACTATTCCACTTTTAGTTAGAATGATGCAATTTCTTGTCTATATCTTTGAATATCTTTGAAAGCTGACAGCATGGGTTGTATTTGCTCATTATGCTTTTGCCTTACCTAAGAACGTCTTGAAAGTCTAACTGTTCTAAAATTGCTCTTGTAGTCCTAATTTATATCTATCCATTAGTTTCAAACTTTGACATTGAATGGAATGGAATGTACAATAAGCACAATTTATTCTAGAAAGGGGTCTAACATCCTTATTTGTTTTTGTATGAATCTCAATGATTAGGCCATCAGGTAATTTATTTTGCAATGTGTGCCACAAGGATTCACATTGTCCCATTGGTAGATTAAATCTCATTTATTTGTTGGAGCTTTTAACATCATCCAAATATTTATTGTTTCAGAATGTGAGGCCCAATGCTGAAAACCTCCCTGAGGATTTGGGTTTGATTGTGACTTATTGTTGGAGAGAGGACCCAAACACTCGACCAAACTTCAAGCAAATTATACAGATGCTCTTGCATTATCTGTCTACTATTTCACCACCAGCGCCCACTATCCCTCCTCGGATATATGCTGAAAAATGTACTGTTTTTCCGCCAGAATCTCCTGGTACAAGTTCCTTAATGGCTGCAAGACATGACTCAGGGGAAACCCCAACATCCAATATAGAAGACAACTCTGTAGGTTTTTTCAGTTGTGATAATATATTTTTTTTTTATCATGAATACCTCCGGTGTACTAGAGTGGCACTAATGTAATACCTGTTTTTTGTTCACTTTGCTAATTATATTCCCATTATACGTATAAAATATTCCTTTCCCATGTATATGAAAACAAGAGCTCCTATCAGCAGTCCTGGTTAATAGGCAGCAATTTTGACTAAATATCTAAAATTTGCAGGCTCAAGCAAGGGAGAAAGCTAAAAAAGAGGGATTTGAAGTAAGCAATCCCAAGACCCAAAATTTGGTGGCTAACACAAAGGCCCTAGCAGAAAATGAAGGGGAAGGACTTGCCAAGGTTACATTTCTTTTAAGGACTTGCCAAGGTTACATTTCTTTTACTTTTGTGCCTTGATTTATCCACCCCCTAGCTTAAATAAGTGTTCCTGCTCAGCACACTGTAATTCATCTTGATTATTACAGCACAGTTGCAGAGTTGGTGGAAGTGGGTCCTGAAAAGTTAAAGGAGGTAAGGAGTTTTTTTTTTTCTTTTTTATAAACCTATAGTTGTAAGACTCCAGAACATATGACCTTACAAAAGTAATTGTGAATCATTTTCCCCCTAGTAAAAGATATAAGGTGTTAGCAAAAATTATAGGTGTTAGTTAGCAAAAAAGATATAAGGTGTTAGTTAGCAAAAATTAAAAGATATCAGCTTTCTTTTTTCTTTTACTGAATGTGATGTTTTACCAAATAGAATTGGTTTTGACTGGAGAATATGTTATGAACCAAATTTGACATCTTTATTCATATAATTGTTAGTCTCTAATATCTTCTCAGTTAAAAAAAAGGAGAGATTTTAAGAGGGATTTCATGATAAACACAGGAATAAATCCAAGAGAATTTTTGAAAAAATAGAAAGGAAAATACTAAAGCTAAATGTGATTGACCTCACTTTAACAACATAATAAATAAGTGTCCGAATTTTTTTTTTTTGCGATTGCTACATATCAGTTTGTAGGATTTAAATAGTAAAAAAAAAAAACACTCACCCTGTTGTCTTGGAAAGATAGTTCAATTTCAGAAAGATCAGGTTGAGCTTCAAGTATTGCTTTCAATGAAGGGATGATATCCTCCTCCATTAACTGAGGCAGTGGCTTGGCCGCAGCTTTTGCTGGAGGTTTGGCCTTTGCTGGAGCTTCTTCTTGAGCTGTCTTCACCTCCTTTGTTTCGGCAGCCACTGGTAATTTCAAGACATTTGTAGTTTTCTTGAATTGATTTAACTTGTACAATTTAACTGTTACAAATTATATAATATTAGATGAGAATGCAACTACTTACCTGTAGAAGTAGACGATTCTTGCACAGCAGACCAAGCAACCATGTTTCTGTGATTAGTAACTAATTTACATACCCTCTGCAAATAAAATAAATAAATAAATAAAAATTCACAAATATGCCTATCCTCCCTCTGGCCATCACAAAATATAATTATTTTTTCAACCATTTAGTTGGAGATCAATGTAAATAGCTTATATTTAATAAAAAAAAAAAAAAAAGGTGTATAACAACGGAAAATCTTGGGAGAGGTCCGTATAATTTTCCAAAATGAGAAAACTAGCTGATGTGGCACAAGACAAGCGGCCTAATAATTGTGTCCACATATTAGAGTTCTACACCATATCAAATTTTAGATGCCAAAATGATGTTCTCCATATCCCAGAGATCCTCTTATCTTTGCCAAGTTTCAGTATTTAATTTTGTTCTCCAACTGGGTTTATCTATAATTTTTGTTTGTATTGTAAAATCAGGAGATTATAAGGAAGGATATTATATTGGAGTGGAAGTAGTTGAAGGTGACCCAGAAGCAGAAAAACCATTTTATGGTCCAGGCTGAGATTCATTGCGGACAGGCTGAGATCTGGAGGCAGATTACTGCTGCTGGAGACACTTGTACTGAAGGTATTTTCTTGCGCATGTACACATTTGCTATGTATCCTACAGTTACTGCCCTGCCCAGCCCAACCCCCCCCCCCCCTCTCACCCACCGTATCTTTATAGTTTATGTTTCTCTTGCTTTGTTCTTGCTAACTTGCTGCTTGCCCTTATCAGTTATCTGTTAATATATATTTTTTTCCTTCCAGTGACAGATTGTATAAGTCAAGTTTTAGGACTTCATATTCTGGGTTGGTTGGGCCGGCTTGCTTTCCCTCCTCCTCGATGTTTATTAGTTTTTCCACCTCGGCCTCTCTCTTGTGGTAAATACAGATTACATTCCATTTGTTTGGTTTTTTTTCCCTCTTTCATCTTTGGTTGTGACTCTGATTCATATTTTTGGCAGGTGTTTTCCCTAATTTTGATTCCATATTTGTTCCTCGAGATAAAGATGTGTCTAATTGTGAAGGCTCTGCTGACCTGCATCATAGCCCTTCAATTGTTGAATTTGATGAGACGTCATCACAAATATCTTGTCGTGACGCTCAGTCTTCGAGTGAATTGTCAATCCCCAAGAGTCCTCCTGCTTTGCTAAAAGGTAGCGTAACAACTTTAAACGTGGATGTGCTTGAGCAGACAGTGTTGCCTCTTCAAAATCAGCTTCTTACCCATCTTGAATCAATGAATCCGCTTCAACACGAGTCCATGACACAGGTGGTGGAATCTACTTTTATCGTTTTGGATCGTCTATTAGTTAATTATACACCTTTTCAAGAGCGTGTGAAGGAGTTCATTGCCTGTGCATCATCATTTGCTGATATAGAGTAGTCCATCAACAACAAACATTCTTTTCAAGAGTTGATGGAGCGGTACCATAGTGAGAAAGTAAGGTATATAAGCAAAGTGGCTACTATAAGCAACAATAGTGTAGCTGTGTAGCATCTATCCATTTTGGCTATATAATTTGATTGTTTTTTATATGTAATTTGTCACTTTGTTCCATCCTTGGTTAAATGGATTGGATTTAGCTAGATCTTATGTATGATCGTATAGCCTCTTCATAATTAGTATGTTGGTTTGCGTAATGCTTTGTATGTGAATTGCATAGCTTGTACAAGGATTTTTCTATGTACAGCTTTTAAATTATGTTGAGATTTACCGAAATGATACTAATTTGATAAATAAAAGTCATCTATTTCACCTTTTATGTTCCATTGATGCTTCTATCAATCACAAATTGTTAGAATTTATTTTTTCCTTATAAAATAACCAATGTTTAAAATGGGGAAAAAAATCAGACAAATGGGAGGTTGTAATTGATATATTTGATAGACAATAATCTGTTCACTAGATAAATGCATAGTCGGGTTTGCATGGATGTTGAGGTGGGAAATTTCCTACGAGTGTCTTTAGAAATAAGTGTTTCCTTGGGTTGTTTATTGTTTCTCTGTTTTTGGTTGGTTTTTGATGAATGAGCATGATTGCACTGATGGTACTGACCAAGCTTCAATTGGAAGTTGTAGCATCAATGCTCAAAGCACGAATAATCAAAGGGATGATAATTCATTGACAATATATATTACTGCTTGAAGGGGAAGGGAAGGATGTGTGTGTGTCTATAGCATTCAGGAAAAATCATAGTTAAGAATTGTGAACATTGGGTTCAATAAAGGCTTTTTATGTTTTTTTTTTGGGAGCAAAAGAACCCTTACAAGTAATATTCTCCCCTAAAAAATAAAATAAATATTTATTTTTATTTTTTTACCTAAATAATGAGGCTATTGCATTTACGTGGAGCTCTCTTGCCATTTCTCTTTTTGGTCTTCTATAATTAACTATAATAGGAGGAAAAAAACAACCTTAAAATTTACAATGAAACATTAGGGGAAGAAACAAAATATTTTCCAGGGATATTGGGAAAGAAAAGGACCACCCACTTGTTGAACACATCTAATTTGGTCTAGTACCACAACCTGTCCTGCTAGCATATGGATCATTTCTTTCATCTTGTTTTTACGTACTTCATTTGTCTATGGCAGCGGCTTTAGTAAGGTAGTAGTTCTACTGAGATAACTTGAATTTTTTTTTATTGCTTTCTACTTGACCTCGATGGCTGTCCCTTCTTCTCCATGTGGCAGTGGTACCGTCCAGCTGAAAAAAGACAATATTAAGCAATAGCCAATAGGTGTTCTTTCACTTTATCACATTGTGAAAGATTCTATTAACAAGGCCAAGACTAGTTCATATATGAAAAAGGGGATGGAGATTCCCAAAACCCAATTCTCCATTTAGCTTGTCCTGTAGTCTGTAACTGTAAGGTTTGAAGTTGAAGTTTGGTACAGTGCTACCTTTAATTCATTGAAAATTAACCGTCCAAGTCACACATCACTCTGACAAAATTTGTTCCTGGCCTGGATATATATGTACTGTTTAAAGTTCATTTCAGTAAGTTAATTCAATCATCACAATTAAACTAGTGAGTAGTAAGCAATATAAACTACAAAATTGTGGGGATTTAAAATTGAAAGACAAAATTAAACAGTCATAATATCACAATCTAGAAACAGGTACATTGGATATAAAATACTTCGAGTACAAGTTCATTCAGTGACAAACAAAATAATAATTGTGTGGATACAACCCAGTAGTAAGTTCAAATACATAATAAAGAGAACCCCAATTGACATCTACAATGCCATTCCAAACTCGAGTATTTGCATGCCTAGCAAAAATTCAAATATTGTTGTTAGATACCAAAACCCAAAACATACGTACTAACCTATGCACCTTGGCTAATTGATACAATCATGGCATTTTATATAAAAGCATCACTTACCTAGTTTGGATTATTACTGCTTGTCGAAGCCCCACGGGAAAGCGGACATCTTCTACGGTTATGCCCATGTTGATGACACAGTCCACAGCTCTGCTTTTGCTGAATCTCCCTCAAGTCAGAATCTGGCCTCCGGCTTCCCGGTTCTCGCCGGACCCCATCCATCTCATTTCGTATCCTAGACGCCACAGGTCGACCTTTGCCCCGCAACAGTTTTGGGTCAGGCACCCACTTTGGACCATCCACATCCCTCCACAATGAATCTGACTTTGGTACCACAAATGCATGTGAGTAGGTGTGAATGGCGTTCACCAAACTATAACATGGGTCAATATATGCAGTCGCATCTTGCCCCAAGTACTGAAGAGCTTTAATTGCATGTGAACAAGGGATCTTTCTCATTTGCCACTTTCCACAACCACATGTTCTGGCCTTTACATTTACTTCATAACTATGGTGTCCCCCTCCAGAGCTATAGATGTTGTATGAAGTAATTACTTGATATATACCATTCAGATTATTAAACGGATTTATTTGGTGTGAAATTGATTTTTGTAGGTTGTGTCCATAGATTTTTAAGGCATATTTAGTCCATACCTTGTCCTTTGAGAGCTCATGAGTAATTTCTTTGTGTCGATCATGGAAATACGCAACAAGTTTGCAATGAGTGAATTCAACCATTGCAGCAATGGGTAGGCCACGGGCACCTTTGAGTACTCCATTGAAGCACTCCGAGACATTGGTTGTCATAGCCCCATAACGGTATCCACCATCATGTAGTTGGGTCCACTTGTCTAGATCCTCGTTCATTAGATATGTGTATGGCATGATGGATGAGTCGAGTTCACTTTCCTGCCGCTCGGTTCTCCGTTTCTTCCTAAGGGCCTCGATCTCAGCTTCCTTGATAGGTTGCATGTACAACTCAAATTTAGATTCCTGAGTAGCATACCCCACTTTCAAGGCTAATGACTTTAAAGTGACGTCCTGAAAATGCGTGTTGAAGTTGCTAGCAACATGTCGAAGGCAATATCTGTGAACTACTCGTTGTCGTCCATCATCATGTCTAGGCCAGTTTGCAATTGCACTTTGAATACCCTTATGTCGGTCAGAAATTATACAGATGTCCTTATCTGCTATCATATCCCCCAGTGCATTCCTGAGGCGTTCTAAAAACCACCCCCAACTAGACCCTGACTCTTTGTCCACAACGGCAAAGGCAAGAGGCAAAACCTTGTTGTTGGCATCGGTGGCCATTGCAATCAACAACACCCCTCGATATTTACCATACAAATGGGTCCCATCAATACTGATCACTGGCTTACAATGTCTGAATCCTGCAATGCATGGAGCGAAAGCCCAAAATATATAGCGCAATATTGTATCACCGAACTCGTCCCTGGGTATGGTGTGAAACCAGAAACGGGTGCCAGGTTCTTGATCCCAGTATGCAAACAATAACTTTCTCAACCTTTGGTAAGACTCTTCCCAATCCCCAAATATCTTTGCAATACCTCGTTGTTTCGCATCCCATATCTTATAGTAAGAAAGAATATGCCCATAATACTTCCCTTTAATGAAATGTCTGAGGTGATAAATTGTTGCCGTGTGTTTCTCTTTCAACAATGGAACAAATTCTTCTGTTAGAAAATTACAATCCATCATTCTACCATCAAGGGCCGTGGCAAGGGGCATACAATTATGAGGACCCCTATAAGATGTGACCATCCATAGTCCGAGTTCAGGCTTCACAACTGCCCCAACGTACCACATGCATGATTCATCGCTGCATTTCACAGACAGTCTACTTGTGGTCGACCTACTAGTCACAAAGTTTCTGTTATGCTTTGCGGCGTAAATTGTTAATGCATGTCTCACCGCATCTTTATTAGCAAAAATCAACCCTTTCGCAAAATTCATGTCTGCATTCCAAGAACCAAATGATTGCTGAACAACTTCAGGATCAACCATATTTTCCCAAGTATTTTCATAAAATGATGAGGCAGGAGGTTCATAAACGAGGGTCGTATTTGTAACATGCTGAACTCTAGCATTAGCGTCCTCATCATCTTCATCACATTCAGCCATATCATCAACATGAGGAATGTGAGTAATTTCATGGTCATCAAGACCCCTGTCAAAGTCACCATCGTCAATCCTTTCTTCATACTCATCTCTATCCTCACCATCTTCCCCAGAACAGTCTTCGTCTTCATCTTCATCTTCAACTACTGGAACTGTAGAGGATTCACCTCGATGTGTACAAAATTGATCTTCATATCTATTTCCAGGTTCACTCTCAATTGTTACTGGTGTCTCTTGAAAAGGGGGTGTATAGCCTCCCAATGTGGTGCATTGATCATCTAGGACTGCAAACTGTAGAGATGTAGTTGTTTGTACAATTTCGTCCTCTACGCCGACTTCTGCACGAGGCTCCAAAGTGACGTATAACTCAAAATTTGCTGCTTGTTTCCATTTGTCCATCTTACTAAACATGAATTTCACATGTTTGTCCTCTGTTATCGCCATATATCTGTAATTAATGCATTGATTGAGGACTTCATATGGAGAACGGAAAGTAATATGTATGTCATGCAAAGCAGGGTTCACTTGCAACTCTTCCATAATTTTTACTTTCAGCTCATTCAGGGTCTTTAGCTTACGGCGTATCATCATATAGTAGCACTGGATACCCGGACCTTGAAATGAGACTCCATCATAAGGGTTGGCATTGCTAAGGGGTCCACCGTAGTATATATTTATATAGATCATTGTCAACCTATAGATCATCAAGTGCAATTGTGTTAGTGACAAATTTATAACGCTCAATCAACATCAATCACAAAACTTTGCGTATGAAATGCCAACAATACTAACCTCAACCAAATTTGCATATACTCACCTTTAGTAATCTTACAAAAATAGTCATTACCAATTTCATATTCTTTAAAAATTCTAAATCATTCTAGGGGCATGACTTTCAAAACCCATTCAAATAAGTTATGATGAACAAAAATATTATATACCAACCAGTTATCCATTGAAATCTCTGTTACAAATCTTAAACAAATATATCTTGAAATAATTTATGATAAAAAGACTACTATCTTAGGTATCAAACTCATAATCCATTTCATATCCATGAGAAAGACCTAAAAGTACTAAATATTCCTAACAATTGATCACAATATTTAGTACTAAATATTCCCAATAATTAATCACAATATTAATTTTTTTTTTAACTTAGCATATTATCACAATATTTACACTAACAAACAAAACAAATATTCCCATATGTTGTAATAACATAATAATCACAATATTTGGTACTAAATATTCCCAATAATCACAATATTTGTAGTTATTTTCTAAAAAAATCCCTAATGACTCCATTCTTTTTGCCAATATCTAATCCCCTAAAATCCTAAAGGGCTATGGAAATGGACAGCGTTTGCTCTCTTTCTATTTTTAAAGTCTGCTCCTTTTTTCCTAACTTGGAATGTTACAAATGGTAACAACACCAAATATTTGTAAATTTTTCACAAACTATACATGCTCGTGCTGCACCATCCTTACACATTCATTCATGGTCATGGTCATGGTCATGGTCATGACCATTTCATGTTACAATTTTACTGTTGCAACTTCCTTAAAAAAAATAAAAAATAATTGGATTTATAAGATTTTGAGCTTAAAAAAGTTTTATATATTCTCTTAAATGAAAAAATAAAAATAAAAAGGAAAAAATTGCATATCTAGAGTACTCAAATTTTCACATAATAATCACAATATTTGGTACTAAATATTCCCAATAATCACAATATTAACTTTCTTAAAAAAAAACTTAGCAAATAATTTAATCACAATATTCACACTAACAAAAAAAAAAAAAAAAAAAAAAAAATTCCCCAATATGTTGTAATTTAATCAAAATATTTACACTAACAAAAAAAAATTCCCCAATATGTTGTAATTTAATCACAATTATTTACTAAATATTCCCAACAATTAATCATTAAATTACTACTCATTATAGATATTTTTTCTTAAGTAGATTTATGATCTTATATAAATGTCTCATAACATTAATTTAAAAAAAAAAAAATAGCAAATAATCACAATATACTAACAAATAAATTAATCACACTATTTACACTAACAAATAAGAAAAACAAAACATTTCCTAATATGTTCTAAATTTTTCTTTAAAAAAAACCTAGCAAATAATCACAATATACTAACAAATAAATTGATCACAATATTTACACTAACAAATAAGAAAAACAAAACTTTTCCTAATATGTTCTAAATTTTTCTTTAAAAAAAATCTAGCAAAATAATCACAATATTGTAAAATATTACCTGAGAATGTTGTGTGATGAGTGTTCTGTGAGTGAGTTGAATATAGAGACTGAGGGTCCGTTTGGATACAGCTGAAAACTGAAAACTGAAAAACACTGTAACGAAATAATTTTTAAATGTGTGAATAGTATCGTGGGACCCATTTTTAATGAAAAAGTTGCTGAAAAGTGAAATTTGTGGGTCCGTGAACAGTACACGATGTGCTGTGATTGGTCCAAAAAAATTTGAAAAGTCAAAGTTTGCGGCTACTGTTCATTGAACAGTGCATGAACAGTAGCCGCAACACCCAAAACGCTCCAAAACGCGTGAAAAAAAAAAAAAAAAAAAAAAAACAGACAAAACGCAAACGCAGTTTTTTTCAGCCGAATCCAAACGCGCTCTGAGTTGAAGAGCTGAATATAGAGAGTGTTCAAGAGAGAGCTGAATATAGAGACTGAGTTTCTGATATGTATTCACAATACAGAGAGAACTTATTCCCACGGCAAGAGGACAGGTCCAGCTGGGACCCACAGACACGTGGAAGGCTGGGGACTGAAGCTGCTGTGCGGGAACTGTGATGCCCACGTGAAAGCTGCTGTGGGATGGGGGAGTGCTGCTATGGGATGGGAGTGCTGCTGTTTGATGGAACTGATGCTGGCAGTTTATAAAAGGAAATCGAGTCCAAAGGACTCAGTTCCTAAGCCTGGAAAACGAGTTCGTTAAACTCGGTTTCAAAGAGTAGAAACCGAGTTCAATGGACTCGGTTTCCAGGCTTTGAAACCGAGTGCAAGGGACTCGGTTTCCATGCTTTAAAACCGAGTCCTTTGGACTCGGTTTCCAGGCTTAGAAGTCGAGTTCTTTCAACTCAATTTCTCGCAATAATAAAATAAAAAAACCCAGGAAATCGTCCCCTCTGAACTCGAGTTGTTATATTCCAAATTAGTTTCAAACGTTTCCTAACTAATGAAATAGTTTGGGTTTTGTAGTTATTTTCTGAAAAATCCCATAAAATGATGTTTAACATATGTTACTTTTGCCCAATTTCTCTCTGTTCTTGATTCGTAGAATCATTTGAAAACCTTGATAGACACTTTGTGAAGGGCTTCATCATAGATTTCTTAGTATAAATTTGACCTACAAATCGAAACTTTTATCTTCCCCTTTTAGATTTACACCAAGGTTAAATCCCAAATCAATTAGGGTTTTTTTTCCCCTGAAAGGCTTCACATATACATCCTCGATTATACGGAATGCCACAACTAGATCCAATGGAATGGCAATAAAGGAAATCAAGAGATTAAATAGTTTATATATGGAAAAAAAAAATGCAGTTGTGTTTTTTTTTTTTTTTTTTCCCTCATTTTATTTTATTTAATATTCTTCACAAATAGTTTAAGACAATAAATGATTCGTAAAAATGGATATTAAATAGTAATAGAAAATAAAATAAAAATAAAAATTAATTTTTGGTGCCACTCTCATTGGCCCTTGCATGCATGGGTTGCCAGGTGTAACTTTTCCAAATACAAGTCGACAAAATTAAATCAAGAATTCTTCCATGTATGCTCTAATGACGTCATTTTCTGTAGATGTCTTTTTTTTTTTTTTTTTTTTTTGAATAATACTTACTACTCATAGATTTCAATTACTTCAATTAATAAAATTTACTGTTCTCAAATAAGGGACTTGGATTTGTATCTCACTTGTGAGACAGCAAAAAGACTAATTGATACGTTAATCCAACACTAAAAAAACAATAATTTTGGAGCTAACATTATAGGTTTAAATCCTATGTTACTACTTCGATAATGGAGATTATTAGGTTCTATATGAAATAATATTTTGTAATAATGAGTATTCCTAAAGCCTTTTCTTGCATCTTAATTCTTCCTTAAGACTTTTATGGAATGTAATGAAGAGATAAACTCATTAATTATCACTTCTTGCTCCATAATTAATTATAGACAATCATTGACCTCAAGGGGCCTTTTATTTATTTTTTATTTTTTATGAATAAATTGAATTTTTTTTTATACAAGATAAAAATTCTATTCTAACCTAATCTATCTGTATATGTGTGTGAAACTTTCTTCTAGAGACTTAAACCCCGGCCTTTGCCTCCCACACCTCACAAGCACTTATACTTATGGAGTGACCATTGCACCAAGGGTGTGCAGTGGTGTATTTTATTGAAAACTAAAAGTTGAAGCATAACATTTAATGTTCCTATACTCCCATTGAATCACATTATTATAGCATTTCGGTCCAATTTGATCCACTTTGGTCCATTTGGTCTAATTCGGTTCAATTCAATCAATTTCGATACACTTACTTAAAAATATGGAAAGAGAAAGACAAGTTTGTGTAGCTATTCTAAATTTGAATTTGTTTAAAAATACAAATCTCTTGTTTTATTGAAAACACGATACCAATTTAACAAGCATACTCAAAGAGCAAACTCAACTAAGGATAGACACATACTCTCCATAAGGCACACTAGAGTCTATCTTACAAAGAATCATTGAACTTCATATTTCCCACCAATCGAAGAATCACACATCGTTTCTAGTAAGTAGTGACATTTAAAATACTCTCATTAGGGAGGATTCGAATGCCAAATTGCCATAAATCCAAGAAGTTCTTTGAATCCATGGATGATAGACAATATCGACAAATGGCAATCTACTAACACATGACTTCATGCTTTCCCTTTTCAACGAATAACCTTGATTCCACCAAGCAGCAAATCGATTATAGGTGGTCAACCAAGCCATAAAGGCATGCTGAGACATAGCAAACTTCTGTCAAATGAAGTTGACCCACTTAGCCTTCTAAATAGTAAGTTCTAAAGCCTTGCTCTAACAACAGGCAATTTTGTAAAAGAACAGATTGAAGAAGATGGAGCCAAGTCACTTGATTTGTATTGCTTCAGTTTAACCTGCAAAAAGCTCAAATTGGATTAGCGTCATGGTCTATTTTATGGCAACCTGTTACACACCATGTTCAATTGAAATTTTCTCAATTTTGGCAAAATATTGACACTATTTTGGTTTCTATTTTTACACTTTTCCATGTTCTACTAAATCAGTCAGTCTGTTAATTTATTTTCAACACTTAACAGCATTTTTGAAAATCTTATGAAGCTTTTATATGGCATTACATCTTTTCAAGTGTCTTTCTATTCACCTTCTCCAACCCTGAATTTGATATTGTATTTTAAATCTTGGATTCTTAATTATATGAGAGCTTGCAACATTTCTTATATTAGATGTACTTTAAAGACTTAGCCTGCGTTTGTTTCGCCTGAAAAGGATTTCAGGAAATTATTTTACACCAATCTGTGTGTTTGGTACCTATAGAAAATTGGGTCAAACGGAAATTATTTTACCCGTTGACTGTAAAATACAACCCCTCTTCACCCATAAAACCATTTCAGTTTTTAGTCATTTATAAAAGTGGTTTCCCAACTATAAAGGTATACATATGACATAATAAGTTATCAAAATATATAAATATATATACACACACATATTACATAATATAATATGAAAGTTTTGCTCATACTAGAATGGTGCTGTTCTAATCTATTTAATGTAAAATAGATAAGTACAATAAAACAAAAATGAAATAGAAATAGTTGTACTGCATAAATCATAATTAAAACAAAATTAGGACATCTTGTACATTAGCAAGTTTCGCATCCTCCGCATATATATATTTTTTTTATAGAGAATTTCAACCTATAGCGTCCACTTTTGGTAATAGCTATTTATCATCCGACCAAAACACTAATTATTCAACCACTAGTCGCTAACCCGTGCGATGCACGGGAAAACACAAAGAATATCTACAAAATCTATATAACATTATTGTTATATTTGTTAGGTTTAAACACCCTCTTCTTGAATTATCAAATTATTAAAAAAAAAATTAATTCTCTTCTTCACTTTTTACTCAAACTTGTTTTCATAGCTCATATTTAAACAATCGTATTAGGAAATTTCCTATTAATAGTAAAATTTGTGTAAAGACAAATTACAGTTTCATGTAAAGTGTACATACCCATACTCTATACCTCTAAGGAAGGAAACATCACAAACCCTTTACATATGTAGGTTAGATTTAAAACAAACTACATATATTCCAAGTCTGATAAGCTAACTCAATGGTAGAAAAATGTTCTTTATAAAATTAGATTGTAACATATTTTACAAAAGGGGGCAATTTTTTGTAACTCTCTATCTTGCTACTCATATTCTGTAGTATATAACAAAGAAATTTATATATCTAGGTACAATGGGCAATAGCATTGGCTGTTCTTAAGCACAATTCAATATAGACAAATGAGATAGAAAAGAAAAAAAGTAACATAACAAATACAAAAAGTACCACTATTCCAGCCCTCCATAACTCCATAAACAGAATCCTTTCCTAACCCAAAAAGACCACCAACAACTCTCCATAACAGTCAGACCAACCTCTCAAAGAAACCCAAGGAAAGCACGACCAAAAATGTATAAAGCTTCCTCCTTTTTCTTATTGAACCAAGAAACCTAGCAAAGGTAGCTCCTTTTCCCATTCACCCTGCACAACCAATGGGAAGAACATATACAACAAAGCAAGCAGCAAGACATGGGAGCAAAATATAGAAAATAACTCTATCTCTACCTTTCCCAACATCCTTAATTGTAGGTCCTTACTTTCTCTTAGCTTCTGTTTTAACATATATAGTATTAGATTAGATATTGATTTGAAATCACGTGAATAAACTGCTAGTTTTCCATCATTCTTTGGACAATATTCTCCCCCCTCCTTGCAATAGGATTTCCGAAAGAGCAATTAAGGATTTTGATTGAATGATTAAATTTATTAGTTTCTAACAATTTACAATTTTTAGATAAGTGGTAATTTATTTATAGTATCAAGGCAGATGGAATTAAGTATGAAATATCTTAAAATTTAAAGCCACTAAAGTGTTCGAGTTCTACCACAATAAAACCAAAACAAAAAAAGCAAATACTTTACCGGTTACGGGGATACGGCCTATCTCTCTTTGCCTGCGGTTCCGACAAACCTTAACTGAACAATAGACCTAAATAAGATTAAAAAAGAAAAGCAAATATCAGCACAACATTCAATCCTACACTTATTTGATCCCCAGGATTTCATTAAGATTAGTTACAGAAAACTGTTTTTACTTTGAAAAAAATTGTCAATAAGTCTAAACAATAAACCCATCTATTGTGACCAAAGCATCCAAATTAAATTACTAAACCCAGTTTCAAAGCAATAAATTCAACTTGTCACCATTAGAGAGAACTGCGATTCCAAACGAGCTTCAATTAGAAAGAAAAAATAGAATAGGAAATATTTCCAAATTAAAAAATCCAGGCCCAATTGTCCACTGCCCTTTGCTCTTTGCCCTTTGCATCGTGTGTGTGGGTTTTGAGTTTGACTTGTGGTGATAGAGTCCTAAACCAAAACACGATGCAATTCCACAATAGTATACCCACCGATTAGCACTGTTTCTGGCAGGGATAGAATGTAAAAAAAAAAAAATTAAAAGAAAAATTCCAAGGGAAAAAAACAAAAACAATAAAGCCATCTATTTTTTAATAAGGGTGAAAGAAGAACCCTAGACAATTCAGAAGGGGAAATTTCTTTTAAAATATATACAGACGACTTTAAATTCAATTTTGAATTATAAAAAGAACCTCCCTACAGAAAATTTTAAAACGTTGCAATTACCTACATGAATAATTATGTGTTTTTCTAAGCACCGATAAGAAGTTCCAGGGAAAAATCACTAAACCCCTAAAATCACCAAACCAAAAGCCGGATTATTGTAAATCTGGAGGAAAAATCCAAATAAAAGCAATTAACAAAATGTGACCAACGAACCCTAGCCAATGAAATAAAAACAAAATTCTAGAGTATAGAAATAACTAAAAATGGAGATGCTAATTCAAATAGGAAAAGCAACAGCAGAAACTTTGGATTGCAAAAACAGTATTTGAAGAAGGAAAATAATAACGCTATGCCACCTTAGGTATATGCAGAGAAGAAACAAAAAATAACAAAAAGTGCAAGTACTAAAGATGTGAGAGTGAAAATTGAGAGAAGGAAGATATTTTCTTTTGTTACTATGTTTTTTACCAAATGAATACATCATTTCATCTTCGGGATGTGCTGATTGTATAGGGGTGTGGCGTTTAAGGGTTTTTGCTTAACGCATGTCTGTTTTTAAAATAGTTGTTTTCCCTACATAGCAGAATAGCCTTGATTGTAGAAACAACTATTTATGACTTGGCTGATATTGTAAATCTACTCATGCATACACATACCTTGAGCATCAATGTCTAAGTTCAACTTGCAAAGTATAAACAACATTTTTGCTTTAATATTCACATAGCCAACAGTATACCCTGCACACATATTTAAAATTTTTGAAAAAAAAAAAAAGCATAAGACATCAGAAAGAAATATGGTCTAACTTAGGTAAATACAAATTTATAAAGTACACAATTTATGATAAGAAATTTTTTTGAATCATCAAACATTTTTCTTCATGTTTACCCTAGAAGACCATATCAAAAGGTATATTATAATTGAATAATGGTCATTAGAAGGATAGTTAGTAATATCATAGATGTTTCTACAGCAAAAAAGTAATAACCGAAGAAAATGTTCCTTCCATAGCACTTCAAAACCTTTTTGCACGTGTTGACAAACACTTTTACCCTAGGTCTTAAACTTCCATTTGAAGTTTTATCCTGAGAATCAATATAGGCAGCATTAAAGCTTTTAATATAAGAGTAGTGAACACCTAGAACATAACAGTCTATGCAAAGTGATTCATTTTCGTTTTTTAATGGTAAACGTGGCAGAAATTTAGAGAGGTACTTTTCCTACATGTCAAAACTACCTTAATTGTAGGAAAAGGCTTAAAACCAAGAGACACAAACCATGAAGTTGACTTAAACTAATGTAAGAGTATAACTATCGAATTATCAAAAAAGAAAAAATGCAAAAGTGAGTAAGATATTTTGTCAAACACATGTTGTATACCAGCTATGTTTTGCAATTAAAATGACTCACTATAGTAAACTTACAGAATTGGGAATCCATAGGAAGAGCATGATTTGAGATACCTTGAAATTCATTGGCGACTGTTCCATTGACTCCTCGAAAAAGAATGGGGTAGTGGCTCTGTAATGTTCACATCATTATATTATACTAAGAAAACAATGAACTTCTATTTCATGCTGCAGAAAGCCAAATGAAATTATTTTTCAAGATCAACACATATATGCAAACATAAAACCAAAAGATGAAAAGGATGAGTTAAGAACCTCCAAACGTTTTGCCATGTAGTTTGCATTCAAGGTTCCTATCTTTGAGGCTTCAGTGAGTCCCTTAAAACTCATGGCTATGTATGAATATGAAATTGGCAAAATAAGTGCAGAACCCCAAGGAGCAGTAGAGATGGTACCAAGAGGTTGAGCCCTTTTTGGTGCTGGAATACCAACTAATGGTACCTGCAAAGGTGAGAAAAAACATTATAGCAACAGATTGATGAATGTATCTTATAGAATTGCAATCCAAAAGTTGGGAACACATTTTCTAGGATTATCAATGGCAATCTTAAAGTCAAATGCACCAAAATACCGGGGTGAATAATTATTTTTTCATGTTCAATATACTCAACATATTTGACAGTTGTTTAAGGGTTTGCATACACCAAAAGTAAATAATAACAGGGTAGGTAGGTTTTCAATTGAAAGAGAATCAGAATTCTTACCCGGGGTTAGGATTTTGCTCTTCAGAGAAGGTTGGCTTCAGTTGCAGATTCTTTGAATTTGACGGTGGCAAGGAAACTATATATGTACATAAAAAAGTTATACATACAAAACAAAGAAAGATTTGGCAGCATTACACACACAAAACAAAGTTCTAAAAGATAAAGGTTTAGGATTTTGGTTTCAATTAGTCAAAATATAATCCAAGAACCAAGATAACATCAATTACATCCTAACCTCTTCGTTTTCTTGCAGAACACAGAGAGCAAACCGTCAAAAAAAAAAAAAAAAAAACCCTTTTCATATCAAACTTCGCTTCAAGATTAGCCAAGTTTTCTCATCTATGTGAATTGTGGACCCTTGCATTAATCAACCAAATTTCGGTTCACAATTTGCAAATTTTAGGCGAAAATTCATAACACATTGATAGATTTAACAGTAATAAACAATTAGAGTGAAAGATTTACAGAGAAAACAGCAAAGATCGTAACGTACCTCAGCGGAGCAACCACGAACCTCGCGGAGAATAACCTTAGGGAAGCCATTGACGTTTTCGTCATCTTCTCTCTCTCGCTCTTTTCTTTTTTCCTGATTGTGGAATAGTTAAGAGAATGAAACATATTAGGATAGGGACGGCCAGGTTTTGTTTTAGGTTTTGTTGTTGTTTTTTTTTTTAATATATATATATTTTTAAAGATAAGTATCCGGTGTTTTTGAGTGAATAGAGTTTTTAACGGAGTGAAAAGAGTTTTTAATTTTGTTATTTATTTTTTAAATATTGTGTTAATGTGGAAAATTGTGGGATTTTTTAAATATTATGCTGACGTGGAAAATTGTGGGAGCTTCAAAGGCTTCGGTTTTATATATATATATATAGATTATAGATTTTTCCAGTTGAGTTAAATGAACCTACGGCATCTTCCACATTAATAAAGGACTATATAAAAAAAATCGTTAAAATATATATATACTAGTATTATGCCCATGCGATGCACGGCTTAATAAAAAAATTATATATAAATTAAAATATATATTTTTTATACTATAATATAATTTAATAACAAAAAAAATAGTAATTTTTAAAAATTATGGCAAGTTTTAAATTTTTAGAAGCTCTTTCTAGTAAAATTTTAATTTGTTTTTATATATATATGGCACTTAAAAATCTTTCTATTATACTTGCTAACACGTGGAGTAGTAGAAGTGCTAACCATAAATAAATTTCTAGCATATATAACCAAAAATAAATTCCATAAATTACAAAAATAAAGTATCTAGATTGCAATGTAAATGTAAATTTTTGTCATAAGTGAGGAAATAATTAGCATAATCAATTAAGAACACCAAATCAAAAAATAATATCAATAATTAAGATGAATTGCTATCTAAATTTTTTTAATAAAAAATCATAGAATTTAAGTAATAATTGAACTATGTTAATAGAAAAAATAGAAACACAATAAAATTAAATTAAAAAGATAGCTCTTCTCACATAAATCTCCTAATTTCATATTGTAGATGAGTTCCATCCCAAATAGATTTGGTGATAAAATTTCTTGTATATAATATTCCATAAATTACAAAAAAATAAAATAAAAATAAGTATCTAGACCTTCTAGGGTACTACACTCAAAATAATTTCAAAAATAGATAAATAAAGGTACATAAAGAGGAAAAAAAAATATATATATATATATATATATATCATATTGCAATATAAATGTAAAAGTTTACATATGAATTACCCGCGTCTAGCCATTTTGATATTGACATTCATGTCTAGCCATTTTGATATTGCCCTTAGTGAGGAAATAATCTACACAATCAATTAAAAACACCAAATTAAAAAAAAAAATATCAATAATTAAAATGAATTGCATTATCTAAAATACTTTATAAAAAATAATAGAATTTAAACAATAATTGAACTACGTCAATAGAAAAATAGAAACAAAATGAATAAAAAATAAAAAGAAGATAGCTATTATGAATAGAGATGAATAAATTAGAGTAAACAAATACATATAGAAGAAGAGATGAATAGAGAAAAAAAAAAAATTGTATGGTTCTATGAGTTTATATATATATATATATGTCCACTCCACATAAAAAAAGTTGATATGAAAAAAAAATCTAATGTCAGTTTAATTTGTGAAGGTGTGAAGTTAAAATCTAAATCTTAGAAGTCTGAAAAAAAAAAAAAAAAAACCATCAATATGTACCATAACAAAAGTTAAGAAAATCCCAAGAACCATATTCGAGCACAACAAATTAAATTATAAGCAAACATTATCGTAGCTTTTAGATTGAGGAAGATAGAAATTTACCTTGTAAATAAGGAAAAAACTGAAGAGAGGGATAGACTGCAGCATGCCGTGTATATAAAATGAAAGTGTGAAATTGATATCATTCCCTTGTAGCAATGGAATTGATTTACGTATCATGATATCAAAATCCAATAACTGATCTACTTTAAATAGTGCTATATTCACATGTACTTGTAAGAGAAGTAGAGTTCCAGTTAAACTTTATTATATAAAATCCCATGAGGAAGATGATATTTGATTATATTTAATTATTTAATTATATTTTTCATTTTTAATTGTGTTTATCTAAATATTTATAAAAAAGAAAAAGAAGAATAACAACTTCAGAAATCGTAGAAATCAAAAAATGGGAAAAAAAGAAGAATAATTTTTATTTTTATTTTTTTAAAAGAAGACAAACTGTAGGAATCAAAAATTAGGGAAAAAAAGAAGAATTTTTTATTTATTTAATGGATGAGAAGAAGTTAAGTTGATATTAAATTATTAAGTTTTTGTGTCTATCAAACTTTATCCAAAGAAGTGATTTCAAATTAAAATTTTTTATCAACTTAGAAATCATAGGAAAAAAAAAGATAAGAACAAAATTTTGGAGTGGCTCAAGTAGAATAAAGAATTCAATCCTATCTAATTGTGTTATGAGTAATGATTATCACATATTAATTAGTATACAACTAAATTTTGGATATTGATTTATCATATTTATCCAAAAAATTTGTATATATCTATTCTTAAAATCTAAAAATTTATTAAAATTTCTGCAATTTGGTTGAGACACATGACGCAATTACAGCGTCTAAGCCCAACTTTTATTATATATAATATAATATAATATGATATGATATGATATATATATAATTATATATAACCAGCTCCAAAAAAAAAAAAAAAGAAGGAAACCCCTAACGACTAATTGACAAGCTTTTTGTTGCTGAATGGCTGTACTATACCAGTACTTCGTTATGCGTTTTGAAGCCAAATATTCGAGCTTCACATGAAACCCCTTCTTCCTTCTCAAAACTCGATCTCACTACTCCTCTCTGCTCTCACTCTCAGATCTCAACTACACCTCCACTCTCTCAGCCTCAGGCCATTCTCTTCAATTTCCACCAACAAAGCCAAATGGAACTCAACCACCAACGTAATCATCACCAACCCAACTCTGCTAATCATGGAGTCATGCACCACCATGCTCCAACTCAAACAAATTCAAGCCCACATGACCCGCACTGCCCTCATCACTCACACTTTCCCTGTCAGCCGAGTCCTAGCATTTTGCGCTTTGGCTGATTCTGGTGACATTCAATATGCCCGTGTGCTTTTTTCTCAGATTGAAAGACCCAATACTTATATGTGGAACACTATGATCAGGGGCTACTGTAAAGCCAAAATTCCCACCATTGGGTTTTCATTTTTTCGTCAAATGGCTCGAGAATGCGTCGAAATGGATCGCCGGAGCTTTGTTTTTGCGCTCAAGGCGTGCGAGCAGTTTTGTACAGTTTTAGAGGGGGAATCAGTTCACTGTTGGATTTGGAAGATGGGTTTTGATTCGGATTTAGTAGTGAGAAATGGGTTGGTTCATTTTTATGCTGAATGTGGGTGTCTGAATTTTGCACGTGAAGTGTTTGATCAAAGTTTTGAAAGAGATGTTGTTACGTGGACCTCGATGATTGATGGATATGTGGTGCATAATTGTTCGGAGGAGGCATTGAAATTGTTTAATTCAATGTTAATGAGTGATGTTGAGCCAAATGAGGTTACTATGATTGCTGTACTTTCAGCGTGCTCCCTAAAGGGGGACTTAACTATGGGAAAAAGTATCCATGAGTATATAAAAAAGAGGAACGTTAATTATAGCCTGAATTTGCAAAACGCTATGTTGGATATGTATGTAAAATGTGGTTGCTTGGTTGCTGCTAGGGAGGTTTTTGATGACATGAAAATTAGAGATGTGTTTTCATGGACTATTATGGTTAATGGGTATGCTAAGTTTGGTGAGTTGGATTTAGCAAGGAAGTTTTTTGATGCCATGCCTGAAAAAAATGTGGTCTCTTGGAATGCAATGATTGCAGGTTATTCTCAGAATAATCAACCAGAGGAAGCATTGAAGTTGTTTCGTAACTTGGTGGGAGTTGGTTTGCATCCAATAGAGAACACATTGGTCTGTGTGCTCTCTGCTTGTGGTCAACTGGGTTCTTTGGATTTGGGTCAATGGATTCACCACTACTATATTAATCAAAAGCAGATTCAACCTAGTGTGATCCTGGCAAATGCATTTATTGACATGTATGCTAAATGTGGGAGTATTGATGCAGCTGCAATGATTTTTAACGAAACGGTGGAGAGAGATTTGGTTTCTTGGAATTCCATGATTGCTGGATATGCTTCTCATGGACATGCTACAAAAGCCCTTGTCCTTTTCGATGAGATGATTAATATGGGATTTAAGCCTGATGAAATCACATTTGTGGGTGTCTTATCGGCTTGCAGTCATGGTGGTTTGGTTTCTGTCGGTCAAGAATATTTCAAAAGTATGAATAGAAATTTTGGGATAGAACCAACGGTTGAACACTATGCTTGCGTGATTGATTTATTTGGTCGAGTGGGGCTACTAGAAGAAGCTTATGAATTAATAACAAAAATGCCTATGGAAGCAAGTGTCGCTGCATGGGGCGCCCTTCTTAATGCTTGTAGAATGCATGGGAATGTTGAGGTGGGTAAGCTTTCTGCCTTTAAGCTTTTAGACTTGGATCCTGAAGATAGTGGTATCTATTCATTGCTTGCAAATATTTGTGCTCATGAGAGAAGATGGGGTGATGTAAGGATGGTTAGAAGTATGATGAGAGAGAGAGGGGTTAAGAAAACTCCTGGTAGTAGCTTGATAGAGGTCGAGGGTGAGTTTTATGAATTTTTGGTTGCTGATGGATCGCACCCTCAATCTGAAGATATTTATAGGGTATTAAACGAAATATTTTTGCTGTCCAAAGTGGAAGACTCTGTTCCTGGTACTAAACTCAATTAATGAACTTTAATGTGTTTGATGCTTTATTTACAAATTGAGTGACTGACTTTGGGGGGGATTATTTGGGCGGTCAAGATGAGGGGTCAGGGTTGCAGAACATGCATGAACCATGAAATCAAGGAGATAAGACACCAAAATTTGAGCGACTGTCTTGGCTTATAGACTTATAGTGTAAACCAAGGTCCTCAACTTGACCCATCTAGACTTCCTCTCATTCTTCTCTGGTGCAATATCTGATTCTCCCAAACCTATCTCTTCAACTTCCCTTTCTCTTCCTCACATTGGCTTATAATACGCTTTGCACTTAGGCATATTATTCTTCTTTTTCAAGCGCACATGAATCACGTAACATGTACTTGACCTGCCACTACTGGCGTGTTAATTGGGGAGGTCTTGAGTTAACTCTTACGTTCATTAACTAAGAGTGGCTTTGCAGTAATAACTAATAACTATGTGTGAGAATGAGAGAGCGCTTCTTAGAGGAGCCGGTAGATAGTGGAGGAAAGGGCATACCATTCATTGCATCCCATAAACGACCGTCAGTTTCTCAACAAACGAGGGTCTTTTTGTTATCACTCGAACCCCAACACAAGAATCATCTTTACAAAACTACACACCATTTTTTTATAAAGAAAACTGACGCATTATCTTTGGAGTTTGGAGGTTTAACCTTGAAAGGTTGTCCACCATAATTTTTAGGAATATTTTATTGATAATCGTCCATCGCTTATTGCCAAATAATTGGTAAAATCTAATGACTAGGAATAATGACATTTTTTGCAGTGTTCTATCTCTATAGTTCAATCCAACCTCTCCTCACCTAGTATCTTCTTATCTCAGAAATGTAATAGTTAAAGTTTCTTATCATTGAACAAAACACCTAGATTCAAACCTTAACTACATAAAAAACCATGAAGTGTTGTGACATGATAATAAAAAACAATTATTATTGAAGCGAATATTATAAATTCAAATTCTATAATATTTATGGGGGAAAAATGCATCACGTCTATTTCCTACAAATTTGAGTTTTTGTGTGTGTGTGTGTGTGTGTGCGCACACACCCGCAAAGTACGGAGCCACAAAAGTGACTCATGTTAAATTTTTTTTTTTATTCTTCTAAGTATAATATTATGATGAGTAATACTTAGATACAAATCCTTAAATAATATTTAAGTTCTTCAATTAAATTTAACCCCAAGTATTATAAGGTGACTTACACACATATTGATTTATTGGAAGTGATTAGTTATTCATATTTTGATTTTGCGGGACGTTTAGACACAAGAAAGTCTATTTTATAATATATTTTATTTCTTTCTAGTGGCATTATAAAGTACTAAACAAACTATTGTTGCTTCATTTATCATGGAGATATAATTTGTTGCATGCTACGAAGCTACGGCAAAAATATTATGGTTAAGGATCTTTGTCATTGGTCTTGAGATTGTCGAATCTATTTCAAGACCTTTAATTTTTTGTTACCATTTGGCTGCGAGTTTCTTCTCTTAGAATAATAAAAGTGGTTGTATAAAAAAAAAAAAATAATAATAATAATAAAAGTGGTAGTGAGTTCCAATTAGCTCAATTGGTAAAATTTTTCATGGTTGAATAAGAGATTTAGGATTCAATCCCCGTATACACCAAAAACTGATTGGTATTTTAGTCTGATGATAAAAAGCTATCATTAGGAGCGGACGCTATAAATTGAAATTCTCTAAAAAAAAGAATGAAAAAAAAAAAAAAAAAGTGGAGGTCGAAGTAAGCATATCAAACTTAAGGCACTTTAGTGCTAGAAAGAATGTGAAGGACCATAAGGTTTCCTTAAAATTTTATATATCACAAATTGTTCCAAATTCCTGAGCAGATCTGATCTAATATATAATTAATTAATTGATTTATATATATTATAAATATTTAAAATAAATAAATCTTTGTATATGATACATATTTAATTAATAAATAACAATAAAAATTCAAATTAAAAAATTTATACCAAAAAAATAAATACCAAAATAGCAATGAAGGTATATCATAAAATATATCAATGAGGATATAAGGAGTAAATAATGCCAATGCAACGTCTTACTTTGACTCATGACCTTGTTTTTCACGAGAATTTCATTTTACTTTATCTCTTCCATTTTCATGTCCATTCATTTTAGAACTTATCATCATAAACAAACCAATTGCAATAAAATAAAATAAACAATTACACTTCTTTATCCTACATTATGTAGTTCACGGTTACAAAATTACAAAAAGAATGCCAAAAAATAACAAAGAACACCAAAATAGCAATGAAACTAATGACTAAAGGTTTGCTGACCAAATAGTAAAGACCATGTTGTGCATATGGGGCTTGGTAGATTTTTTGATGTTTAATTCCTCTCTAGTTGTTTTGTATTTTGAACATATATTTTATTGTTTTTAGAGAATAAAATATATAATGTTCATTTGGGGCACATAGTATAAATATAAAAATAGTTTTATTTGTTTGGGGTATAAAAAGACACATTTTTTTATAGAGATAGTTTCTGATGATGCCGAAAAAGTCACCAGTGAGCCATACGGTTCTCGCACACTCGAAACAACACCTGCATAACAAAAAGAGAAGACCTTGCAGAGAGCACCGGTGTGGTGCCGGCCAAATACCCTCCGAATGTCAAGTTAGAACTTATCACAACTCTAAAGTGCTAGAGCAGGGTCAATTATGCGTACCTTGGTTTGTGAAGGCATTGGTGCTTTTATAGTAGTAGAGGGTTGACCTCTTTTCCTTTGATTAGAAGTCTTTTCCTTATAGGAGTCCCCATGAGCGTATTTTGTGGGATCCTTTCCTTATAGGGATCCTTTTGAGTAACATCAAACGTGGAGAGCAAGACATTCCCTTATACACAAAATCGTGGATAGCAAGCAAACTCATATCAAGGTCATTAGCTTACCCTATTCCCGAACTTTAGTGGTGTCAGCTTTATGCCGTCAGCTTATTAATGGCGTCAGCCTTTAAATGTGCCTCGCGGACTCCCTTCAGTGCTCCTATTAGATCTTCGTTTGATGACCTCTGCCAATGGAAGCTGAAGGTTTCACTTGTAGCTGTTAGCTTATGCCTGACGGTTCTAAGTACTATTTTTATCCTTATTAGTTTCAATTTATGAAGTTTGTTGTTGATGATTATTCTTTATTAACTGACTAAGATACCAATTGGTTGTTGGTGTAGGTAGGAATCAAACCTCAAATCTCTTATTCAACTATAAGGGACTTTACTAGTTGAACTAACTGAAAGGATTTAAATGTCTAATAGGTTGTCGAATCATAAAGAAGAATTATTAGCTCATAAAGTTTCATAAAAAAAAAAAAAAAAAAAAAACTCATAAAGTACTCACATTGGGAGTATTATACATTGAAGGAAGTTTCAATTACAATTAAGGATATCACCACCATAATTTGTGTTAGATTCTTTTTTTGAGTGGGAGTATTTTACAATTAGTTGGCATGATTCACATGCAACTCCCAAACCCATGTCACTGATGATGAAAACGGAAACTATTTTTATCCTTATCAGTTTCAATTTATGAAGTTCACTGTTGATGATTATTCTTTATTATCTGACCAAGATACCAATTGGTTTTTGGTGTAGGTAGGAATCAAATCTCAAATCTCTTATTCGACTGTAAGAGACTTTACTAGTTGAGCTAATTGAAATGATTTAAATGTCTAATAGGTTGTCGAATCATAAAGAAGAATTATTAGCTCATAAAGTTTCATTAAAAAAAAAAAAAAAAACTCATAAAGTACTCACATTGGGAGCATTATACATTAAAGGAAGTTTCAATTACAATTAAGGATATCACCACCATAATTTATGTGTTAGATTCTTTATTTGAGTGGGAGTATTTTACAATTAGTTGGCATGATTAACATGCAACTCCCAAACCCATGTCACTGATGATGAAAATGGAAACGATAATGCCAATTCACGCATGAACCAATAGCCTACTTGTTCATAACAATAACGCCAATTCACACGGAAATGATAAAGTCCATAATTATTTCACAATATTCTAAAATAGCCTACCAACTCATATGAGCTCAAAAAAATATGAATTTTTTTTTTTAATATTAATTTAAAAATATTGTCAAATTATTGTTGATTTTTATTTTGTCCCTAGAGAAAAAGCTAAAGTTAAAGTTGAAGTGGAATCTTGAAAGGGACAAAAAGTAGGAAACCAAAGTAGAAAGTTGAAGTGTTTTGTTTTCTGAGCCTGTCATACCATTACCACCGCGAAGTTTCTCTCCACTTGCTTGCCACTTTCACATCTTCTTCATTCATCAGGAAAATAGGTTTCCGATTTTCTTTCCCTTTTGATGTCTTTTGCTTCGCTTACTGAGTTTTCTACCCAAAATCTAAGGCAGAAAAAGTACATTTATTGCATTTAGATAGGAGATTTGATGGTCTTTGTTATCTTCTTGGCGTTATTTTAAGTGTGATTTTTCCACTATAATCAGTATCTTTGAAGAAATATGGGGTACTCAAGCCAAAGCCAAGCACGCTGCCGTTCCTATCCAGGTATGCTTTCACTTCTTTCTAATGTCATTTGATTACCCAATAGTTTGTAGCTTTGTGTTCTATATATTAAAGAATTAAAAGTCATTTATAACTATATGGACAATAGTTTGTGTTCTGAAACTCATTGTACTGAACAGATCTAATACTTATTGTTCTGATATTGAAATGCATGTATAATCTATATACGAGTAACGCTACAAATACAAATTATTTTATAACATTTTTATAAATTGCTGAGGTGGCTTTAGCATTTTTCAAATAATTATTGTAAGTAAAAATGTGATGTTAGTAATGAGCCCATATTAAAATTAGTAAAAATTTGTCACATCAACAATTTGTAAAAATGTTGTAAAATAGTTTGTGTCTATAGTATTACTCATTTACATATATCTAAAAGCAAGCGTAGCATTTATTATTACTACACTCTTGTTAAGTCACATTAGCGGCCATATCACTATTTTATTTTATTTTATTTTTTTATTTTTATCAAAAAAAATTTGTTGCCAAATGTAATACACTACATGCCATCATAAATTCTAATTGTTTATTGTCTATATTGAAAGCTCCTTTCAACATTGAGTGTCATTTTCTTTCCATCCTAATCCTTTTATATATACACACACAAAATACATTTTACTACTTAATCATTAAGTCATATCATTCACTTATTTTTTATCTCTTCTTTTCTTTTTTAAAATCTTCTTCTCACTACTCTCTAAAAAATCAAAAACAAAAATATCTTCTTCTCCCTATTAGTCCACACCTATAGTTACACTTCCTCCAACCTTTCATTTCCCTTTTTGCCTCTTTACTTCCCCCACTACTCTCTACTTCACCGTTACACTTCCTTCATCATTTTTCATAATTTGACTCTTCTTCTTCCCATTTTATTTGTACACGCCTTACATTTCCTCCAATTTTTCTCTTTCCTCTTTGCCTCTTTACCTCCCCCACTACTCTCTATTTCGCCGTTACACTTTCTTCATCATTTTCTCTTTTTTTATAACTTGACTTTTCTTCTTCTCATTTTATTTGTATAAATTTGATATCATTTCTTCCATTTCAATCCATATTTTTACCACAAAAAAAAATTGTGAGTACTCTCTCTCTCTCGGTAAATTTTTGTTATTTTTTATAACTCTAATTTAGATTAATGGTTTTTTTTTTTAAAATATATGTTTGGGGATTGTGTGTGTGTTTTTTTTTAATATAATTTCTCTTTACAAAGTCTTCTCTCTCCCTTTTATATCTTTGGTTGAATTTCGGTTTAGGTAAATACTTAGATTTTTTTTTGGAAATAGGAATTTGAGTTTATATCAAAATACAATCTACATGGCAATGAATTAGAATATTCCTACCAATTGTTTGAACAATAAATTATGATGAAGTCTAACTTTTGTTTCTCTGGTTTCATTTTAATTTTGGTTAAGATAAATTTGTATTTTTGTGATGAGTTTTGATTACATGATATCTCCTTATTCTTTAAGAGAGTTGAAACTTATAATGTTTAGTTGTGTATTAGGTTTTTTTTTTTTTAGAGAGTTTCAACCTATGGCGTCCGCTCCTGATGATAGCTCTTTATCAAGTTGTATATTAGGTTAATATAACATACTACAACAAAAGTTAGAAAGATATGGTTCACTTTAAAAAAATATTTATCAAACATACAAAAAATAATATAATGATATATTTGTAGAGATAAATAGATAAAAAATTCTTGTAGAAATCATTTTAAAAAGGGCAAGACTTAGGTACAGTACTTAGGTGCTGTTCATTAGGTTCCCATTTTAAGATTCTGCTATGTGGATTTTTTCTCATAGGATGGAAGTATATTTTTTAAGTAAGTATCCATGTGGCAAAATCTTAAAAAGGGAACCTAAGGAACAACACCTAAGGTACTGTACCTAAGTTTTGTCTTTTTAAAAATTGACAATACTTGAAGTAAGTGTTACTTTTAATATATTACACCCAATTATATATATATATATATATATATATGTGTGTGTGTGTGTATTCCCAGGTATCACGTGGACTCACGGCTAGTTTATTTAAACGATGTAACAATATATAAATTTAATTTAATGGTTAATGAAAAAGTAGTCGTGAAAACTGAAAAACACATTTGAGACGGCAAAAAATCAGATATGAGATTTTTATGATAAAAAACGTATTTTAGAAGTAGAAAAATCAAATCTTGAATTTTTATGGTAGAAAAATAACCCAAAACAGCAATGAAGCGAATTGAAAAAGAGAGAAATGGGAGAAGAATACCTTACGGTGAGCAAAGTACTTTGTTGAAAAATATAACCACACCCGAATTATTTGAAGATAGCAGACTATAAGATTAATTGCAGTAGAAAAAGTATAAATGCAAGGTAAACTTAGGTAACAAATTCATAACATTTACTTAGATTAAGCAGATTATGAGCAATGGGAGTTACGAAGCCCCAGATCATAGAGAAGTGGTGAACAAGTAAAAAACAAAGGCTGTTAATGGTTACCTTCTGCTATCCCAATTCATCAATGGACGTTGGACTAGCTGAGAAGCTTATAAAGTCAGGAAGCCCACCTGTATACAAGACCTTAACAAATGAAGAGTATTTTCATAGCTTTATATGCCCTTCATTTTACGGTTCTTCTACAACACAACTGATTAATTGATCATCTGTGAGATATCGGACTCTGAGGTTGACAAATAGTGGTCTAAGTGGTTTTGAAACCACATGTAGCTCACTAATGATCGATGTGCTCATAGTTCAAAGGTAATTACTCATTTTAACTTTTGTTTCTCTTTTAGACTAGCATTATCAAAGCCAAGGCAAGAAAGTTGTAGTGAAGCAACTTGAAGAATCAACTTCTACAGCTAAGGGATCAGTTACAGAACAGGTGGAATTGCATTCATCCAGGCAGATTGCACAAACATAGTCTTCAGGGAATCAAGCATCAAGTTGCCAAAAGCAAGGAGCATCGAGTTGCCAAGACAAAAGAGTGAAGTTGAATAACAAGCTGCATAAACGGCAGTGTAGTTTTCTTCTAGTTTAGCAGTGTTTGTTAGTTTTAATTCACACATGTCTTGGTTAGTTATTTACTGTAGCAGGTTTAAGAGTTTGTTAAGTTAGTTACAAAGTGTGTATCTCGATTTGTATATAAAGCCTTAAACTCTATTAATGCAAATCAAGAAATCAGTTTTACCAAATTGGAAATTTCTCACATGGTATCAGAGCAATCCTCTAGAAATTTATGAAATGAGGTTCTTTCAATTTGGTAATTTTCTACTGATTTCCTTTTCTTCTTCTTCAATTTCCCTTCTTTCGATGCCATTGTTGATCTTTGTAAAGCTTCCTTAAGCTCTTCTATGGCTGCTGCAGCAGCAAACACTTCCTCAGAAACTTCATCTCCACCACAAGATTCATACAATCCAAATGATCCTATGTTCTTGCATCACGGAGAGAATCCTGGTGCTGTGCTCACTTCTCAACCTTAAATTGGAGGTGAGAACTACCCTACTTGGGCAAGGTCCGTGAGAAAATCACTCATTGCCAAGAACAAGCTTGGTTTTATAGATGGTTCTTTAACCATTTCCTTACCATTGGTGGATTCTCCTTCAGCTGTTCAAGTTTGGATCCAAGCTGACAATATGGTTGGAGCTTGGATCATCAATTCAGTTTCTCCCAAAATCCAAGCAAGTATCATATACAAAGTCACAACCCTAGAGATTTGGACCGATCTCAAAGATGCTTTCCGTCAAGGAAATGAACCTAAGGTGTTCAATATTCAGAAGCGAATTGCTAAGCTTCATCAAGGAGAACAATCCATTACTGACTATTTCACTTAGTTGAAGGTGCTATGGGATCAGCTACAGAATTTCAGTCCCTTTACTTTGTGCACATGTGGAAAGTGTGTTTGTGGCATTAACCAAAGACTTGCAAATCTTCAAGCAAAGGAGTCAGTGATGAAGTTCCTTATGAGACTCGGTGAATCTTTCTCTCAAGTGAAGACTCAAATACTTCTAATGGATCCACTCCCTTCAATCAAAAAAGCATACTCCTTGTTCATTCAAGAAGAGATGCAAAGGTCTGTGAGAAATTCAATCAGGGTTGAATCAACTACCTTAGCCACCAAATCACAGAATTTTGCTACTTCTGGTCACAATGCCAAAGGAAAGGAGAGACCTTTTTGCACTCATTGTAGAAAATTGGGTCATACAGTGGATAAATGTTACAAATTGCATGGTTTTCCTCCAGGTTTTAAGTTCAAGAACAACAAGAATGCCTCAGCTCATCAGGTTTCATCAAATCTTGAGCTGCTTCAAGGCAATGTTCCTCATGCCACTGTAGATTTCACCTCAGCTGTTGTTGCTTCTCATGCTCCAGCTTTTACTCATGATCAATATCACCAACTCTTGGCCTTGATTGGTTCATGCTCTACTCAGCAACTTCCACAAGGTCCAGAACCACATGTTGCTAATGTAGTGGCTTTACCAACAAATGCAGTTGTAGATACCTCTATCAATTTTAAGCATTCAGTATTTTTTGCTAAAATTGTCAATAGGAGAGCTTATGGACTTAAAACTTGAGTGATTGACATTGGTGCAAGTAATCACATAGTTTGTTCCATACAATTGTTAACTCCTTATACTGAAATTTCACACATTATGGTTGAATTGCCTAATGGGTAAGCTGCTGTTGTAACTCACATTGGAACCATACAACTTTCATCTCACATTACTCTTACAAATGTCCTTTGTGTCCCCTCATTCACTTTCAATCTTTTATCAGTTAGTGCTTTAACTAAATCACAGCCCTTTTGCCTTGTTTTTCTATCCAAATTTTGCTTTATATAGGACCTTACCAGTTGGAGAATGATTGGAATGGGCCAAATGCATGATGGTTTATACTTGTTACAAGATTCAAGCATATCTCAAGCCATTAACTCCCTTGCTGATTTTCTCTCCAAGCACAATTTCAAGTCTTTTACTGGTTTTTGTTCTTCTACTCTTCAAAATAATCTGTTTTCTCTTTGGCATTCAAGACTAGGACACCCCTCTGATGTAAAAGTTCATTCCCTAAGTCATGTTTTTCCCTTTCTTCAACATTGTTGTACTAAGTCTTGTACTGTTTGCCCTTTGGCAAAACAAAAGAGGCTTCCTTTCCCTTTTGATAATAAAAGATCTTCTCATTCTTTTGATCTTGTGCATATGGATGTTTGGGGACCCTTTTCTGTTTTAGTATTTGATGGTCATAGATTTTTTCTCACTATGTTTGATGATGCTTCAAGGGCAATAAATCTGATGTTAGGGCCATAATTGTTTCTTCTACAATATAGTCCTAACTCAATTTGGAACTAAAATCAAATCCATTAGATCTGATAATGCCCTTGAATTTAATATGCCTGATTTTTATAATTCAAATGACACTATTCATCAGCAAAGTTGTATTTATACTCCACAACAAAATTCAATTGTGGAAAGGAAGCATCAGCACATACTTGCCACAACTAGGGCATTACAAATACAATCTAATGTTCCTTTAGCCTTTTAGGGTGACTGTGTTCTCACTGTTGTTCATTTGATAAATAGGCTTCCCTCTCCTCTTCTAAATAACAAAACACCTTATGAGCTCCTTTTCAATAAAGTTCCTTCCTATTCTCACCTTAGAACCTTTGGTTGTCTTTGCTATGCCACCAATACCAATCCTCACAAGCATAAGTTCTCTCCTAGAGCTAGGAAATTTGTCTTTCTAGGCTAACCCTTTAATGTCAAAGGGTACAAACTCTTTGACCTTGAATCACATTTTGTTTTTATCTCTAGGGATGTAGTATTTCATGAGATTGTCTTCCCTTTTTCAAAAGGGACAACTATTGAGTCTGTTGATTTGATTCCCTTACCTATCCTACCCTCTATTCCTTCACCTACTTTCTCTGATTTTCCTTTATCCACTGCCTTTTCTCCTTCTTCATCAGTTTCTGATGACACCATCATCCAAGTTCATCATGATCCTGATAAGGAAACTCAAGATTTTCCTGACGCACTTGATGCATCGGATGCACTCACTGAGTCTACTACATCTGTTGTACCTAGCCATTCTCCTAGTGCATCATATCTTCTTAATTATGTTCCTCATTTTGCTAGAAGATCCACCAGAACCTCTAAACCACCTTCATACCTTCAAGCTTATCACTGTAATCAAGTGTCATCAGCTCATAATTAACCTCACAAATTTGGAGATAAATTATCAATGTTTGAATTTTAGTTTAAGTTGGACTTGTTAGAGAGATAGAGTTTAACTCCCTGTTAAGTTTTAATTAAACAAAAATAATTTTGTTTTAAAAAAATAATAATGATGAGTTTGAGTTTAAGTTGGACTTGTTAGAGAGATAGAATTTCACTGCTTGTTAAATTTAGACTAAACAAAAATAATTCTATTTAAATAAAATGATAATTTTAATTAAATATTGTACTGACGTGAAAAAATGTAAGAGTTTTAGAGGTTTCGGTTATATTATAATAATAATAATAATAAGAAAAATGTATGAAAACCTACAAGCTACCACCTCTAGTAATTTTTTAGAATATTCTTATGATTTGTTTCTCTCAAATACAAAAATTGGAGGACTTTAGAGGATATAAATGGGAGAGGATCTTATCCCAAGTTGGATAAAAACCATCAGATAACATCTATATGACCAATCCAGTGATTGTTGGGAACTTCTAAATTGATGGAATATACAAAATCGTGAATGACCATCCTAGTGATTGCTAAGAACTTCTTAATTGATGGAATATACAAAATCGTGAGAAACATTTAAAAACTATTACCATTTTTTTTTTAAATAATTCAATCGTTACAATAATGGTAGAGGGGAGATTTGAACCCTAAAAAATGTTTGTTGGAAATGCCAGAAAGTGTCAATTGAGCAACAAGGCTCTTGGGAATTGTTATCTCTTTTTTCAAGCATGAGATCAAGGGCTAAATGAAAAATCACAATGGAATTGGCAAGATCTCATATATTTTAAAAGTGTGTTCCAAGTTTGCCTCCAATAATTAAAATTTGAAAAAAAAAAAAAAAAAAAACAACAACAACAACAACAATTGACATACCAACAAATAATTATGCTCCATCCTCAATAGATGGAGAATTTCTTTTCACTGACAGTTCTTATAAATTCTGATGGACACAATTTCCTGATAAATATCAAACCATCCCTTCCAACATCCCTGCTTACACAGAAGTTGATGAACAGATCCTTGCACAAGTTCACATGAGATGACAGATCAACCAAGTTGTACCTATTTGCACTACAGCTCCTACATCTACCAAACTACCATAGATATAGCTAACATGATAACTCAATTCAATTAAACTAAATCTTAATTCTAAAAAAATTGGGGTCAGCTCCATTTGTAGATGTATAATGTAATGGTAAAAGGCCTAAAATATAAAAAATGCATACTACTCATACAGTGAATATCATTTGAGAGAGAGAGAGAGAGCAAGTAGCAGAATCCTACAACAATGAAATCTAAAGACGTGATCATCTTTTAAACTGCGCCCCCCCCCCCCCCCCCCCCAAAAAAAAGAAAGCCCCCAAAAATGCAAAGGCTATATTCTTGAAATGTTACACTGCACCCATAAAATTCAATCCTATACGGGATATTTATAATATGAGTGATAGTCTTATACATAAGGATTCATTCTATTAGAGGTTTATTTATGAATAATCACTTAAAAACATTATCTGATCAATATACATTATTTGGTGAATAGACACTCCTTGATTGAAGGGAGAAAATACATGGTGTTTCCGATGCATGCATCTTCCCTCTCACATGAGGGTGGACCCCACAAGAGAGGGTGGACCTCACACTTGTGGGATCCACCCTCATGTGAGAGAGAAGATGCATGCACCGCAAACACCATATACTACCTCGATTGAAGAAGTATTAAGGAGAACAAAAATTAAAGAGATCCATAGTCCGGCCATATAAAGCCACGTGTTCTACATCATAGAGTTTTGAAGTTGTGGGCAAGAATTCTGTTATAATTCACATTATTTTGCAATGAGATTTTCTCTACAAATTACTTGGACAACATTAGTTGTAGGTATATTTATTTTCTTGTGCACTTCAAGATTTCTTTCACAAGTTGCACCCATAAAATTGTACATATATCTCACGAGTGAAATAGTACTTACTATTTTTAACGAAACCTTATTTTATGTAATAAATTATGATATGATCAACCTAGACTAAGATAAATTATAATTTATTCAAAAGCTTTTATATCTAGGGGTAACCCCAGGTTCCTGATGAAAAGATCTGAGAAATGGAAGTTGAAGTTGAGGAAAAAAAGAGAATCCAAAGTTAAATCAACCAATCACAACACACAAATTGTTAAACGGGAAGGGAAAAAAAGCAAACCCAAAGTTTTTTTTTTTAAGGTTAAATTATAAATTATATCTTCTAATTTTGTCTAAAATTCAATTCAGTCTCGTAACTTCAATTTCATTCAATTTAGTTCTTCAACTATGAACTTTATTTAATTTAGTTTTCTTGTTAGTGTTTGTGGAACTGTATTGGTCGTTATTGTCCCAATCTCAAAAATGGCGTAGTTTCGATTTTTTTTTTTAAATTTTTTAAAACTAAAAAAAAGGGAGATTGTAATTAAAGATTAAAAAAGAATTTAAACAAAAATTATAAAACCCACAACACAAACAAATACACAAATTTTGGTAACAAGAAAAACGACATGAAGATAGTCTCCTTTGTGTCTTTTTGTAACTAAAATTAGAAAAATTGCTATGATTTTTTAATGGAGTTTATGGTGTGTTTATATGTTAAAATCTCATTCATTCTCTCACGTGAATGTGTGTTTGTTTCTTAAAAACAAATAAAATAAAATAAAATTGATCAGCTAATTGATCAATTCTCAGCCCAGCAAGCTTTATAGCCCTGCCCACTCGGTCAGCTAATTGATTGGCTTTGCCAAGATTTGTTTTCTAAGATTTTTTTTGTTATGGTTGACTCTAAATGGATCAAATCAAGAAAGAAAGGATGCTTGCCCTGATAGACGGAGGAGAAGGATAATAGATTTAAATTTATGTTTTTATTTTATTTTTAAAATATTCTTTATTAATTTGAATGAAAATTTTTAATTAAAGAAAATTTTAAAAATCCAAACTGTGATGTTTTTGGAACACTAATTGCTCATTTTTGACGAATCTCAACGGAATGACTAAATTGAATAAAGTTCAGAGTTAGGAGATTATATTGATTGTAATTAAAGTTCTAGGATTGAATTGAATTTTTCGCAAAATTAGAGGGTATAATTTGTAATTTAACTAAAGTAAAATTATCTTATAAGACGATTTAATACATCTTTCTCACAATATGTGTAAGTTCACACATGTGAGTCTCACATATTGAGAGAGAGATTTCATTAAATTGTGTCATGTGATATAATACTCTACTCCCTTTATTCCCCCTCAATCTAAACAGACCATTTAACTTTTAGACTTGGATCCTAAAGATAGTGGTATATATTCATTGCTTGCAGATATTTGTGCTCATGAGGGAAGATAGGTTGATGTAAGGATGGTTAAAAATATGATGAGTGAGGAGGGGTGTCAAGAAAACTCCTGGTAGTGGATTGATAGAGGTAGAGGGTGAGTTTTTTGAATTTTTAGTCGCTGATGGATCACACCCTCAATCCAAAGAGATTTATAGGGTATTAAACCATTTATTTTTGTTGTCCAAACTAGAAGAGTAAGACTCTGTTCCTGATAGTGCTCAATTCATGAACTTCCTTTCATGCGCATTGTGATGCTTTCCTAACAAATCTGAGCGACTCTTTGGGAGGAGGGAATTTTGGGTGGCCAAGGAGGAGGGGTCAGGGTTGCATAAGATGCATGAACTATGAAATTTGAGAGATGTGATACGTAGGAGTACACTGTACACGGAAGTTCAATAATGCTTGCAACTTCCCATTTCAAATAAGCTGAATGTTTAAAATTATAAAAATAAAAATGAAAACATAAAAAAAAACAAAATAAAAAACCTGCCCGACAGCACTTTGGATAATTTGGACACAAAAGTCAAAAAGTTAAAGGTCCCTGTGTGTGTGTGTGTGTGTGTGTGTGTGTGTGTGTGTGTGTGTGTGTGTGTGTGTGAGAGAGAGAGAGAGAGAGAGAGAGAGAGAGAGTTAAAAGTTGAGAAGAGAGAGAGTTAAAAGTTGAGAAGAAGGTAAGGGGGTGTTGTAGACACCCCATTTTACAACTTGCATTTAATCAACCTGTAGATCTTTAGATTTGTGATACAAAACAAATCTTGATGTTCTAACGATCATAATGGTATGTCATGGGTTTTGATCGGATCACCAGATCAAAAGTTATCATACAAACAATTTTCAATGATCATGACTTGCCTACACGATAGGCCTGATTGCGTCCCATTCTAAACACTTAATTTTGATTGGTTCTCACAAGAATTAATTTAAAATTAATCAAGTGTGATTTTTGATTGAATTGCATTTTATTTCATTTTTATAAAGAAAATAATAAAAAAATGTTTTATTTATGGCATCTTATCTGCTCTTTTGAAAAAAATTCCAGAGATATGATCCATGAAAAATTCAAAAAAAAAAAAGAAAAAGAAAAAATGCTGAAAAAACGTCATTATCTTCAGCAGTAACTTGAATCGCATTTTTGGTCAGAAAAACGTTGAAATTTGGATTTCTCTATTTCTATAAAAGTTGTAGAGAATTAAATTTCCTTTCAAAAAACATCAATCTCGAATCAATTGGAATTTTGAGCAGCAAGTTATGGCCAAAATACGAAACAGGTGCAGAAGACAACACAAATTCAGTATTATCTTCAATTTTCTCTCAAAATTTCAAATGAGTTCAACGTCAAATCTGTTCAAGCCTATATAATAGACTTATCCTTTCCCTTTGTTTCAGAAGAAATATTTTTGAAAAATAAAATGGGTAAAGAAACAGATACAGCCTATGAAAAAATTCAAAAATACTCAAAAGACGTTACTATTTTCGGCAGCAATTTGAAACACATTTTTGGCATGGATAACGTGGAAATTTGGCTTTCTCTATTTCTGAAAAAGTTGTAGATAATTGAATTTCCTTACAAAAAACACCCATCATGAATCAATTGGAATTTTGAGCGGAAAATTGGAGCCAAAATACGAAGCAGGTGCAGCATCATTTCAAAATTTGAATGGGGATCAACACCAAATCCGTCCCCAGCTCATTTAAACAGGTTATCTCCTCCCTTAGCTTCAGAAAAAAGCTAATAACTTAGCTTTAAAGCTAAGCCATCCCTTCCCCTATAAATAGAGAAGACCTCTTCCATTCTCTGGACCCGGAATTCCCTCTAGAGAGCTAGTGAGAAAGCAGGAAAAAAAGCTATTGAGCAACCATTGTTCTTACTTTGATTGTAGTTGAGTACTTCCTTGCTTTCTCCTTAGCCCTTTAGGTGATCATTTCCCCTTTTAATTTATGCTGGTAAGTAGTTAACTTTTTTTTATTCTTTATACATGCTAGAATAAATGCTTACAAATCATTATTCACTTCTTTTATGCTATGCTTGGATGAACATGCCTATGTTTTATTGGTTTTCTCTTACATGCTTAGATGAACATTTCTAGGCCAATACACAATTTTCTTTTGAATGCTTAGATGAGCGCTTCTAGGCTAAAACACAACTTTCTCTTTAATACTTAGATGAACATGTTTAGGTAGTTGTTTTACATTTTTAAATGCTTGAACAAACATGTCAAAGTATTTTGATTTTGCCTAGAAAAACATGTCTAGGGTTTTTCTTTTACTTCTCTTCATAATTGCTTGGATGATCAAATATGCTTAAAGGTTTTATTTTTATTTGCTTCTTTTTGCAATTATGTTGATGTCAAATCACATGACAATTTTGTTTTCCCTCACATGCTTAGATGAACATGTCTAGGCTAGGAATTCTTTATTTATATTGATATCTTGGATGAACATGCCATTACCTTCATTTTTTTGTTATCTAACAAGTTTTATTTATTTTTTTTTTCTCTTCATGTCAAATTCCTCTAACATATATTTATTTACACTTCTTGCAAATCACATGTTTATATGACATATTCTTTGTATTTGTTTGACATGACATGACATTGGCCACCTTAACCTAGGAGACCGGTTTTACCGGGCGAGATGGGTGCTTAATCCCTTCCCATCTCGTAAATTAGCCTCCGAACCAAGATCAAGGGTTCTAGACATTTTTTTTTTTTTGTATATACAATTTTACCTTTTTTAGAATGTAACTAGGAAATAAAGCAATGTAATTTACTTTTCTTAGATTGTACCTAGGACAAAAGGCATTGTAAATTTTTGTTACAAAATTCGATGTAAATTGTCATATACATTAATAATACAGAAGTATTTTTCATTAAAGGTTTTCTTGTTTTTCCTTTTAAAATTAAATAAGTGGCGACCCCATGTAAAACCCTCGATCTAGGGGGGAGCACATTTTACAGGTGTTTGTAAATGTTATTTAAATAACAGTTTTCAGTATTTAAACATCATAATACCATTTAACTCATACGTATTTTCATAACACTTAAACAACGTTACTAAAAATCTGTTACCAAACGGACTCCAAGACTTGGGAGAAGAGAACCGAAATAATCACAAGCGTTAACCCCCAATAATGATCTACTGACAGAATTTATGGCTTGTTTGGAAGTTTAAAAAAGGAGGGACAGTAGAGTAAAGGAAGGGAGAGTAATTCAATTACCTTATTTGGAAATTTTTTAAAGAATGAGGGAGAGGGATTTGAAAGGGTTTCAACTACTTCTAACCCCTCATTTTTAATTCCCTCAAATTGGAGAGATTTGGAGAGAGAGTAGAGTAAATAAATTATTCACCAAATGAATTCTCCAATTTACCCTTTCTAAATTAACAAAATTACAAACCGATTATATAAATAATCTTTGTTTGTTTCCTGAGAAAATTAAACACTAACGTAATGATCTGTTTGGTTGCCAAGAAAATGATTAAAGATACAGTGAAATTCTCAATTATCTCTTCCCTCACTGAGTCCAGATTCAAATAACCACACACATCAAGATAAAATTTCAGAGCTCATCATCAAATTCATTCAGTGAAAACTCAAATTATTCAAAATTTTGAAAGAAGAGGAGGTACTCGAGTAATGAAGGAAAGAGGAGACGATGGTGGATGAGGCGATGGAGAAGAGCATCGGCAAGGTGTGAAGGCAGGCGCTCTAAACTCCGCCTCTGCCTCTGCCATTTCTCCACGCTCTCTCGGTTCTCACACGTCGTTCAATGCCCATCAGAATCGACAGATCGTAGAGCTTGAATGCATCGCGGAGCTCGGAGGATCCGCCATCTTCAGAGCTAGAGCAGCAGAAGGCGGCGAACTCAATCAGGGAAATGAAGCTGTTGTGGTCGGAGTCGAGCTCGTCCATGATGTGGCAGAGCTCGTCCTCGTCGGAGAAGGAGGAGCCGAGGGAGCTGAAGATAGCACCGAGCTTCCTATGTGAAGCTTCTTGAAATTTTCCATTAATAAAGAAAATATATTTTTATTATAACTTTTTTAAGGTAATAAATTTTTTTTTATAATAGTTAATAGTGGTTTTATTCTTTTATTAGTGGTATTTGGTGAAATGAGAATGTTGATTAAATAATTATTTAATCTAACAAATTAATTATAGACCAATGTTGTAAGTCCATTTTCAAATAGGGGTAAATTTGTCTATTTAAATAATTTCCTTTCCTTTCCATTCTAATTTTTAAAATATTCAAACAAGAGAAATGACTAATTACTTCATTCTCCCTTACTAATTTTAAAAACATCCAAATAAGGTGGAGGGTAACCATTACTCTTTACTCTACTCCCCACTACTCTTTTCCCCTCTACTCTCCTCCCTCTCCAAACTTCCGAACAACAACAGGCCATTAAAGTGAAAGGAAGAAAAAGAAATCCAAAGTGGAAAGTTGGAAGTGTTTTCTTGGCATGTTCTTACAAAGTTTCTCTTGACTTGCCAATTTCTTATTTTCTTCAGTCATCAGAAAGGCAAATTTCCCATTTCCTTTCCCATTTGAATGCCTTTCTTTGACTTCACTCATTGAGTCTTCTACTCTGAATCTAAGAAAGAAAGAAAAAAAATTTGCATTTAGATTGGAGATTCGATGATCTTTGTTATCTTCTTTGTGATCTTCTTTGTGTTACTTTAAGGCTTATTTTTCCATTATAATCAGTATCTTTGAAGAAATATCGGGTACTCAAGCCAATTATATTGCTATTTCTACAATCCAGGATACTGCCACTTCTTTCTAATCTCATTCGTTTTCCCAGTAGTTTGCCTTCTAAAATCAAATTTCAAAATTGTGATTCAAGGTCAAGTGCATGCATCTACGAAGATGACAAAAATGTCCTTCAACCTCTATAGCATTTGTTGTCTATGCGCTGGAAATACCCAAAATATAAATAATGTTTTATTTATTTATTTATTTATTTTGAGACCAAAGATAGAGCATCAAACAGTTTGGGTAAGAGGAGTAGAGGACACAAAGGGACCTCACAAATTTCGTATAGAAGCTACAATTATATACAGGAAATAAGGGTAATATATATATATATATATATATATACATATATTTGTTATAATAATTATTTTATAAGAACTGAAATGGAACGAGAGGCTTATATCTATAAGAGCATTCACATTGGGAATGGTATATGCCATATGTTGGTTCAATTTAGCATAAAAGCCCAAAAACCCCATTACATCCGAACTTGTAAATGTAGACTATTGCCAAAAAAATTTGCAATTGTGCTACAATACACTGTAGCTCAATTGTAAAACAAAAAATATTATTTTATTCACATATCTGACTCTCTCTCTCTCTCTTTATTTCCTCTTCTCTGTTTCTTATCTCCTCTCTCTCCACAACGGCCTCTCTCTCTCTCTCTCTCTCTCTCTCTTTCTCTCATCACATCTCTCTCTCACGATGGGCTATTTTGGCGTGGGTCGTGGGTTCATCGTGGGTCTAGCGGTGGCGTGGATCTGGTGGCGCCGTGGGTCTAGTGGTGTAAAATTTTGAATTTGTGATCTGTATATTCAGATTTGTAGCGATGGGTTTTGCATTGATGGGTTTTGCAAAAATGTTGGCGGTGTGTTTTGTAGTGATGGGTTGCTTAAGATCCCTGCAAATGATGGGTTTTGTGTGTGTTTTGCAATGAGGCATGGATTGATTTTTATCTTTTGGGTTTAGATGGGTTGGATGTGGCAATGATCTGGTAGTTTTTTTTTTTTTTTCCTTAATTTGGGTTTTTGGTTCCGGTGAGATTTTGGTGGGCAGTGGGCAATGGTGGCGTGGTGGGCATGGTGGTGGTGGGGTGGTGATGATTGGGCTATTTGGTTGTTGAGAGAGGGACAGAGACTCAGAAAGGCAGGGACGGAGATGAGAGAAAGGAGAGATAGATAATTTGTTTATTATTTTATTGTATAATTTTTATTATTTTAGTGTGTAGTATTATAAAATAAAAGTTGGAATGTTGAAAGTATTGTAAAATGGTATGGTATAATTGATAAAATAGTTTTTTAAGATGGTAAAATAAGATAGGATGACATTTCCAGATACAGATCAACAAAAATTCTTGCCGCACGTGGTGCAACATGGAAGGCATGGCCCCATGAAAGAACAACTTCACAGGTGATAGCAAATAAGGGAAGCAATTAAATAGTCCCAACATTAAAATAAGAAAAAACTTACTTTTTCCTGAACTTGTCCCTAATTTCCAAGTAAGTGGGTTGGACGAATTGGTTCAAAACTATATCCAAATCTATGGTGGTCCCTACTCCATCATTGAGGCTGAAAGAAGTTATACTTTTTTTTTTTTTTTTTTTTTTTAGAATGAAGAAGTTATACCATATGCTTCAGTCATCAGGAAAACAAGTTTCCCATTGAATACCTTTAGCTTCACTTATTGAGTCTTCAACTCTGAATCTAACTTCTCTCTTTACAAAACAAAAAGGGGAAAAAAAAGATTGCATTTAGATAGGAAATTTGCTGATCTTGGTTATCTTCTTGAGGTTACTTCAAGGCTTATTTTTCCACTGTAATCAGAATCTTTGAAGAAATATTGGTACTGAAGCCAATTTTATTGGCATTTCTATAGTCCAGGTATACTGCTGCTTCTTTCTAGTCTCATTTGATTTCCCAATAGTTTGTCTTCTAGAACTCATCCCACTGATATTGCTCGTGCATATAAATTGGGATGAGTTTTTATTTATTCATTTATTTTTAAATGCTAACCAGTTTCTGATCTCATACTTCTTGTCCTGATATTGAAATGCATATATAAAAATTATGAAGGGTTCACTAACAAATTTAATATATATGTGTGTTTGATTATTCAAAATCTCATTTTATAATTAATGAATAACAATTTTTTTAAATGATGTAACAATAAATTGTTATTAAAATGTATGACAATTTATTCTTAACATATTGAAAAGTCAGTTCTTCCTAAAACAAGAAGTAATATCAAGTTATAAAGTGTTCTGGTCCGTTTTTTTTTTTTTTAAGATAATATAGACAGAAGACAGAGGAAATGGGGAGGGAAGGAGTGGAAAGACAAAACTTATAACACTTTTTTACATACATTTTGGCTCCTTCTAAATTTATATCTGCTGTGAATTTGATTTAGGAGATTTCAATTTGAGCAATGAGATAGGAACTCCTCCCACTTTCTGGCCACACTAATTTAAGATTTTTCAATAACTTATAGTGGCTACAAATGCATATCAATATGTGAAATTTGAAATTTTTCAATAACAACTCTCCCATACCATACGCAATGGGCTTAAGAGCCAGGAGAGAGGGGTAGTGAAGTGGTTTTGGTTAGGGTGGTGGGTATGGGAGTAATGATCAACAATCCTTGGATCCGTTTAGATATATCTTTGATTTCTATTATTTTGTTTCTTTCATTCTTCATCTTTCCCTTTCTATTTTGCGTTGTAGATTTTATGTTTTAAAATAAAAGTAAAATACAATCAATACTACTTGTGTGACTCGTTATGTGCCCTATCAACACTTAGGCTATTTATTTTTAACAAATCAAAATTAGGGAACTAAAATGCTTTCTTTCCTTATCTCTTTGTATACATGGACAAAATGTTTGTTGTCCATATGTATACAAATTGACAATAAACAGGGACTTGCTAATGGAGATGTTAGGCGCAATTCTTGAGCTTGGAAAAACGATATTGGCTCCGATTAGTGAATATTACAAGTATCACAGAAGTGTTGATGAACATATGAAAAATCTCAAGAGAAAACGAGACGATTTAGAATGCAAAAAGTCAGACATTGAATCAAAAATGAGAGCAGAACTTCTTCCAAGAAAGAAACCAAAAAGAGAAGTTGAATTTTGGCTCCAAAAGGTAAATACGATTAATGTGGAAATACAAAACACTGAACAAGAGGCTGAAAGAGCGAAGTATTTTTCACGTATGCATGTAGGAAAAATTGCTTGCCAGAAGATACAGGAAGTGACAGAATTAATTGATCAAAGTTGTGGTTTCGGTGAAAGTTTAGTAATTGACCCACCTGTAAGCTATGGAGATGAATTGCCAACTGGGGCATTAGTGGGAGAGAGTACAGCTGAAATAACAACGGAAAAGATTTGGAAACACTTGTTAGATGAAGATTGTGGAATGATTGGTGTTTATGGTATGGGAGGGGTTGGTAAAACGACTATCATGAAAAAAATCAATAATCGCCTGTTAAAAGAGAAAGACAAGTTCAATCATGTAATTTGGGTTACCGTATCAAAGGCATTCGATGTTATCAAACTACAAAATGCCATTGCCAGCATGTTGCATCCAAATCCTTTAAAGTCTGAGGATGAAACAACAAGGGCAGGCAAGCTGTATGCAGCATTGAAAGAAATGAAGAAGTGTGTGCTAATTCTAGATGATTTGTGGAATGCATTTCCACTGGAGAATATAGGGATCCCAGAGCCCACTTCAGAAAATGGGTGCAAATTGGTATTGACAACTCGAGATGCTAAAGTTTGTGATGGAATGAATTGTAAAACTATTAAAGTGGAGCTTCTTTCGATAAAAGAGTCGCGTGATTTGTTCTTGAAAACAGTGGGCTGTGATGTTTCAAATATTCCAGAAGATGTTGTGGAAGGCGTTGTCAAACAATGTGCTCGTTTGCCTCTTGCAATCATCACAATAGCAGGAAGTTTAAAAAATGTAGTTGATGTTTTTGAGTGGAGGAACACATTGAATGAGTTGAGGACATCAACAAAAGGGTCGGCACATGTAGATGCTCCAGTATTGAAGAGGCTTCAATTCAGTTATGAACGCTTAAAAGATAAGAAACTTCAAGATTGTCTCTTGTGTTGTGCACTATACCCTGAAGACTATGAGATTTACAGAGATGAGTTGATAGAGCATTTGATTGGTGAGAAAGTAATAGAAAGCATGAAGAGTAGGCAAGAAGAGTTGGATCAGGGGCATACTTTGTTGAATAAGCTTGAAAATGCCTGCTTATTAGAAGGTGGGTCTAAAGATTTTATAATCGAAGATATTTTTGAAGAAAAAAGGCGTTTTGTGAAGATGCATGATCTAATAAGAGACATGGCCCTCCAGATTGCAGGTGCTAAGTTCTTGGTATTAGAAGATGTTCCAAATGAAGAAGAATGGGGAAATGATGTTGAAAAGGTTTCTTTGATGTGCAAACGTGGTTCAAAATTTCCTTATGTGTCACCAAAATGTCCTAAGCTTTCGACCTTGCTTCTACGAGGATATGAAAACATCATCCCGGATCCATTTTTTGTGCACTTGCATGGACTCAGAGTTCTTCATGTAGATTGCGATGGGCTTGAATCTTTACCAAATTCAGTCTCTGACTTGAAGCATCTTACTTCATTGAGGCTTAACAGTTATGATTTAGAGTGTGTGCCTTCATTAGCAAAGCTTACAGCATTAAGGAGTTTGGATCTTTCGGTACGATCACTGGAAGAAATACCTCATGGTTTGGAAATGTTGGTCAATTTGAGATACCTTAATGTTGAGAGTTATAGAATGAACCATAAAATGATGCCACCAGGGATTTTACCCAAACTCTGTCAACTCCAAGTCCTCAAATTGCCTATTTGGGGTTTAGATGTTAATGGAGAGGAGATGGTAAGGTTGAAGAAATTAGAGTGTTTTGAAGGCACATTTGATGGCGTTAAAGGCTTCAATACATATGTTGAATCCTTAGAGGAGGGAGGACCTAGCCATTACAAATATGCCGTGAATCAAAAAAAGCCAGCTAGCCAGCTGGGAGTTGCCGAGTTGGGCGAAAGTGTAATTTTAAGTGACTGCAATATATGTCTACTCCCAAAAGATGTTCGTGCCCTAATAATTTGGGACTTTCAACGTGGCAGTCTGTGTCAGGGCTACTGGAAAAAGAGTGTTTGGTTGAATGGGTGTGAAGAAATAGAATACATTAATTCTTATTTTGACACCTTTTCTCTTCAAAGCCTTGAGATTCTAGATCTCGTAAAATTGAATAATTTAAAGGGACTGTTTAGAGAAGAGAAAGTCGCACCAGCACCGGTCGTCCCCCTCGGCACCTTTTCCCGCCTCAAACAATTTTCAATATTGCATTGTCCGAATATAAAGAAGCTCTTCACCCCTCGGTTGCTGCTGGACAACCTGGAACAGATTGACGTCTTTAGCTGTAAACAATTAGAGGAAATAATAGGTGGGGCTGAAGCATCTGATGAAGTTGAAGAAGAAGAAGCAAAAGAAATTGTGAAAATATTCCCCCAATTGAGAGAATTGAGATTAAAGTGTTTACCGGAGCTGAAGACCATATGCAGTAGCAGTAATGTAATACTTTGTGATTCTCTCAATTCTATTGAGATCCGCGAATGTCCGAAGCTTAAGAGATTACCTCTTTCTCTGCACCTTATTGATGGAGAACTATCTTCTCCGCCTTCTTCATTACAAATCAAAATAGAGAAAGAAAGGTGGGAATTGCTGGAATGGGACAATCATGATATGAAGATGGTCCTTGAACCTCTCTGTCAGTTCGATAAATGGGTATGACTCTCTCTTTTCACTTTACATCTTTGTTTTATTTGAAACGATTCAATTTGTTGGTTATCCATTTCTCCTCCTCCTCGCTTTCTTTCTAATCTCTTTTTCCTTTTTCTTTTGGTACCCTTTACACCACCCCGCAGCGGTAGTTCTCAAGATTCACATGACTCTTCCTCTGTAAGTCAAACCCCGAACATACATGCCTATCCATTTTAATTATTCTTCCTATTAATTTGTTTTCATTGGTTTGCTTTTCTTTGTTGGTTTGATATATTATTTTATTTTATTTTATTTTTTGTTGTTGGTTTGATATAGGATACGTCATCAAGCCAAAGCCGACTCAAGAAATAATTGTGTGGCGTGGTCCGCGTGGACCCGCAACTAGAACTTGGCTCTCAAATGTGTTTCCGTGTAATTCTTAGCTCTTTTGGTTCTGATTTGCTTTTTATTTGAACTTTGTTGTGTTATGATTTATGAACATGTGTTCTTCTCTTTGGCTGAGTGGGATGATCTTCTGTAATAAATTGATACTCCATGTTTATTTGTTTAGTATTAAGAATGCAAAGAAGTGTTGCATATCTCAAGCCACACAGCTAGCTAGTGGTGCAGCTGGGACTGATGAAGGAAGCACTAGCTCAGCCACAAGAGCAGCAGTCAATGCAGCATTTGCTGATGAGGTGTGCACTGATCAGACTACCAAGCTAGCATCAAAGGACAAGATCAACTCAGCAATCTTGGAAATGGTTGAGTCCATGCCACATCATGAGTTCTTCATCCAGGATCATTGAAGAAGTTAGTTCCACAAATCTAGGAGTTAGTTACTTAGGCTTGCCACGTGTACAGCCACCAGAAAGTTCAAATAACTGATTTTGGCGCCAATAGTTGAGTTAGTTATTTTTCTGTGTATATAAACAGAGTAATGTGTAGATGTTTATTAATTCAATTCATTTCATTGTAATTCATTTTCAATCAATGAAATTCTCCCAATTCTATTTAGTTTCTCTGTTTCTTTACATGGTATCAGAGCTCTAGCATGTGCTAGCTTCGCTTCTTGTTACAAACTTTTCTTGCTTGCCAAACAGAGATTACTTCAAGAGTTTCCTTGAATTCTGATTTGCAAGATCTTAATTCATCTCTGTTGATATTGAATCTTGTCTCTCGCTTCCATTTCCAATTTCATTAGAAGTTTCATTCAAGCTTCGTGAAAATCATCAATGGCTTCTGCTGAAGGAAGTGATTCTGATCCTACGCACAATCAATCCACACACCAAGCTCCTCAGTCTAACACAGAAATCAATTCTCCCAATCGTTTCTTTCTTAGTGCAAGTGAGAATCCTGGAAATATCTTAGTCACTCAACCACTCTTGGGGATGAGGAACTATCAATCTTGGTCTAGGGCTATGGTTCTAGCATTGACTGCCAAGAAAAAGATAGGATTCGTGAATGGCAAGATTGTAAAGCCTGAAGATGATTCTCCTCTGTATGAAGATTGGGAAAGTTGTAACACAATGGTGCTTTCTTGGTTGATCAACTCTATGCATGATGATGTTTCAAGTGGCATCATGTACTGTGAGACTGCAAGGGAGATGTGGCTGGAGTTACAGCGTGTGTTTTCACAAGGAAATGGACCAAAGGTTTATAATCTTCAGCAAGAGATTTCACAGATAACTCAGGGGCAATTATCAGCGACTGAGTACTATTCTAAATTCAAGAAGCTTTGGGATCAATTGATTCATTATGAACCTTTACCAGCCTGTTCTTGTGGAGCAATGAAAACTCTGAGCATTGCACATGAGAAATCTTATGTGATGAGGTTCTTGATGGGACTCAGTGAGAGTTTCGAGACAGTGAGGAGTCACATTCTCATGCTTGAACCATTTCCTTCAATGAGCAAGGTATATGCTCTGGTTCTCCAAGAAGAATCTCACAAAGGCATTGGCCATGGCTCTACCTTCACACCTAAGCCTGATTCAGTGGCAATGTATGCCAATACCAGGGGATATTCAGGAAATAAAGGTGGCTTCAAGAAGGAAAGACCTTTGTGTACCCATTGTAACATGCTTGGACATACTATGGACAAGTGTTACAAGCTCCACGGGTATCCACCAGGTTACAAGCACAAAGGGAAGCCTAATTCCAATGCTAACCAAGTTTCATATCCTCAAGGTCAAGCTGTTGAGGTTTCTTCTAATGCATCTGTTCAGTGTCCTATTTCTAAGGCACAGTGTGAACAATTACTTGCTCTATTCAATTCTGGGACTGATCAAGGTGCTAATCACCATGTTGCAAGTGTTAGTACAAGTGCTGCTGTCTCTAGCATGCTTTCTGGAGCTACTGGTTCACCTGCTGCAACTGGTATGCCTTCCACATATATGACATCTTCAGACTATGCTCAATCTACTTTTGTTGACACCATGTCAGGTATCAATCCTTTGCTTCATTTTTCTCCTTCCTTGAAGCATTCAATTTTTTCTGCTAAAGTAGTTGATAGGGAAGTCTTTTGTGCCACTGATTGGGTCATAGACACAGGGGCTACAGATCATATGGTCCATTCTATTGCATATTTCACCACTATCACTGCTACCCTAAACACCTTTGTCAATTTACCTAATGGTGAAGTTGCTTCTGTTACTCATGTTGGCATTGTGAAGATATCAGAACACCTTATACTTCACAATGTTCTTTGTGTCCCATCTTTTAGTTTCAATCTCATCTCTGTCAGTCAATTAGTTAAGTCCACTGCTTGTTGCCTTATTTTCCTTGGACATTCTTGCTTTATCCAGGACCTTGCTCATTGGAGCACACTTGGTCTGGGTAGAGAAAGCAATGGACTTTACTTGCTGGACAAGAGCTACACTTCTTCACCATCTGTTGCTGCTTCTGTCCATAGTCCTCAGGTTCACATCTGGCACTCCAGATTGGGCCACCTGTCAAATGCCAAATTGGCTTCAATAAAATCAAGTGATGTACCTAGTTTCATTTCTGCTGAGACCCTTGATTGTAACATTTGCCCCCTTGCAAAACAAAAACGTTTACCCTTTAATAAAAGCTCTCATTTGTCTAAATCTTGTTTTGAGTTGATTCATTGTGATTTGTGGGGACCCTTCTCGGTTTCTACCATTGATCATTGCAAGTACTTTTTAACCATTGTTGATGACTATTCTAGAACCACTTGGGTTTATCTGTTAAAACATAAGTCTCAAACACAATCTGTTTTAGAACAATTTTGCACTATGGTGGAGACCCAATTTTGTAAGAAAATTAAAACTTTAAGGTCTGACAATGGGACTGAATTCATCATGAAAGATTTTTTTGCAAAAAAGGGCATCTTGCATCATTTGAGTTGTGTTGAAACCCCTCAACAAAATGCTATTGTTGAGAGGAAGCACCAACACATCTTAAATGTGGCAAGAGCTCTCATGTTTCAATCCCATTTACCTTTGCATTTGTGGGGTCATGCTATACTAGCTGCTGTGTACTTAATCAACAGAATCCCTTCATCTGTTTTGTCAAATCAGATTCCTTATGAAGTTTTATTTGGTTATCCACCTAGCTATGCACATCTTAAAGTGTTTGGTTGCTTATGTTTTGCTTCCACTCTTTCAACTCATAGGTCTAAATTTGCCCCTAGAGCTGTTAGGTGTGTCTTCTTGGGATATCCTTTTGGGGTTAAAGGGTATAAGGTTCTTGATTTGTCTACTAACAAGGTGTTTCTTTCTAGAGATGTGGTTTTCCATGAAAATTCTTTCCCTTTTGCTTCTATTTCATCTCATCATGCAGATCCTTTTCTATCATCTGCTGTGGAAGCTTCTTGTTCAGCTGGTGTTGCTGATTTTGTTACTCCTGTCAGCATTTCTGAACCATCTTCCATGGATTTTACTGATCCACCTTCTTCTTCTCATCAGCATATTCCAATTGTCTTGTCTTCTAATCCTATCTCTTCTTCTAGTCCTATATAGATGTGTCATTCTGATGCAGTCCTTTCTTCATCACCACCAGTTGCTTCAGTGCCTCCAGTGCCTCTAAGGAAGTCTACTAGGGATATCAGACCTCCTGCTTATTTGCAGGACTATGCTTGTACTGCCATTGCACCTGGTGCTCCTTATGCTCTTGATCAATGTCTTACATATTCTCATTTGGATCCATGCTACCATTCTTATCTGCTGGCAGTTACTTCTAGTCCTAAAGAGCCTACAAACTTTTCCCAAGCTGTTCAAGATCCACTTTGGAGGGCTGCCATGGACAAAGAAATCCAGGCCCTTGAACAGAATCATACTTGGAATGTGACTACATTGCCTCCTGGTAAGCTCCCCATTGGCTGCAAATGGGTTTATAAAGTCAAGCTTAACCCGGATGGTAGTGTTGAAAGGTTTAAAGCTAGGCTGGTTGCAAAGGGGTATACTCAAAGGGAAGGTCTTGATTTTCTTGAAACCTTCTCTCCTGTTGCTAAAACAGTTTCAGTAAGGGTCTTGATTGCTCTTGCTGCTGCCAAGCAATGGCCTTTGCACCAATTGGACATCAACAATGCTTTTTTGCATGGAGATTTGGATGAAGAGGTTTATATGACATTGCCACCTGGTTTTCACAGTAAGGGGGAGTGTGTTTCAGATTCTTCCACTGCTCCTAGGGTGTGCAAATTAGTTAAATCTCTTTATGGGTTGAGACAAGCTTCAAGGCAATGGTACACTAAGCTATCAACAACAATAAAGGAGCTTGGTTTTGTTCAATCTCAGGCTGATCATTCCCTATTTGTGCACAGCAAAGGGTCCTTGTTCACTGCTCTATTGGTCTATGTTGATGATATGGTGATCACTGGCAATGATCATGCCTGTGTTGTCTCTCTCAAGTCCATTCTTGATCAAAAGTTTGGTATTAAGGACTTGGGATCACTCAAGTATTTCTTGGGTTTAGAGATTGCAAGGAACAAGAGTGGGATCAGCTTAACACAGAGGAAGTATGCCTTGGAAGTGCTTGAAGAAACTGGTATGACAGGGTGTAAACCAGTCCAAACCTCAATGGAACAGCAACTGAAGTTGTCTAAAGGCAGTGGAGACTTACTTACTAATCCAGGACAGTATAGAAGGCTTATTGGGAAGCTTATGTACTTGACCTTGAGCAGACCAGATATCACATATGCAGTTCATAGACTCAGCCAGTTCTTAGCACAGCCTAGAGCACCACACATGAAAGTAGCTTCTAGAATACTTCAATACATAAAAGGAACACCTGGTCAAGGTGTTTTCTTTCCCACAAAATCTGATCTACACCTAAAAGCATACTGTGATGCTGATTGGGCAGGGTGTCCTGACACAAGAAAGTCTCTAACAGGCTATTGTGTGTTCCTTGGTGATGCCTTAGTGTCTTGGAGATCTAAGAAGCAAAGCATAGTGTCTAGGTCTAGTGCAGAAGCTGAATATAGAGCTATGGCTAACACCACCTGTGAATTGACTTGGATTTTGCATCTGCTACAAGATTTACATGTCAAGCATGATCAACTTGTGCTGATGTACTGTGACAACCAGGCAGCAATCCATATAGCAGCTAATCCAGTGTTCCATGAGAGGTCAAAACACATAGAAGCTGACTGCCATATTGTAAGGAATAAGATCCTTGAGGGTGCACTCAAAACCTTCCATGTTTCGACTAAGAATCAGTTGGCAGATGTGTTTACCAAGGCCTTGGGAGTGGAGAGTTTTTTAAGGCTAATTAGAAGACTAAGTGTCATAAATATTTTTGCTTCTCATGTGGAATATCCTCATACTGGTATGGAAGATCAAAAGGCAAGAGCTGTACTCTTGAGGGGGAGTATTAAGAATGCAAAGAAGTGTTGCATATCTCAAGCCACACAGCTAGCTAGTGGTGCAGCTGGGACTGATGAAGGAAGCACTAGCTCAGCCACAAGAGCAGCAGTCAATGCAGCATTTGCTGATGAGGTGTGCACTGATCAGACTACCAAGCTAGCATCAAAGGACAAGATCAACTCAGCAATCTTGGAAATGGTTGAGTCCATGCCACATCATGAGTTCTTCATCCAGGATCATTGAAGAAGTTAGTTCCACAAATCTAGGAGTTAGTTACTTAGGCTTGCCACGTGTACAGCCACCAGAAAGTTCAAATAACTGATTTTGGCGCCAATAGTTGAGTTAGTTATTTTTCTGTGTATATAAACAGAGTAATGTGTAGATGTTTATTAATTCAATTCATTTCATTGTAATTCATTTTCAATCAATGAAATTCTCCCAATTCTATTTAGTTTCTCTGTTTCTTTACATTTAGTAATTGTGAAAGGATTCAAACATTCTCTGTTTCTGCTTTAGAGATAATGTGAACTAGATAAACTGTGAGTGTGCAAATGCTTCCAATTGCATAAGCGCCCACACATCCTTTTGTCTGAACTTGTAACCCAGTTAGCAGCTGCATTGGCTGTTCTTTGATGGTTATCATTATTTTTTCTTCTCTAGGTGCAACTTAATTTATTAAATTTCAGGTGCACTCTCGACTAAAAAGCTTTAAATCATTTGTTATATGTTATCTTTACAATAGATTTTAGGCTAAAATTGTTTTTGAACTAAAGTAAATTTTCTTTGATACAGTGGACTTAAAAGACACCAATGAGCTTGTAATTTGGACTAATTAGGTTGCTATATATGCCCTTCACTTTACAGTTCTACAATACAACAGATTAATTGATCATCTGTGAGATTTCAGACTCTGAGATTAACAAATAGTGTTCTCAGTGGTTTTGAAACCAAATGTAGCTCATTAATGATTGACGTGTTCATAGTTCAAAGGTAATTAGTCCTTTCAACTTTTTTTTCTCTTTTAGATTAGCATCCTTTGTTGCTAGAACTTGGTTCAATGCACAGACAAGTGGTCTCCTTTAGGTCATGAACAAGTTTTTTGATGCAATAGAAGCGAATCATAACTAGAAGCAGATAGGAATATGTAACACCTCCTGTGATTGTTTAGGAGTGCTTTTGTTATTCTACATATATGTCTGGACTGTCTAGTGGATCTTTTTATTTTTGAAAACTAGAGTCTGATAGATTGTATGACTTAGTTGCCATATTTGAAAGCTGCCATGATTCAGCTAGAACCCTCCTTTTCAATTTGTCTCAAACCATGCACGCAACTTCTGAATTGCTATAGGTCTATAATTGGTGGATGCAAACTGCATCCATCAATCTGCTTGGTTTTACACCACCCATTTTTTGAAACTTCTGCAGATGGAATATCAACAAAGCCTCTCTAATTGCAGATAAATAACCACAGTTTTGCTTGTCATTGTCCAACTATAGCAACCAGCCATCCTCCTCTTGCCTTCTCCCTTTTTGCCGACAAAAATTGCTCCTATCCATTTACCACTTCTTCCCTTAACAACTACATTGGCTGTTCTTTTGATTAGAGACACCTCAACTTGCTGTATTCTAATAAATAGATGCTTAACATCTTTGATAGTTGGGACTATTTCCCCAAAAAAAAAGAAGAAGCTTTCTTATGATGAAGAAAGTCTTATTTGAAAAACAGCCTAGGTAACTCCCCCTTGAAGACAAAATCTGCACCTGCATTAGCTAGAGCAGAACCAGCTGCAACTTGCTGTATCACTTAATTAATATCTTTCATAATTATCATTTTGTTTTTCTCTAGGTGCAACTTAATTTGTTAAATTTCAAGTGCACTCTCGACTAAAAGCTTTTAAATCATTTGTTAAATGTTATCTTTTTAATTGATTTTCGGCTAAAATTGGGTTACTACTTGAAATAGATGCTCTTTGACACAGTGGACTTAAAAGTTAAAAGACACTATATCTTGTTTTGGACTAACTCGGTTGCTACATATGCCTCTCACTTTACGGTTCTTCTACAACACAACAGATTAAATAATCATCAGTGAGATGTCAGAATCTAAGGTTGACAAATAGTGATCTCAATGGTTTTAAAACCACGTGTAGCTCCCGAATGATTTATGTGCCCATAGTTCAAAGGTAATTAGTCCTTTCAACTTTTGTTTCTCATTTAGACTAGTAGCCTTTGTTGCTAGAACTTGATCCAGTGCTCCTTTAAGCTTTAACAAGTTTTTAAACAAATTGAGGTGAATCATAATTAGAAGCAGATATGAATATGTAACACATCATGTGATTGTGTAGGAGTCTACAGTAAGAGAAACAGAAGGATAGATACTAATGCTTATATAAGACTTTCGTTGCAATAATTATAAGGCTGTTTGGTTTAGGCAAAACTCAAAACTCATTTCTCATCACTCAAACCTCTAACCCATATGGCATATCTCTATCTCTATTTTTCTCTTAGCTACCCTGATCTTGCCTTGTCTGTTTTTGCCAACAAAACTTGCTCCTTTCCATTTACCACTTCGTCCCTAAAAGCCGTCCACAAGTATAATGAGCTACCAACCAAGACATGCATCTTTGTTTAGAGGCAAAGACATTTCTCTCTCTTGCATCTGCTGTCCCACCATGCTTGCTCTCAGAAACCAAAGAGTTTTATAAATTAGCATATTGACTGCAATATTAGCTTCACCTTCCCTAGTAGCTTTGCTTCTTTATTTCCAGATGGGCCTTAAAGTAGCTAGAAAAACCACAAAAAGTCATCTATATGTGCCTTGGTTAAGCAATTCCTTCTCAGGCCAACAACAACAAATCTAGACTTTTATGGATCTTGGGCCTCTTGGCTCCAAATTCTCCACTCGGATAATCAAGTCTGATCCAAACCAAACATCTCAAGTTAACTGGTGGTCAATACACAAATGACCCCCAGTGTTTCTTGGTCATTATAGTCAATAATTGAAGCCCATTATAGACAAAACAAGCATTCTGAAATTGAACTAAGCCTATCATAGGTTTTATTCATGTGGATCCTAAGGGTATACAAACGCTTTTTTCTTTCAACTTGTCCTCATGTGAAGCTGAAATGATATATTGTTTGAGAACAATTTCCTTTGAATGTTAACTTATATATAGTCTTGATTTGATCATAGATATCAACGATGTAGCCTATCATTGAGGGTGGATTAACATTGTTGGGTCATGATGGACAGAATGTGCTAGTTCAAATAACTAAGACAATGACAGACAAAGGGCTTGTCATTTTTGTAGTCCTCTCATAATGAGATTTTCTACACATTGAGCACTGACATTAGTAATCTTACCGTGTTCTTGCCAATTACTTACAATAATAATAAGAAAAAATGTATGAAAACCTACAAGTTACCACCTTTAGTAATTTTTTAGAATATTCTTATGATTTTTTTTTTCTTGATAGGAAATATTCTTATGATTTGTTTCTCTTAAATACAAAAATTGAAGGACATTAGAGATATAAATGGGACAGGATCTTATCCCAAGTTGGATAAAAACCATCTCATAGCATCTAAAATTACAAAACGAATTGAATAATAACACAAACAAAATTTCATAACATCAATTGTCATGGCAAGAAAGCTGCAAGTAGGCAATCAAATAATACAACTACCTCATAAAAAACTGAAAATCATAACGCGTATATGTATATGTATTCTGAGAACCTAGAACAACACAATAAAAGAAGCATACAAAAGCTTCACTGGGTTCAAAACAATCTTGATATGATATATCTCATCGAGTAACTATAGTTTCTCAAAAAATTACAAAACGAAATAAATAGAAACACAAACAAAATTGCATAACATCTATTGTCATGATAAGAAAGCAAGTTTACCTTTAGGTTAGTGAAGGACACGTGTTCTCACATAAGCACTACCATTAAGAAGAAGTATTGTAGAAATATATTTTTCTTTTGGATACATAAACTTCAACATTTACCTTTAGCAGCTATTTGTATGATTCAAAAATTGTTTTGAATGGAAGTATTTTGCTTGGGTATTATCTTATTCATTACACTTTAGCTTCAACTTGCATCCTTACAGAATTTGTGAATGCAAGTTTTAGGTTTCTATTGAGGGAAATAAATCATTGCCCATAACTGTGTATTTAATTAGGGCTCTTGTTCTAATAGCCTCGTAATCAAAGTATACATTTCAATAAAGTTTTGTTCATTATTGGATCAAACTCTTGCATCAATTCATGACTGTATTGGCAACATCAAAATTGTTCAATTTGAAACATTACAAGAAATTAGAAATATAAAGGAACACGATCAATTACATTTTAGAAGTAAAACCAATATAAAAAAATAAAATAAAATAAAAACTAAATTTTATTACATTCTTCTTGGTTTGTACTCTAAATCCTTGTAAAAGTTTTTGTAAATGAACAATGAAACTACCTTAAGAGTCAAAATTAGAAAATACATTCAATGTTTCAATGATATTGAAAATTAGCCTATTGACAACAAGATATGGCTTCAATACATCATGGAATGCTTGTAACAAGTTCTACTTTGAAAAAATTCAGTTACAACCGAAGACCATCTTTGATAGAGCTACTATTTTCCTGGCAGAGTACCAACACTTCATATTCTTAGCAGTTTTTATGTCAAGCTTTTCTTTTTGCAACACTGTCATGTAATGTGTCTTAGCTGCTATGCTCTTTCTTGAGTTGTGTTTCTCTGTTTCATCTGATTGTCTTACAAATTCTTTCAACATATCAGTACAAGTTTTCTATCTTTTAACTCACAAAAACAATATAAATCATGGAATGCTTCAAAACATTTTCTGGCAAGATATATTGAACTTTTGGGCAGCAAAGGCTAATATTTTATCCTGTTAACAAGAAAACAAGAGATATATAGTTATTAATCCATATAACCTTTGGCCACAATAAATGAGGAAAAAATGCATAAAACAAACTCTTGTTCATAAGCTCAATTGTGCCTAAATCTAAATCCAATTTCTGCTTTATTGTATAAGTAAATACCATATTTGTATAACATAGAAATGCCCAATTAGAATTAAAGTTCATAATTCAGCCCCTTTCTATCTTAAGTTTCAGATGCATAATCAAAGCATATTCCAAAATTACAAAGAACAAATTAGATTATACAACACATAAAAACAGAGAATGCATCTTAACATTTTTCCTTCTCCTTACTTTTTTTTTCAACATTTACAAAAGTAGAAACACAAAACTTACAGTATTTCATTAGTTAGATTGATCTGTGTTTCAGATACATAATCAAAGCATATTCCAAAAATACATAAGCTGAGTTGATTATTCCTTGAGTATATACATTATTATTCATAAGTACCGATTAGAGTCATAGGAAATTTACCGGAACCACCACCGGAATTGGTGGAGCGGAATGTGGTGGCTACTAGCTGTAGCCATGGAGATTGAGCCATGGAGTCCTAGAGAAAGATCTGATGGAAGAGAGAGAGGGAGAGAGAGTTTTTTGAAATTTGAGGAAGCTGAAGGGTGTAGAGAAAAGAGTAAAGAAATGGGTGAAAGTGGTGTCACGTGGATCAATGACGTGGCTCTATGATGTGTCATATTTATATCTGTTAGATTAAAGTAATGGCTGAGATTGAAATTATTGCACCCCGGTATTGCACGGGATCTCAATCCTTATCGGTAGAGTCTTAAAGCTACATATAGCTCACTAATAATTGATGTGCTCATAGTTCAAAGGTAATACATCCTATCAACCTTAACTCTCTTCTAAACTCGCAGCCTTCGTCACTATGACTAGATCCAATCTCCAAACAAGCTGTATTTCTTTGGTCATTACCAAGTTTTTAAATCCCATAGAGGTGAACCACAACTAGAAGCAGATGGGAAATTGGGAATATGTAACACCTCATGTGATTGGTTAGGAGTGTCTTGTCACTCTTCTAAACCGTGGCACTACTGAGTAATTAATGTTGCCGCAGACCAAGATTACTTGGTATTTTTTAGTTTACTAAATAGTAATTCTCTCAACTTCAGACTTTCAGTCCTTTCTCTTTTGTTTTAAAAAATAAATGATAAACAAGTAATCTATTTACTGAAAAGAAAACAGAGCAGGGCAGAGTTCTAGAAGCAAAATATGGAAAGGTAAATGAAAAACAGAGAATTATTTTCTATATGAGAAATTGTAAAATGCATTCCTCACTTGATTACTGAAATGACCTTTGGTATTTATTCTTATACAGACACACATCGAAAATAAAAGGCGGGAAACCAAAACTGAAATGTAACAAACTCTAAAACGGAAAACCAGTCATCTTTAACAGAATTTTAAACAAATTAATGACCTGATGACTTCTGAGTTTATGCTAAACAACACAGGTAATAAAAACTGTACGACTTATAGCTTAGTGATGAACTCTGAGGGTTATAACACAACTTGCAGCATAGCAAAAAATAATTTAAAATGACCCGTCATTTGCAGCTTTTGTCTTAACATTCTATAGTCAATACGAATGTATATACTATATAGTATATAGAGAAAAATAGTATGATTGGCAAATGTTGTAAAAAAAAATTCTATAATCTATATAAATTTGACTGTTTGTGGCTTCTTAGTTGTTGTCATTAGTTAGTTTTTGAAATGTTATACTGCACCCTAAAAATTCAATCCTATACAAGATTCTTTCTTCAGAGGTTTAATCCCAAATCAGAATAAATAAAATGTATCACAGACTATGATTCCAGGACAGACTGCCAAATTATATGTAAAATCCAATCAAACTTAGTTAATAGAAACATAAGAACATCACAAAACCACACCAAAGAGCTTCAACATCAAGACAGAGAAAGGTATATTTACAGAAATTCTAAAGGAGATACCTATAAAAAAAAAAATAAAAAAAAAAATTCTAAAGGAGACATTTTCACTTGGGTAGGAATAAGAATTACTTCTTTGATAAGTGATAAATCTAAGAATAGGCACTTCCTGCTTTTAAATTTTTTGGAAAAAGAAAACAGTTGTTATCACCTTATTGAATGCCAGAATAGGGCATTTGTAGAAGTCAAGCTCCTCACCAATAAAACCATCTTATTTTTTCAATATAAGCAGAAGACGACTTTGTAGGCAAGGTTTAAAGAGTCACAATACCATAGTATCCACCAAGCATAATGAGACTATATGTTGGAATCTTCCAAGGTACTTCCAGCTTTTAAATTTGTTGGAAGAGGATAACTACTTGTTACTGCCGATTCATGTACTGAATGACAGAATAGTGCATTTGCAGAAATTGAGCTCCTCAGGTAAGATTTAGAGAGTCACTGTACTATAGTATCCAACATTAATGAGAATATATGTTTAAATTTACTGTTCTCTATTTAAAAAAGGGTGGAGAGGTCACGACCCAAAATGATACTGGGTTCGCACGTAAAAAGGCCCAAACAATATCATTTGTAGAGCGTGGATTTGAAAGGTTAGGCCTTGGTCACCGGACAATGGTTAGTCGTGATGTTTATACAGAATTAAACCGAGTTTGCTCGAGGAGTCCTTCTCCTTGAGGCGGTCTGAGAGGCTCTAGTTCTTGGCCTTTTTTCCCAGCCCCCTTTCTTTGGATTGCTTGCTTTTCCTTTTATATTAGCCTGTATCCCTTATCCTACGTCCACGTGTAGGTTCGGCTTTCCAGGACTGATACTTGTCCCATCAGCCCATACCCAAAGTGGTTGGGGGTGGTTGTAAAAGCTGAAGAGTATGGCTCTGTCAGGTGTAGAGTATTCAATGGCAGTAATGACAGCTTTCCCTTTCTCTCTGGTCGTTATACTATCCAGCGTCCCTTTCCCTATCAACATAGATATTTTAGGCTTTTCCCAAAACTGTTCCTATACTGCTCTTGCCTCTTCTTTCAGGGGAACCTTGGATACGCCGAGGACAGAATTGTCCTCGGTTATGTTTCAGGACTACTTGGACTTTTACTACACGTCCTCGGCTTTACCCCTCCTCGGCTCGGGCCTTGGGCCCCAATGTAAAGACGGGCCAGGACCACAACTTCTTGGGCCCCACAGTAGTAAATTATAATTTGTCTCTCTAGCCTATTGACATTATCCTTCCTTCCTTTTATAAAGTTTTTTTTTTTTTTCATATGTTTTATAAAAAATATATAAGAAAAAAACAAAAGAAAGAAATAAGATTTCTTCTTCTTCTTCTTTTGAGAGTTGATAGATGAAAATATGAGATTAACAATAGACATAAGACATCACAAAAAAGATGTATTTATCACATAATCATTTGAACCCAAAAAAATAAAATTTAAAACTTATAACATCGATGTTAGATTGCATTTTAACTTCAAGTCAAGATATTACTAACTGATTCCATTTTGGTGTTTATTTTTGCTTATAGTTTGGATTATATTGATATGTGGTTGCATTTCAACCAATAAATATTGAGAAGTACTATGCTCACAATATTTTCATAATAAATCATAGGTGATTAGTTGTTACTGGTTCAAATTTAAACCTACCAATGAGATTACTTTTTTGCTCCAATAATAACAACCAGTAACTACTTATTACTTAAGATTTGTTAGTGAAAATGTTGTTGACATAACATTCCTCAATATTAGTTTCAATTCCAATGAGATTTTCCTCTAGTAAATTTCGTTCATCTACTGTTGAACTTGTTCTAGCCTTCTAACCTTCTAGCCACCTCATCTTTTTCTTTTTCTTTTTTGGTCGTGTCAATATTCTATTTGTTGGATACTCCTTTGAAGTTTAAAGTATATTAACAGAAAGTGACTCCTTGGAAAATTTTCAAGGAAGAAATTACAACACTTGAACCTAATTTCAAAGGCAATAAGTAAATTTTGATATATTTTGGCAAACCAATCATGTAATGTCTATCATTTATCATAGGGGAAGAATCCCTTCTTATTTAAATCCTTCAATTTTATTCAAGATATAAGAGATCAACATTTAAAAAATTCAATGATCTTAAAAATGCAAATAAAATAGACAATTGGGCCTCCTTGCATATGATGCATAAGTTGTTCATCAGGCATGTTTAAATAGACAACTGTGATTCTTTAAAAATGGGTACTTGGGCAGGACCTGCTTCAGAGATCTTTCTTTAACTATCTCTTGAACATTCGACGAGAGGAGGAGAAAAAAAAAGGATCCAAGCCTGCGGCATTTGCTGTTGATTTGATGAACACCATAAAAGAGAGGTTCCATATTCCAGATCCATGAAACTTTTTCTTGTTTCAAGAACCAACGCTTCACAGACATGGGATCATGATTTAATCTTCTTTTCCTGGAAATTTCAGCTTTTCAACAGGCCAACTCTAATCAGAGATTGATTTTATAACATTCGCTTGTCTTTGAACAGTTATATTGATTATCAATACTTCAAAAATATAACTCAGTTATTAAAGGAAGTAGATGGAGGCAACCCAAATTAAGATATGGCATTAAACAAGAGGATCTTTGTACTGTTACAAATTTTCTCACTGGGCAAGGCTAATTCCCATCCCCATCTTCCCCCCTTCCCAAAATAAATAAATATTTAAAAAAAAAAAATAAAAAAAAAAAAAAAAAAAAAAGGCCTAAGGATACTACACATCCTCTAAACTGAAAATTGAAAAAATGGTACTGCTTCACAACCTGTTTCTACAAACTTGTACCTAAGGTATTGCTGTCCTACATATACAAACGTGCAAGTTTAAGTTTATAGTCACTAGCTGGAGGCCCCTGCACAATGAAAAGAAAAAATAGTCAAACACAGTATATGAACAAAATATTATCTACAGATATTATCAAGGAAATATTTCCCAGTGCAGAAACAATACAAGATGACTTGTAATCGAATCTAAAAAGATTGTTTGAAGTGACAGATGGATAAGGCAATTTAACCATTCCAATTGAAAAAAATCCAAGGACTTTTTTTTTTTTTTTTTTTTTTCTAAGTTGTCCAATTAGGCTGATGTCACAAGAGAAAAAAGTTATGACTGGGTCCAATGAAAAAACTTCCATCTTCGGTAACTTCTTCAATCAGAGATGAGATGATACCACATTTGGCAGGGTATATTTTACTTTATACCTGATGTTATTGATGCAGCTAAATTATCTGCAGCTCTTTCTGAATCTCCTGTCCTTGTCTGGGATGTTTGGGATCTCTACCAAGCTCAGTCTTCAATAACCCAAAAACCTGCTGACAAAACCATAGTAAAAGCAGGCTTTACGCACAGAAAAAGAGTATCTAGAAGAACACTAGAATGTTCAAGAAGACAAAAAAGTGGACTACTGTCACTTGCATAAATGCAGTTTGCAGTCTACTAGTAATGAGAGAACCCAAGGGTTGAGGACAGAAAAGTTGATCTCTGCTTAAATTACCATCTCTTTTGGTACACACTCAAAAAGCCAACCTCACGAAATGTTCCATAACCAGAAATAATTATGAAAAGAGGACCACAGGTAAAGACAATGAAGTGAAAATGATAATCATGTTAGATCCTCCAGCCAAAAACATAAAAAAAAAGGTTGGGTCCGTTGGTGAGCCACTTCAGAGCAAGCCACCAAGCGGCTGTACAAGAAGTTCTAATGGTCCATTGAGAAGGATAGCCCGCTCTAAGAATAATACAGGAACTTACCTCTAAAGCTACAGATTTTGCCAAATCCAGGCTCCCTGGTGAACTAGCAACGTCATCCAGGTAAGAGAGGCTTTCTGATTCACACAGACTCAACAGCTGCAAAAGAGGAAATGTGACTAGTTTCAATAAATGAGGTTTGTTTACAGAGGAATCACACAATGGGAAGCTGCAGTAGAATCTGAAGTAGCTGAAGCCTCAGAGTAGAAATTAACAGTAAATCTTCATCACCGGGACTCACAATTGATAGGACTTTAGCTTTCAGCCTAGATACAGCAGCCACAACTCTGGAGGATTCTACAAAAGGTGGTGTGACATTTAGCTTCAAGATGGCTCGCGCAAAAAACAGAACACCACCCTTTTCACATGGTTCCTGAAATAGTACCAAAACGAGAGTTTAAGAAAATAACAACAGCTGTATATAATCTTAAAGAATCAACCAAATAAGAAAATAGAATTGGCCAATAACTTTACAAGTATCCATTAAGTCAATTTTCAATAAGAAACCCATATATCATATGAACTTGAACTTATTTAATAATTGCTACAATCTAAACCATGATTTTGTCAGCCAAACCAAGATTTTTGGCAATGCAAATCTCCCTGTATGTCTCACTGCCTACTTGCCCTTGCTTGTAAACAATGCAATTGAGAGAGGGTTATATCTACACAGATATCTACCCAAGGGTACTTCTGGTTTGAAAAAATGATGAACTCGTCCCATCTCTTTCCCTTTCAGCCAACTGATACAACATATAAGAGACCCCTAACATATCATTCACTGAAAACAAAAGGAAAAATAGAGTTCTGGCTTGGAAACCTTATTCCTGAGTAGGCGCTCCAGAAACATTTTTTGTTGGCACAATGATTGAAGAAACTGTAAAGAAGCCTCACATTGCTGGCAGAGATAGTTAACTATTTGTTCAGCAGTCAGATTTGATTTCATGCATGAAACAGGATATTGAGCTGACTGCTTGATGTCGAGAAACCTAATGGCTACAAGAACTGCTTCGAAAGCAGCATCCATAAATACGTCAACCTGTAGCAGAAAGATTCATGATCACTGACTGCATATATGTGTAAGCTTGCAGAACTTGATAACTGAGAAGGGGAAAAAGAAATATAGCAAGAGCACAGATTAGACTCAGGAACTGATTAAAAATGTAGCTTAAACTGATGGAATAATGAATATAAAAAAGTTCCACTAACATGAAAACAGTAGCTTTGAAGAGAGATTACTTAAACTGAACCCTATTTCTATTAATAGCAGCTAATTAAATCATGTGGGGTAAGTTATACCACAGGGTGTGCAAGCAATACATGAGCAAGATCTGGCCATTGTGAACATATACATCCTGTTAATAGATATAGACTGCATGCCACCATTGCTGAATGCATAAGGGGCATGGAGTCATTACGGGTTTCCTGCATCATTACAGTAAGTCTCAATATATAAAGTAGTACAGGTGATAGACCTCAGAAGATGAGGATTGTGGAAAACCTGTTTATAACCACCAAGAACAATTAGCAAATAAAACACCAGGTCAAGCAGCTGCTCTGTCACCTTGACATCATCTAGCAAAATCTGAAACCATAATTCAAGCATAAGAATCTGGAGAGAATTTGTAGCCTTTAGAATAGCACCTGTTCTAGTGCCATGGCAAAAAACTCGGAACTTTTGGAAAGAAAGAGATGGAGGTCTCATACATCCCAAAGAGACCATGAATAAGCAAAGTGAATAGCAGAAGAAAGAACAATTCAGCAATTAAACATAAATGAAAAATAGCATTCACATTGTCCCTTGTCATGAACAATCATTTACACAGACATTAACAGTAAAAACCCCAATTATACAACAATACTCTACTATCTTGAAAGGAAAAGGAGAAGGAAAACATTCAGTTAAGAATCCCAAAATCAAGTTTTGGCATTATATATATAAAGGCCACTATGATGATCAAGATTATAGAAGTAAGCTTGACCATGTTTGTTTGATTAGGTTCTAATGTGAGGTGGATGTTTGGTTTATTTCTAGAAATCTTATAAGAATTATTGATTCTTCCCATGATATCCTAAGGTTTTAAATACAATGTCAAGCATTTTACTCATTACTTTTATAAGGCTTTCTACAAATAAATAATAACTAAAAAATCAAAAAGAATATGAGCCGTAAATTAAGTGAAATCTCCTAAAGTAATAGTCTAGTATAAACACATATAAGACCAAAATAATATATATATTTATATTATTTAACAAGACATCATGCATTTTAGATCAAAATTATTTATTTTCTTAAAAGACTAAAACATATCAAAATATGAGACAAAAATAGGAAAAAAAAAATATTAAATGTGAATTTAACCATATGATGAAAAAAGAAAGTTAAATACATAGCATAAACACTTTATTGAAAGAAATAAAAAAGTTATATCGTAGTTGGTAGTAAATTAGGGCATAAGTGTAACTTTTAAAAATCGTAACTTTCCCAAGTCATGGGAATACAAATACGCACCTTTTTAGAGGGAATCCAAATTCCCATGGCTTGAGAAAGTTCTGCTTTATTTAAACTACAGTAACAATTTTACCCAATTAAATATATATTTGATGAACTAAAATATAAAATTTTCCAATAAAGTGCTTATGCTATATAATTCCTTGATCTATTTGCAACCAGGTAATGCTTGGGAAGCCTAAAAGACTACCCTGAACCAAATGACTAGATATTGTAAAAATAGTGAATACAGCTTGCTCAGAAAATCCATCAAGTCTCCAGACTCTCAACAGACATTGGAGCAATATGTAATAATATGTTAAGTACTCAACACATAAGAAACAAACACAAGATTAATAATAATAGAGACGAATGCCGGATAACAAGTATCTGAACAGGGTTTCATCTTTGTCAGATGACATAAGCACTGCCATAAGGTGCAAGGGAAGAAATCCTGCAAGCTTCACCAGATCAATCTGAAACAAATCATAATCTAAGATCTCACATATTAATAAAAAGGTAAAAACAGGATTGCATATTGATGATAAATGACGACCATGATGCTGATGATAATGATGCATTATCTGACCTTAATTGATGACCCTTTTTTATTAAGGTAGTGAATAGTGAAGTTTTTGGAGTCCCTCAATAACTTATGAAGTTCCAGGGAGCTAAGCCCATGCAACCCCTTCACTGCTGAAATTAAGTCAATGGCTTCCTACAAATAAATTGAACTAAATTATGATGGGAACAGGAGGGAATATGAGTTGAAGAAACAGATTTAAATTTTAAAAAAAAAAAAAATGTAAAATAGTTAAATCAAACAGACAATCACAAGGAAAAAAAAAAGGGATAGAAAAAATATGCAGCCAAGTTCAGGTTAAGTTCAGATTACTTACTACTGCAAAACTACATGATGGTTCTTCCATAGCAAGCGTCATTCTTGAAAATCTAAAGCCAAGGGGAAAAACAATCACATAAGAAAGAGAAGTAGAGCAAGCAATCACCAACATGAGTTTAGTAAGCATAGGATAGTTACTATTTTGCAATTCAGGAAGGCAAAAAGCTTGATTATGTTGAAGTCACTCCAAGGGCTGAAAGTTGAGGGCAGACAATGGGACCTAGTACAAGTAATACTAATGGAAATTTCAAATGTAAAAAGGAATCTGTAGGAGAAGCAACTCCCACTCCTTCCGATTATGAAATGATGTATAGCAACCATTGCGAAACTTGAGTTGCATAAAAGACATCAGATTTTTTCTATTTGCAAGCAGGGTCCACGATGTTTATTGAACCTCAATCTTCAACAATTACAATTGGTGAAATTGCATGCATTCCACACTGGTATTCTTGCAGCCAGTGGCATATTAGATAGAGCCTAGGAAGCATGAATTATTTCAACTAGCATTTATATATGTATTGGACACACATCCAATATGGATACTCTCACAAGATACTTCCTTAATTTTTTATAATTTTTCACTCCCTCTTTCACCCATTTCCCCTCTATGAAACTATTAGCTTCTTAATTGGTTTCATCATTCAAACATATTTTGCACCTTTTAACATTTCTTGTTTATCTTTAAACTGAAAATTAGCATAATATTTACTTAGGAATGTTTACTTTTATATCAATTAATTGAAGCATCCATGCCATATTGTATACTAAATTTTCAAGAATTGACAAATCGCTGTGTTGGTATTGAATTGTATATGTATTCTGTATCCATATTGGTGCTTCCTGGGATATAAATCAATATCATAAGTTAACAATCACCAAATCGATCCACAAATGATTAAACAATCCCCCATAAGACAACAAAACTCTGCCATGCGTAGAGCCAGTCAAGCTCCAAAAACTCCACTAAATCCATTTACAGGGCACCAAGTCATAGATTGCATCCCATGTCAAACAACAGGGAGGAAATGCAAGTAGCACTACAGCTACAGCATGCATATGGAAGTGCATTCACACCTAGACATGCAAATGCAAATAAAAATTCACCAAAATCAAATCTTTCCATTGGAAATGAGAAGTTTTACTCAAAACACACACAACCCATTACTCTTAAGTATCAAAATCTTCATGTATATCAATTAAAAAGCAATTATTAAACACTTGCCAATACATAATAGTCCCAAAAGAAAATCTAAAATGCAATATATAACTATGTATCAAATTGATGCAGACTGCAAAATCCAACTAGCAAAACACAACTGAACTCATTAATGCAGTAATGACAAATTCCATAACCAAAAAAAAAAACACAACCAAGAAAAAAAAAAAAACTAAAACAGTATACAATAATTGAAAATTAAACTTGTAACTTCAATATACAGTAAAACCATCAAAAACCCACATCAGAAAACCCTAGTTCTGTAGCAACCATGTTGAATTGAACGTTAAAACAGTATAAATGCAAAGACTTTTTCAGAGGCTACTGTGTGAAGCGCACAGTAGAAATGGCTTTGAAAAAGTGTATGTATTTGTATTCAAAAAAATCAGAAAGCTGACCTGAGAACCGTATCGACGAGCTTCGAGTACGAGATTTATATAAAGCGCCTCAAAAAATAAATATATATTAAAAATTAAAAATGAAAAAGCAAGAAATTCGCGGGTGTTTTTTTTTTTGAGCTAATGTACACACCTCGAGAATGAGATTTGAATTGTAAAATGCAGTTTTGTTAAGGACTACAATGTTATTTTGCGTTTCAGTGTTTTTTTTTTTTTTTGAATAAAAAAATTTATGTTTAGTTAATTAATAATTTAATACTAATGTGTTAGATTAAGGCCCATCAAGGGTAATTCTACAACACCCTCCCTCTTTTTTTTTTTTTTTTTTTGTACGGTACCCATTAGTAGGCAACCTGCTATATCAGGTTACCAAAACATCACATTTGATGGTACTATCCTCACATTATGTAGTACTAACATCACATGTGATTGTACTTTTGTCATATTCGATGGTTCCTTTATTTTTTCTCACATTTGATGGTACCACTCTCACATTGTGTATTACCAACATCACATATGACTGTACTTTTGTCACATTCGGTGATTCCTTTATTTTTTTTCTCACGTTTGATGGTACTATCCCCACATTATGTAGTACTAACATCACATGTGATTGTATTTTTGTCACATTCGGTGGTTCCTTTATTTTTTCTCACATTTGATGGTACCATCTTCACATTGCATAGTACCAACATCACATGTAACTGTACTTTTGTCACATTCGATGGTTCTATTATTTTTTTTTCCACATTTGATGGTACCATCCTTACATTGTACAGTACCAACATCACATGTGACTGTATTTTGTCACATTTGGTGATTCCTTTATTTTTTTCTCACATTTGATGGCACTATCCTCACATTGCACAGTACCAACATCACATGTGATTGTACTTTTATCACATTCAGTAGTTCCCTTATTTTTTTCTCACATTTTATGGTACTATCATAACATTGCGCAGTACCAACATCACATGTGACTGTACTTTTGTCACATTCGGTGGTTCTCTTATTTTTTTCTCACATTTTATGGTACCAACCTCACATTGCGCAGTACCAATATCACATGTGACTGTACTTTTGTCACATTCGGTGGTTCCCTTATTTTCTTCCTCACATTTTATGGTACTAGCCTCACACTGCGCAATACTAATATCACATGTGACTGTACTTTTATCACATTTGGTGGTTTTCTTATTTTTTTTCCTCACATTTTATGGTACTAGTCTCACAAAACGCAGTACTAACATCACATGTGATTGTACTTTGTCACATTCGGTGATTCCCTTTTTTTTTCTCTCACATTTTATGGTACCAACCTCACATTGCATAGTACCAACATTACATATGACAGTTCTTTTGTCACATTTAGTGGTTCCCTTATTTTTTCTCACATTTAACGATTTTATCCTCACATTGTACAATTCCAACATCACATTCTTTTGTCACATTTGGTGGTTCCTTTTTTTTTTCTTCACATTTGACGGTTCCATCATCACATTATATAGATCCAACATCACATTTGACAATACTTTTGTCACATTTGGTGGTTCCTTTATTTTTTTTTCTCACATTTGATGGTTTTATTTTCACATGAAGTAGTACCAATATCATTTCTAGGATAACCTTAAAACCTAAAAAATGACTGAAATACCCTTAAAACATAAGAAAATGACTAAAGTACCCTTAGAACCTATAAAATGATTGAAATAACCCTAAAACCTAAAAAAATGATCGAAATACCCTCTAAACCTGAAAAATTACCGCAATACCCTTACAACCTAAAAAAAGACATAAATGATCCTGAAACCTAAAAAATAACTAAAATAACCCTATAATTTAAAAAGTGACTTAAAAACCCTTAGAATTTAAAAAATGACTGTAAAGCACCTGAAACCTAAAAAATTACTTAAATGACCTTGTAACATAAAAAGTAACTGAAATACCCTTAGGAAGCATTTGGTTCGCTATGATGTGTCTTTGATGTGATTCACATTACAATTATTTAACATTGAGGTTTTTGGTGTATTTTATTTTTTCTAATATTACCAAATTTAAAATTACAAAATATACAACATCATCTAAATCTCATCACCTTCATAATCAATGTAATGTTATATTATTGTATTGAGATTATAATAACGTAATATTACGGCGTAATGTAACGTAATATTACCATAATGCACTTGAAACCTAAAAAATGATCAAAATACCATCGAAACCTAAAAAATGACCAAAATACCCACAAAACCCTCTAAAAAGATTGGAATACCCTTAGAACCTAAAAAATGATCAAAATACCCTTAAAACATTAAAAAAAAATGACCGAAATGACTCTAACATCTAGAAAATTACCAAAAATACCCTTATTATTTTTCACATTTGGTGGCATCCTTATTTTTTTTCCTTACATTTGACAATTTCATTGTCATATTAGGTAGTATCAACAACACATGTGACTATACTTTTACCACATTTGATGGCTCCCTTATCCTTTTTTCTCACATTTGACTCGCATTTGACGGTTCCATTATTATATTAAGTAGTACCAACATCACATCTGACTAAAAAGGAAAACTGAAGAACTCGTCATAAAAACCTCTCCATTGCCAAAGCTGAGAGGAACCAGAATTGAAATACTTTGTTTCTTCTTTTGTGGGTCTTGCTTAGGGTTTTGTTTAGTAGTTGTGGCTTTGGAAGAGAAGAAGCTTACAGAGAGAAGAAGCATAGAGACCAAAGAGACAGCAGCGTAGAGAGAGTCATAGACTAATTCGTAGGGATTATTTATTTTTCTATAATGAGCTTAAAGGGCAAATGGTTCAAAATATGTTTCATCATTCTATTTCAAAAAAAAATGTCATTAAGCAAACACGAGAAATTAAATAAAGATGATAAAGAAAATGATTCACGATCTCGCACAACTTTTGAGTGTAATGGGTTTTGATGAAATCACTTATAAACTTTCAATACGTGGTTACATGCTTGCCAAAAACACTTTATATATGATGCGATTCTTTAGGAACTAAATATAAAGAAACTAAGAACCAAATGTTCTAATATTTGGTTTTTTTTTAGTAATAATTAAAATTTTAACAATAAATCGTCCCAAAATAAGCACAAATCTTAAAATTTACAAAAATACCATGGAAATTACAGATGTTCAAAAATAGTCCTAAAATCTATGAAATGAAAAAAAAAAAAAAAAAAAAAAAAAAAAAAAAAAAAAAAGAAAAGAAAAAAAGACCACCACAAGGCCTTGAATATGACCAAAATTCCCTCATTAACATATAAAATGACTGAAAAATTATCAAACTATCCCTTAAACCTCAAAATAATAGAAATACTCATAAAACCTTAAATTTTTTAAAAAATGACTAAAATACATTTTTTAACTTCCAATATTAATAAAAAACGTAAAGATGCAACAACTTGCTAAGTGATTCAATTATACAATAGCAACAATAAAATGCAAAAACAATGTTATGGCTATACAATAGCAACAATGTTTTGGTTTTAACATTGGAATTGAAAACAATTATTAATCAGATATGGTGTAGGTGGGATTGTGATAGTTTGGGTTTGGCGGGGCACAATCCAATGGAAGAGCTCCTTGAATTGTCGTTCCATGGGTCCGATAGAGGCATGGTGCATTTTTCAATCTAACAAATCACCATTACGACTGCACAACATGCATATAAATAGTTTAACATCACTTCAAAATTTATAACATCTAATTTCACAAGTATTTTCTATGCATTTCCAAAAGCAGCATTAGAATAAAATATATTTAAGATTATAAATACTCCAAGATTAAATCAAAATCAAGCAATTTAAAGCTTCACAGCAAGCGCACAAGTTTCTATAAAACAATGTTACTTTGCGTTTACATAATAATAATGTTTGAAAACTCAACAATACAAATTTGAATGCGCAAAGCTAATAATCAACATGTCCACTAGCAAGTTAACAAAATTAATAGTATAATTACATGAATGACTCAATGAAATAATCAAGCAGCTACGACACAATAATAAGGTATTCAATCCCCTAAAAGAGTTACAATTCTTAAATCCCCAAGTTCAACACACTTTTGATGGCTAATGCTAAGATATTTATGCCACTCTAGTAACCTGAAGCCATGATAACTCCCATGCTTGCCATTGCCAGCACCAACAACATAGTAGAGGTGTATCTGATAAACATGACAATAGGAATAAGAGCATACACTTAAATTTGTGGACTTAAACTTAAGGCTACATACCAATGGCTGATGTCACCTTTTTAACCAATCTAACATAAAGAAGCCATGAAAAAAATAGCACACAACTAACTAATGCCATTTAAATGACAGGAATAGAATCAAGTAAGGTCCAGTCCTTGCTTAAATGATATTTTGTTTGTTTTTTACTAATTAAAAATGATTGCTGGTGGGGAATAGTTGTTGTTGACTATGACTCATCATAATCAATGAACTAAATGATGTTGCCACTTTGGCAACAATAACTTGAGCTTGATTTGTATTGTTATATAATTTATTTTCATGAGTATGATTTGTACAGCTAAATAATTAAATCAGACAACATATAGATATTGGCTAAATGTGATGCATGTCAACTTCCTAGTACTTAGAGTTCAAATAGATCCCAAAAAATATGAAGTCCAATAATACAATTAACAGGACTCCAATTGTTGAAGGCATAGATGATTAAGAAGTGATATTTCTTCTCAATTTGTCAAACTGATACAGCCATAAAAATTAATGACAAAAGCTCACAAGGGAACCATGTATCATGATTACGAACCAAATGCGTATGCAGGAATAAACAACAACAATTTCTTTTTCTTTTCTTTTTTTCTTGAGAAATGTTTGGATTTTATGGAAACAGCACAATTACAAAGCCAATTACATCAAAGTAGAAGCTGCTAGCAACATTCTGCTACAAGCAAATTGACAAGAAACTTCAAGAAGTGAATATACTAAAATAAAACATTTAAAATTTAATCCTTTACACAAAAAAATAGTACTGTATAAGTTAAGACCAAAACAACAAGTACAAGGAACAACAAGTCCAAACATAATTACAAAACAGAGTTTACAACTCACCTTACCTAATAAAGACTCATAGTGAAACTAATAGTTGAACTGGACAGTAGGTTTCAATAGAAATACAAAGACTTACAGCAAGGTTACCTCAACCAACTCTAAACTAAAAATGGCTGACAATGAAACTTAAGATCATGGTTAGACAATAGGTTTCTGCAGTATAGCAGGGCTCCTTAACCAGTTACAACATAGGGTTCTATTTAGCACTAAATTGCATAATTGATTCCCCAGTTACAGATGATTTATAAATAAAAACCCAATTGATCCATAGCCTTATAGGTTTTCACTAGATAGCCATAGTTCACTTTTATATCCATATAACATCACAAATTTAGACTTCATCATTTGGAAAAAATAACTTATGTGTATAATTTTGACCTTAATAATCTAAGAAATCAATCCTGGCAAAAGATGACATTGAAAACAAAACAAATAGGAAATTATTCATATTGATAACCTGAGTTATTAAAATTAGTAATTACTTTTAAAAGAACATGTTATAAGTGTTTGGACTCATTTACGTACAGAAGCAATAGCAATACACAGAATAAGCAAAGAATTTAACATATTTAATAAATTCATTCATAAAGGATTTGTCTTTGGTTACACCCATGGATTAGGAGGGTAGGTTCTTAGTAATAACTGATAAATGGGGTAGAATTTTATCAAGGTATCCAGTTTAGTCTGGTTAGGATTGTTTCAAAATTTAATCCACCAAAACAAAGTAATTGAATGGTATGACTACATATTTTTCTATTTAGTCCAGTTAGGACGGTTTCAAAATGAACCCACCAAAAACAAAGAAATTGAATTTTTCACAAGGTCCAGTCCACTTAGAACTACTCAATGATGAGTTCAAAAAAAAAAAAACAAAAAAAAAAAACAAAAAAGAAAAAAACTACTCAATGTTGAACCCTAAGCAAGTTCCACCCTGCACCCAATACCCATATTCGACAAATAGAAAGGGCAGTGATATGCAATCAACAACCAATTGAAATAAAAAAAAAGTATATATTTTTTCAAACGGATTCGCTGAAAAACTAACGAAGAAAAAGGGGAAACAAAACACAGGTGAGTGAAATTAAGTTTTTTTTCTTTTTATCCTTACCTTCACTAGTGAGTAAATTGATGGACTGCGGAAAGGAGATTGACGTATGAAGAGCACGCAAGAGAGAAGAAGCAAAAGCAATTTTCTCAGAATGAACGAACAAATCAAGCAAGCACTTTTTCGCGCCTGAGATTATTTTTTGAGAAGATCAAATGAGTTTGGGAGGACGCGAGAGAGAACTGATAATAAGATCTGGTTCTATCATTTTGCTTTTATATGCTAACTTGTCTTACCGGTAATTGGTATCTCACTAAAATTGAATAAACGGTCAAGATTAAAAACCATTAATTTTGATGGTCAAGATTTCGATGGTACCATACCCACTTAAAAACATAAGGGTACGGTAGAATGACCCGCCTATTAAAGATACTATATAAAACTATATACATGTATTTGTGTATTTATGTATAAGATATAAACTCCCAAAACAATTGGGTTTTTTTGGGATTATACAAATCAAGATTAAATTCTCTCAAAAAAAAAAATCAAGATTAAATATTGAAAAAATATTTGATTTTTAAACATTACTTCTCAAATTATTAAATAACTATAAATTTCACAAATAAGTGATTATGAAAATAGTATTTTCAAAATAGTTATTATACCATGGTACTTCATCTTATAACTTTATTGGAAGTTCTTTGTTGAACTTCTCTATCTTCTAGGTTCACTTAATTACTTGTCAGTTTCGAATTTCAACGCTTTGTGAAGGGTTTCATTATAGCTTCCTTAAATATAAAATTCACACCTAAGAATGATATAAAGCTTTATCTTAAAAGATTTACACCAACTTTAATTCTCTAAGACATAGCTCCTTGATTATACATAATGCCACAAACAAATCCAATTAAAAATTATGTATACCTCAAAACAAAAGGGTTTTTAAGGGATTGTACAAATCAAGATTAAATATTGAAAAAAAAAAAAAAAAACAGTGTTTAACATATGTTACTTTTCAAAATATTCAATAACTATAAAATCCACAAACAAGTGTTATCAAAATGGTAATTTCATAATAGGTAAAGTGTTGATCGTGATACTTCACCTGATAATTATATCGAAAGTTTTTTGCCCAATTTCTCTCCGTTCTTGATTCGTAGAATCATTTGAAAATCTTGATCGACGCTTTGTGAAGGGCTTCATCATAGATTTCTTAGTATAAATTTGACCTACAAATCGAAACTTTTATCTTCCCCTTTTAGATTTATACCAAGGTTAAATTCCAAATCAATTAGGGTTTTTTTCCCTCTTGAAAGGCTTCACATACCTCCTCGATTATACGCAATGCCACAACTAGATCCGAGCAAATGGCAATAAAGGAAATCAAGAGATTAAATAGTTTATATATGGAAAAAAATGTAGTTGTGTTTTTTTTTTCCCTCATTTTATTTTATTTAATATTCTTCATAAATAGTTTTAAGACAATAAATGATTTGTAAAAATGGATATTAAATAGTAATAGAAAAGAAAAATAAAATAAAAATAAATTTTTGGTACCACTCTCCTTGCATGCATGGGTTGCCAGGTGTAACTTACCCAAATACAAGTCTAGAAAATTAAACCGGGAATTCTTCCACGTATGCTCTAATAACGTCATTTGCTGCAGATGTCTTTTCTTTTTATTTGAATAATACTTACTACTCATGGATTTCAATTACTTCAATCAATAAAATTTACTATTTTCAAATAAGGAACTTGGGTTTGTATCTCACTTGTGAAACAGCAAAAAGACTAATTAATAATTTAATCTAATACTAAAAAAAACAATAATTTTGGAGCTGATATTATAGGTTCAAATCCTAGGTTATTAGGTTCTATATGAAATAATATTTTGTAATAATGAGTATTCCTAAAGCCTTTTCTTGCATCTTAATTCTTCCTTAAGACTTTCATGGAATGTAATGAAGAGATAAACTCATTATTTTTAAAATCTTGCTCCATAATTAATTATAGACAATCATTATCCTCAAGGGCCTTTTATTTATTTTTTTTAATTTTTTATGAATAAATTGTATTTTATTGAAAACTAAAAGTTGAAGCATAATATTTAATGTTCCTATGCTCTTATTGAACCACATTATTATAGCATTTTTGTCCAATTTGGTCCATTTTGGTCTAATCCGGTTCAATTCAGTCAATTTTGATACACTTACTTAAAAATATGGAAAAAAAGAAGAAGACAAATTTGCATGGAGAGTAGCTATTCTAAATTTGAATTTTTTAAAAATACAGATCTCTCGTTTTATTGAAAACACGATACCAATCTAACAAGCATACTCTAAAAACAAACTCAACTAAGGATAGACACATAGACTCTCCATGAGGCACACCAAAGTTTGTCTTACAAAGAGTCATTGAACTTCATATTTCCCACCAATTGAAGAATCACACCTCATTAGAGAGGATTCGAATGCCAAATTGCCGTAAATCCAAGAAGTTCTTTGAGTCCATAGATGATAGACAATATCGACGAATGCCAATCTACTAACACATGACTTCATGCTTTCCCTTTTCAACAAATAACCTTGATACTACCAAGCAGCAAATTGATCATAGGTGGTCAACCAAGCCATAAAGGCATGCTGAGACATAGCGAACTCCTGTCAAACGAAGTTGACCCACTAAGCCTTCTAAATAGTAAATTCTAATGCCTTGCTCAAACAATAGGCAATTTTGTAAGAGAACTGATTGAAGGAGATGGAGCCAAGTAAATTGGATTAGCGTCAACGAATATTTTATGGCAACCTATTACACACCATGTTCAATTGAAATTTAATCAATTTTGGCAAAATATTGATGCTATTTTGGTTTCTATTTTACACTTTTCCATGTTCTACTAAATCAGTCCTTATCTGTTAATTTATTTTCAACACTAAACAGCGTTTTTGAAAATCTTATGAAGCTTTTGTATGGCATCACATCTTTTCAAGTGTCTTTCTATTCACCTTCTCCAATCCTGAATTTGATATTGTATTTTAAATCTTAGATTCTTAATTATATGAGAGCTTGCAACATTTCTTATATTAGATGTACTTTAAAGACTTAGTCATTTATAAAAGTGGTTTCCCAACTATAAAGGTATACATATGACATAATACGTTATCAAAAATATATATATATACACACACACATATTGCATAATATAATATGAAAGTTTTGCTCATTCTAGAATGGTGCTATTCTAATCTATTTAATGTAAAATACATAAGTACAATAAAACAAAAATGAAAGAAAATTTTTATTTATTTCTTTATAAAGAAAAATGAAATAGAAATAGTTGTACGTCATAATTAAACGAAGATTAGTACATTTTGTACATTAGCAAGTTTAGCATCTTCTTCATTTATTTTTTGGAGAGAATTTCAACCTATAACGTCCACTCCTAATAATAGCTATTTATTATCATAACAAAATACCAATTATTCAACCATCATAGATTTTACCAATTGAGTTAACTGAAATCTACCGCATCCTCTGCATTAATAAAGAACTATGTAAAAAAAATCGTTAAAAAAAGAGAGGCTAAAATCCAAAATTGGTCATCTAAGTTTTAACTTTGTAATTTCAGTCATTTAAGTTTTAGTTTTGTTATTTCAGTCCTCTAAATTTTAAATTTTGTCAATTCAATCTTTCGTTGCCCTTCAGTTAACTCCTAGTTCAACAGTTAACTAAACCAAGACTACACCCTTTGTGTGTGTGTGTGTGTTTTTTTAATTTCTTAATTTTACTGAAATAAGTTAATTACAAAAATGAAAAAGAAAAAAGGAAACTAAGGGGAACGCCATTCCCTTGCCCCTGGAAATCAAAAACTACATTCCTGCGAATCGAAAGTGATTAGATCCAACATCTCCAAAAAGGCTCCAGTGTTCAAAATTGCAAGATCTCGAACTTCCCAGGAAAAAATATGATCTTATCCATCCCATCCACATTGTGACTCCAAGAAGCAAAATAAGAAGAACACGTATGGGACTTGCTAGAACCGAATTACAGATATTCAAACAATGCATAACATGATAACAATAACATCTGAAAACACTATCGATATAAATTACTGAATTGAAAACTATATCAGCTCTAAGAACCCCTTAAATAGAATCATTTCTAAACCCCATTGTTGCGGATCTGAAGCAAAAATTGGAAAGACCCAAGCTGATCATGGCTTCCAACCAAGAACTTTCTTACCTCTGCTTCCGTCTCCCTTAAGGTTATCAACCTCAGTAGGCCTAAAATACCTCTTGTCAATCACAATATGATCTTTCCAAGTCAAACCCACACCACATACCCAAACGCAACCTGCAAGAACTCCTCCACAGTGTGAGCATCTTCCGTGGCAATCTTCTAGGTTCACTCTTGTCAATTTCGAACTTCAACGCTTTGTGAAGGGCTTCATCATAGCTTCCCTAAATATAAAATTCACACCTAAGAATGATATAAAGCTTTATCTTAAAAGATTTACACCAACTTTAATTCTCTAATGGATTAATTTCTTTCAAAAGGCTTAACATAGCTCCTTGATTATACATAATGCCACAAACAAATCCAATTAAAATTATGTATACCTCAAAATAAAAGGGTTTTTCGGGGATCATACAAAAACAAGATTAGATATTGAAAAAAAAAAAAAAAAACGATGTTTAACATATGTTACTTTTCAAAATGTTAAATAAAATGCTGTTTAACATATGTTACTTTTGCCCAATTTCTCTCTGTTCTTGATTCGTAGAATCATTTGAAATCATTGATCGACGCTTTGTGAAGGGCTTCATCATAGATTTCTTAGTATAAATTTGACTTACAAATCGAAACTTTTATCTTCCCCTTTTAGATTTACACCAAGGTTAAATCCCAAATCAATTAGGGTTTTTTTTTCCCCTGAAAGGCTTCACATATACATCCTTGATCATACGGAATGCCACAACTAGATCCAATCGAATGGCAATAATGGAAATCAAGAGATTAAATAGTTTATATATGGGAAAAAAAATGCAGTTGTGTTTTTTTTTTTTTTTTTTTCCCCTCATTTTATTTTATTTAATATTCTTCACAAATAGTTTAAGACAATAAATGATTCGTAAAAATGGATATTAAATAGTACTAGAAAAGAAAATAAAAATAAAAATTAATTTTTGGTGCCACTCTCGTTGGCCCTTGCATGCATGGGTTGCCAGGTGTAACTTTTCCAAATACAAGTCGACAAAATTAAATCAAGAATTCTTCCATGTATGCTCTAATGACGTCATTTTCCGTAGACGTCTTTTTTTTTTTAATAATACTTACTACTCATGGATTTCAATTACTTCAATTAATAAAATTTACTGTTCTCAAATAAGGGACTTGGATTTGTATCTCACTTGTGAGACAGCAAAAAGATTAATTGATACCAATCCAACAATAAAAAAACAATAATTTTGGAGCTAACATTATAGGCTTAAATCCTATGTTACTACTCCGATAATGGAGATTATTAGGTTCTATATGAAATAATATTTTGTAATAATGAGTATTCCTAAAGCCTTTTCTTGCATCTTAATTCTTCCTTAAGACTTTCATGGAATGTAATGAAGAGATAAACTCATTAATTATCACTTCTTGCTCCATAATTAATTATAGACAATCATTGACCTCAAGGGGCCTTTTATTTATTTTTTAATTTTTATGAATAAATTGTATTTTTTTTATACAAGATAGAAATTCTATTTTAGCCTAATCTATGTGTATATGTATATGAAACTTTCTTCTAGAGACTTAAACCCAAACCTTTTCCCCTCACACCTCACAAGCACTTATAGATGTGCAGTGATGTATTTTATTGAAAACTAAAAGTTGAAGCATAACATTTAATGTTCCTATGCTCCCATTGAACCACATTATTATAGCATTTCGGTCCAATTTGATCCACTTTGGTCCATTTGGTCTAATTCGGTTCAATTTAGTCAATTTCGACACACTTACTTAAAAATATGGAAAGAGAAAGACAAGTTTGCGTAGCTATTCTAAATTTGAATTTGTTTAAAAATACAAATCTCTCGTTTTATTGAAAACACGATACCAATTTAACAAGCATACTCAAAGAGCAAACTCAACTAAGGATGGACACATACTCTCCATAAGGCACACTAGAGTCTGTCTTTCAAAGAATCGTTGACCTTCATTTTTCCCACCAATCGAAGAATCACACATCGTTTCTAGTAAGTAGTGACATTTAAAATACTCTCATTAGGGAGGATTCGAATGCCAAATTGCCATAAATCCAAGAAGTTCTTTGAATCCATAGATGATAGACAATATCGACAAATGCCAATCTACTAACACATGACTTCATGCTTTCCCTTTTCAACGAATAACCTTGATTCCACCAAGTAGCAAATCGACTATAGGTGGTCAACCAAGCCATAAAGGCATGCAGAGACATAGCAAACTTCTGTCAAATGAAGTTGACCCACTTAGCCTTCTAAATAGTAAATTCTAAAGCCTTGCTCGAACAACAGGTAATTTTGTAAAAGAACAGATTGAAGGAGATGAAGCCAAGTCACTTGATCTGTATTGCTTCAGTTTAACCTGCAAAAAGCTCAAATTGGATTAGCGTCATGGTCTATTTTATGGCAACCTGTTACACACCATGTTCAATTGAAATTTTCTCAATTTTGGCAAAATATTGACGCTATTTTGGTTTCTATTTTTACACTTTTCCATGTTCTACTAAATCAGTCAGTCTGTTAATTTATTTTCAACACTTAACAGCATTTTTGAAAATCTTATGAAGCTTTTGTATGGCATTACATCTTTTCAAGTGTCTTTCTATTCACCTTCTCCAACCCTAAATTTGATATTGTATTTTAAATCTTAGATTCTTAATTATATGGGAGCTTGCAACATTTCTTATATTAGATGTACTTTAAAGACTTAGCCTGCGTTTGTTTCGCCTGAAAAGGATTTCAGGAAATTATTTTACACCAATCTGTGTGTTTGGTACCTATAGAAAATTGGGTCAAACGGAAATTATTTTACCCGTTGACTGTAAAATACAAACCCTCTTCACCAGTAAAACCATTTCAATTTTTAGTCATTTATAAAAGTGGTTTCCCAACTATAAAGGTATACATATGACATAATACATTATCAAAATATATAAATATATATATACACACACATGTTACATAATATAATATGAAAGTTTTGCTCATTCTAGAATGGTGCTGTTCTAATCCATTTAATGTAAAATACATAAGTACAATAAAACAAAAATGAAATAGAAATAGTTGTACTGCATAAATCATAATTAAAACAAAATTAGGACATCTTGTACATTAGCAAGTTTCGCATCCTCCGCATATTTTTTTTTTGAGAGAATTTCAACTTATAGCGTCCACTCTTAGTAATAGCTATTTATCATCAGATCAAAACACCAATTATTCAACTATTAGATATTTTACCAGTTGAGTTAAATGAACTTACGGCATCTTCCACATTAATAAAGGACAATATAAAAAAATCGTTAAAAAAATATATATATATATATATATAATTATATATAACCAGCTCCAAAAAAAAAGAAAAAGAAAAAAAAGAAGGAAACCCCTAACGACTAATTGGCAAGCTTTTTGTTGCTGAATGGCTGTACTATACTAGTACTTCGTAATGCATTTTGAAGCCAAATATTCGAGCTTCACATGAAACCCCTTCTTCCTTCTCAAAACTCGATCTCACTACTCCTCTCTGCTCTCACTCTCAGATCTCAACTACACCTCCACTCTCTCAGCCTCAGGCCATTCTCTTCAATTTCCACCAACAAAGCCAAATGGAACTCAACCACCAACGTAATCATCACCAACCCAACTCTGCTAATCATGGAGTCATGCACCACCATGCTCCAACTCAAACAAATTCAAGCCCACATGACCCGCACTGCCCTCATCACTCACACTTTCCCTGTCAGCCGAGTCCTAGCATTTTGCGCTTTGGCTGATTCTGGTGACATTCAATATGCCCGTGTGCTTTTTTCTCAGATTGAAAGACCCAATACTTATATGTGGAACACTATGATCAGGGGCTACTGTAAAGCCAAAATTCCCACCATTGGGTTTTCATTTTTTCGTCAAATGGCTCGAGAATGCGTCGAAATGGATCGCCGGAGCTTTGTTTTTGCTCTCAAGGCGTGCGAGCAGTTTTGTACAGTTTTAGAGGGGGAATCAGTTCACTGTTGGATTTGGAAGATGGGTTTTGATTCGGATTTAGTAGTGAGAAATGGGTTGGTTCATTTTTATGCTGAGTGTGGGTGTTTGAATTTTGCACGTGAAGTGTTTGATCAAAGTTTTGAAAGAGATGTTGTTACGTGGACCTCGATGATTGATGGATATGTGGTGCATAATTGTTCGGAGGAGGCATTGAAATTGTTTAATTCAATGTTAATGAGTGATGTTGAGCCAAATGAGGTTACTATGATTGCTGTACTTTCAGCGTGCTCCCTAAAGGGGGACTTAACTATGGGAAAAAGTATCCATGAGTATATAAAAAAGAGGAACGTTAATTATAGCCTGAATTTGCAAAACGCTATGTTGGATATGTATGTAAAATGTGGTTGCTTGGTTGCTGCTAGGGAGGTTTTTGATGACATGAAAATTAGAGATGTGTTTTCATGGACTATTATGGTTAATGGGTATGCTAAGTTTGGTGAGTTGGATTTAGCAAGGAAGTTTTTTGATGCCATGCCTGAAAAAAATGTGGTCTCTTGGAATGCAATGATTGCAGGTTATTCTCAGAATAATCAACCAGAGGAAGCATTGAAGTTGTTTCGTAACTTGGTGGGAGTTGGTTTGCATCCAATAGAGAACACATTGGTCTGTGTGCTCTCTGCTTGTGGTCAACTGGGTTCTTTGGATTTGGGTCAATGGATTCACCACTACTATATTAATCAAAAGCGGATTCAACCTAGTGTGATCCTGGCAAATGCATTTATTGACATGTATGCTAAATGTGGGAGTATTGATGCAGCTGCAATGATTTTTAACGAAACGGTGGAGAGAGATTTGGTTTCTTGGAATTCCATGATTGCTGGATATGCTTCTCATGGACATGCTACAAAAGCCCTTGTCCTTTTCGATGAGATGATTAATATGGGATTTAAGCCTGATGAAATCACATTTGTGGGTGTCTTATCGGCTTGCAGTCATGGGGGTTTGGTTTCTGTAGGTCGAGAATATTTCAAAAGTATGAAAAGAAATTTTGGGATAGAACCAACGGTTGAACACTATGCTTGCATGATTGATTTATTTGGTCGAGTGGGGCTACTAGAAGAAGCTTATGAATTAATAACAAAAATGCCTATGGAAGCAAGTGTCGCTGCATGGGGCGCCCTTCTTAATGCTTGTAGAATGCATGGGAATGTTGAGGTGGGTAAGCTTTCTGCCTTTAAGCTTTTAGACTTGGATCCTGAAGATAGTGGTATCTATTCATTGCTTGCAAATATTTGTGCTCATGAGAGAAGATGGGGTGATGTAAGGATGGTTAGAAGTATGATGAGAGAGAGAGGGGTTAAGAAAACTCCTGGTAGTAGCTTGATAGAGGTCGAGGGTGAGTTTTATGAATTTTTGGTTGCTGATGGATCGCACCCTCAATCTGAAGATATTTATAGGGTATTAAACGAAATATTTTTGCTGTCCAAAGTGGAAGACTCTGTTCCTGGTACTAAACTCAATTAATGAACTTTAATGTGTTTGATGCTTTATTTACAAATTGAGTGACTGACTTTGGGGGGGATTATTTGGGCGGTCAAGATGAGGGGTCAGGGTTGCAGAACATGCATGAACCATGAAATCAAGGAGATAAGACACCAAAATTTGAGCGACTGTCTTGGCTTATAGACTTATAGTGTAAACCAAGGTCCTCAACTTGACCCATCTAGACTTCCTCTCATTCTTCTCTGGTGCAATATCTGATTCTCCCAAACCTATCTCTTCAACTTCCCTTTCTCTTCCTCACATTGGCTTATAATACGCTTTGCACTTAGGCATATTATTCTTCTTTTTCAAGCGCACATGAATCAAGTAACATGTACTTGACCTGCCACTACTGGCGTGTTAATTGGGGAGGTCTTGAGTTAACTCTTACGTTCATTAACTAAGAGTGGCTTTGCAGTAATAACTAATAACTATGTGTGAGAATGAGAGAGCGCTTCTTAGAGGAGCCGGTAGATAGTGGAGGAAAGGGCATACCATTCATTGCATCCCATAAACGACCGTCAGTTTCTCAACAAACGAGGGTCTTTTTGTTATCACTCGAACCCCAACACAAGAATCATCTTTACAAAACTACACACCATTTTTTTATAAAGAAAACTGACGCATTATCTTTGGAGTTTGGAGGTTTAACCTTGAAAGGTTGTCCACCATAATTTTTAGGAATATTTTATTGATAATCGTCCATCGCTTATTGCCAAATAATTGGTAAAATCTAATGACTAGGAGTAATGACATTTTTTGTAGTGTTCTATCTCTATAGTTCAATCCAACCTCTCCTCACCTAGTATCTTCTTATCTCAGAAATGTAATAGTTAAAGTTTCTTATCATTGAACAAAACACCTAGATTCAAACCTTAACTACATCAAAAACCATTAAGTGTTGTGACATGATAATAAAAAACAATTATTATTGAAGTGAATATTATAAATTCAAATTCTATAATATTTATGGGGGAAAAATGCATCACGTCTATTTCCTACAAATTTGAGTTTTTTTGTGTGTGTGTGTGCGCGCGCACACACCCGCAAAGTACGGAGCCACAAAAGTGACTCATGTTAAAAAAATTTTTTTATTCTTCTAAGTATAATATTATGATGAGTAATACTTAGATACAAATCCTTAAATAATATTTAAGTTCTTCAATTAAATTTAACCCCAAGTATTATAAGGTGACTTACACACATATTGATTTATTGGAAGTGATTAGTTATTCATATTTTGATTTTGCTGGAAGTGATTAGTTATTCATATTTTGATTTTGCGGGACGTTTAGACACAAGAAAGTCTATTTTATAATATATTTTATTTCTTTCTAGTGGCATTATAAAGTACTAAACAAACTATTGTTGCTTCATCTATCATGGAGATATAATTTGTTGCATGCTACGAAGCTACGGCAAAAATATTATGGTTAAGGATCTTTGTCATTGGTCTTGAGATTGTCGAATCTATTTCAAGACCTTTAATTTTTTGTTACCATTTGGCTGCGAGTTTCTTCTCTTAGAATAATAAAAGTGGTTGTATCAAAAAAAAAAAAAAAATTAATAATAATAATAAAAGTGGTAGTGAGTTCCAATTAGCTCAATCGGTAAAATTTTTTATGGTTGAATAAGAGATTTAGGATTCAATCCCCGTATACACCAAAAACTGATTGGTATTTTAGTCTGATGATAAAAAGCTATCATTAGGAGCGGACGCTATAAATTGAAATTCTCTAAAAAAAAGAATGAAAAAAAAAAAGTGGAGGTCGAAGTAAGCATATCAAACTTAAGGCACTTTAGTGCTAGAAAGAATGTGAAGGACCATAAGGTTTCCTTAAAATTTTATATATCACAAATTGTTCCAAATTCCTGAGCAGATCTGATCCAATATATAATTAATTAATTGATTTATATATATTATAAATATTTAAAATAAATAAATCTTTGTATATGATACATATTTAATCAATAAATAACAATAAAAATTCAAATTAAAAAATTTATACCAAAAAAATAAATACCAAAATAGCAATGAAGGTATATCATAAAATATATCAATGAGGATATAAGGAGTAAATAATGCCAATGCAACGTCTTACTTTGACTCATGACCTTGTTTTTCACGAGAATTTCATTTTACTTTATCTCTTCCATTTTCATGTCCATTCATTTTAGAACTTATCATCATAAACAAACCAATTGCAATAAAATAAAATAAACAATTACACTTCTTTATCCTACATTATGTAGTTCACGGTTACAAAATTACAAAAAGAATGCCAAAAAATAACAAAGAACACCAAAATAGCAATGAAACTAATGACTAAAGGTTTGCTGACCAAATAGTAAAGACCATGTTGTGCATATGGGGCTTGGTAGATTTTTTGATGTTTAATTCCTCTCTAGTTGTTTTGTATTTTGAACATATATTTTATTGTTTTTAGAGAATAAAATATATAATGTTCATTTGGTGCACATAGTATAAATATAAAAATAGTTTTATTTGTTTGGGGTATAAAAAGACACATTTTTTTATAGAGATAGTTTCTGATGATGCCGAAAAAGTCACCAGTGAGCCATACGGTTCTCGCACACTCGAAACAACACCTGCATAACAAAAAGAGAAGACCTTGCAGAGAGCACCGGTGTGGTGCCAGCCAAATACCCTCCGAAGGTCAAGTTAGAACTTATCACAACTCTAAAATGCTAGAGCGGGGTCAATTATGCGTACCTTGATTTGTGAAGGCATTGGTGCTTTTATAGTAGTAGAGGGTTGACCTCTTTTCCTTTGATTAGAAGTCTTTTCCTTATAGGAGTCCCCATGAGCGTATTTTGCGGGATCCTTTCCTTATAGGGATCCTTTTGAGTAACATCAAACGTGGAGAGCAAGACATTCCCTTATATACAAAATCGTGGATAGCAAGCAAACCCATATCAAGGTCATTAGCTTACCCTATTCCCGAACTTTAGTGGTGTCAGCTTTATGCCGTCAGCTTATTAACGGCGTCAGCCCTTAAATGTGCCTCGCGGACTCCCTTCAGTGCTCCTATTAGATCTTCGTTTGATGACCTCTACCAATGGAAGCTGAAGGTTTCGCTTGTAGCCATCAGCTTATGCCTGACGGTTCTAAGTACTATTTTTATCCTTATTAGTTTCAATTTATGAAGTTCGTTGTTGATGATTATTCTTTATTATCTGACTAAGATACCAATTGGTTGTTGGTGTAGGTAGGAATCAAACCTTAAATCTCTTATTCAACTATAAGGGACTTTACTAGTTGAACTAACTGAAAGGATTTAAATGTCTAATAGGTTGTCGAATCATAAAGAAGAATTATTAGCTCATAAAGTTTCATAAAATAAAAAAAAAAAAAAAAACTCATAAAGTACTCACATTGGGAGTATTATACATTGAAGGAAGTTTCAATTACAATTAAGGATATCACCACCATAATTTATGTGTTAGATTCTTTTTTTGAGTGGGAGTATTTTACAATTAGTTGGCATGATTCACATGCAACTCCCAAACCCATGTCACTGATGATGAAAACGGAAACTATTTTTATCCTTATTAGTTTCAATTTATGAAGTTCGCTGTTGATGATTATTCTTTATTATCTGACCAAGATACCAATTGGTTTTTGGTGTAGGTAGGAATCAAATCTCAAATCTCTTATTCGACTGTAAGAGACTTTACTAGTTGAGCTAATTGAAAGGATTTAAATGTCTAATAGGTTGTTGAATCATAAAGAAGAATTATTAGCTCATAAAGTTTCATAAAAAAAAAAAAAAAAAAACTCATAAAGTACTCACATTGGGAGTATTATACATTAAAGGAAGTTTCAATTACAATTAAGGATATCACCACCATAATTTATGTGTTAGATTCTTTATTTGAGTGGGAGTATTTTACAATTAGTTGGCATGATTAACATGCAACTCCCAAACCCATGTCACTGATGATGAAAATGGAAACGATAATGCCAATTCACGCATGAACCAATAGCCTACTTGTTCATAACAATAACGCCAATTCACACGGAAATGATAAAGTCCATAATTATTTCACAATATTCTAAAATAGCCTACCAACTCATATGAGCTCAAAAAAAATATGAAATTTAATTTTTTTTAATATTAATTTAAAAATATTGTCAAATTATTGTTGATTTTTATTTTGTCCCTAGAGAAAAAGCTAAAGTTAAAGTTGAAGTGGAATCTTGAAAGGGACAAAAAGTAGGAAACCAAAGTAGAAAGTTGAAGTGTTTTGTTTTCTGAGCCTGTCATACCATTACCACCGCGAAGTTTCTCTCCACTTGCTTGCCACTTTCACATCTTCTTCATTCATCAGGAAAATAGGTTTCCCATTTCCTTTCCCTTTTGATGTCTTTTGCTTCGCTTACTGAGTTTTCTACCCAAAATCTAAGGCAGAAAAAGTACATTTATTGCATTTAGATAGGAGATTTGATGGTCTTTGTTATCTTCTTGGCGTTATTTTAAGTGTGATTTTTCCACTATAATCAGTATCTTTGAAGAAATATGGGGTACTCAAGCCAAAGCCAAGTACGCTGCCGTTCCTATCCAGGTATGCTTTCACTTCTTTCTAATGTCATTTGATTACCCAATAGTTTGTAGCTTTGTGTTCTATATATTAAAGAATTAAAAGTCATTTATAACTATATGGACAATAGTTTGTGTTCTGAAACTCATTGTACTGAACAGATCTAATACTTATTGTTCTGATATTGAAATGCATGTATAATCTATATACGAGTAATGCTACAAATACAAATTATTTTATAACATTTTTATAAATTGCTGAGGTGGCTTTAGCATTTTTCAAATAATTATTGTAAGTAAAAATGTGATGTTAGTAATGAGCCCATATTAAAATTAGTAAAAATTTGTCATATCAGCAATTTGTAAAAATGTTGTAAAATAGTTTGTGTCTATAGTATTACTCATTTATATATATCTAAAAGCAAGCGTAGCATTTATTATTACTACGCTCCTATTAAGTCACATTAGCGACCATATCACTATTTTATTTTATTTTATTATTATTATTTTTTTTTATCAAAAAAAAAAAAAAAATTTGTAGCCAAATGTAATACACTACATGCCATCATAAATTCTAATTGTTTATTGTCTATATTGAAAGCTCCTTTCAACATTGAGTGTCATTTTCTTTCCATCCTAATCCTTTTATATATACACACACAAAATACATTTTACTACTTAATCATTAAGTCATATCATTCACTTATTTTTTATCTCTTCTTTTCTTTTTTAAAATCTTCTTCTCACTACTCTCTAAAAAATCCAAAACAAAAATATCTTCTTCTCCCTATTAGTCCACACCTATAGTTACACTTCCTCCAACCTTTCATTTCCCTTTTTGCCTCTTTACTTCCCCCACTACTCTCTACTTCACCGTTACACTTTCTTCATCATTTTTCATAATTTGACTCTTCTTCTTCCCATTTTATTTGTACACGCCTTACATTTCCTCCAATTTTTCTCTTTCCTCTTTGCCTCTTTACCTCCCCCACTACTCTCTATTTCGCCGTTACACTTTCTTCATCATTTTCTCTTTTTTTATAACTTGACTTTTCTTCTTCTCATTTTATTTGTATAAATTTGATATCATTTCTTCCATTTCAATCCATATTTTTACCACAAAAAAAAATTGTGAGTACTCTCTCTCTCTCGGTAAATTTTTGTTATTTTTTATAACTCTAATTTAGATTAATGGTTTTTTTTTTTAAATATATGTTTGGGGATTGTGTGTTTTTTTTTTTTAATATAAATTTCTCATTACAAAGTCTTCTCTCTCCCTTTTATATCTTTGGTTGAATTTTGGTTTAGGTAAATACTTAGATTTTTTTTTTGGAAATAGCAATTTGAGTTTATATCAAAATACAATCTACATGGCAATGAATTAGAATATTCCTACCAATTGTTTGAACAATAAATTATGATGAAGTACTTTTGTTTCTCTGGTTTCATTTTAATTTTGGTTAAGATAAATTTGTATTTTTGTGATGAGTTTTGATTACACGATATCTCCTTATTCTTTAAGAGAGTTGAAACTTATAATGTTTAGTTGTGTATTAGGTTTTTTTTTTTTTAGAGAGTTTCAACTTATGGTGTCTGCTCCTGATGATAGCTCTTTATCAAGTTGTATATTAGGTTAATATAACATACTACAACAAAAGTTAGAAAGATATGGTTCACTTTAAAAAAATATTTATCAAACATACAAAAAATAATATAATGATATATTTGTAGAGATAAATAGATAAAAAATTCTTGTAGAAATCATTTTAAAAAGGGCAAGACTTAGGTACAGTACTTAGGTGTTGTTCATTAGGTTCCCATTTTAAGATTCTGCTATGTGGATTTTTTCTCATAGGATGGAAGTATATTTTTTAGGTAAGTATCCATGTGGCAAAATCTTAAGAAGAGAACCTAAGGAACAACACCTAAAGTACTGTACCTAAGTTTTGTCTTTTTAAAAAATTGACAATACTTGAAGTAAGTGTTACTTTTAATATATTACACCCAATTATATATATATATATATATATGTGTGTGTGTGTGTGTGTGTGTGTATTCCCACGTATCACATGGACTCACGGCTAGTTTATTTAAACGATGTAACAATATATAAATTTAATTTAATGATTAATGAAAAAGTAGTCGTGAAAACTGAAAAACACATTTGAGACGGCAAAAAATCAGATATGAGATTTTTATGATAAAAAACGTATTTTAGAAGTAGAAAAATCAAATCTTGAATTTTTATGGTAGAAAAATAACCCAAAACAGCAATGAAGCGAATTGAAAAAGAGAGAAATGGGAGAAGAATACCTTACGGTGAGCAAAGTACTTTGTTGAAAAATATAACCACACCCGAATTATTTGAAGATAGCAGACTACAAGATTAATTGCAGTAGAAAAAGTATAAATGCAAGGTAAACTTAGGTAACAAATTCATAACATTTACTTAGATTAAGCAGATTATGAGCAATGGGAGTTACGAAGCCCCAGATCATAGAGAAGTGGTGAACAAGTAAAAAACAAAGGCTGTTAATGGTTACCTTTTGCTATCCCAATTCATCAATGGACGTTGGACTAGCTGAGAAGCTTATAAAGTCAGGAAGCCCACCTGTATACAAGACCTTAACAAATGAAGAGTATTTTCATAGCTTTATATGCCCTTCATTTTACGGTTCTTCTACAACACAACTGATTAATTGATCATCTGTGAGATATCGGACTCTGAGGTTGACAAATAGTGTTCTAAGTGGTTTTGAAACCACATGTAGCTCACTAATGATCGATGTGCTCATAGTTCAAAGGTAATTAGTCATTTTAACTTTTGTTTCTCTTTTAGACTAGCATTATCAAAGCCAAGGCAAGAAAGTTGTAGTGAAGCAACTTGAAGAATCAACTTCTACAGCTAAGGGATCAGTTACAGAACAGGTGGAATGGCATTCATCCAGGCAGATTGCACAAACATAGTCTTCAGGGAATCAAGCATCAAGTTGCCAAAAGCAAGGAGCATCGAGTTGCCAAGACAAAAGAGTGAAGTTGAATAACAAGCTGCATAAACGGCGGTGTAGTTTTCTTCTAGTTTAGTAGTGTTTGTTAATTTTAATTCACACATGTCTTGGTTAGTTATTTACTGTAGCAGGTTTAAGAGTTTGTTAAGTTAGTTACAAAGTGTGTATCTCGATTTGTATATAAAGCCTTAAACTCTATTAATGCAAATCAAGAAATCAGTTTTACCAAATTAGAAATTTCTCACATGGTATCAGAGCAATCCTCTAGAAATTTATGAAATGAGGTTCTTTCAATTTGGTAATTTTCTACTGATTTCCTCTTCTTCTTCTTCAATTTCCCTTCTTTCGATGCCATTGTTGATCTTTGTAAAGCTTCCTTAAGCTCTTCTATGGCTGCTGCAGCAGCAAACACTTCCTCAGAAACTTCATCTCCACCACAAGATTCATACAATCCAATGATCCTCTGTTCTTGCATCACGGAGAGAATCCTGGTGCTGTGCTCACTTCTCAACCTTTAATTGGAGGTGAGAACTACCCTACTTGGGCAAGATCCGTGAGAAAATCACTCATTGCCAGGAACAAGCTTGGTTTTATAGATGGTTCTTTAACCATTTCCTTACCATTGGTGGATTCTCCTTCAGCAGTTCAAGTTTGGATCCAAGCTGACAATATGGTTGGAGTTTGGATCATCAATTCAGTTTCTCCCAAAATCCAAGCAAGTATCATATACAAAGTCACAACCCTAGAGATTTGGACCGATCTCAAAGATGCTTTCTGTCAAGGAAATGGACCTAAGGTGTTCAATATTCAGAAGCGAATTGCTAAGCTTCATCAAGGAGAACAATCCATTACTGACTATTTCACTTAGTTGAAGGTGCTGTGGGATCAGCTATAGAATTTCAGTCCCTTTACTTTGTGCACATGTGGAAAGTGTGTTTGTGGCATTAACCAAAGACTTGCAAATCTTCAAGCAAAGGAGTCAGTGATGAAGTTCCTTATGGGACTCAGTGAATCTTTCTCTCAAGTGAAGACTCAAATACTTCTAATGGATCCACTCCCTTCAATCAAAAAAGCATACTCCTTGTTCATTCAAGAAGAGATGCAAAGGTCTGTGAGAAATTCAATCAGGGTTGAATCAACTACCTTAGCCACCAAATCACAGAATTTTACTACTTCTGGTCACAATGCCAAAGGAAAGGAGAGACCTTTGTGCACTCATTGTGGAAAATTGGGTCATACAGTGGATAAATGTTACAAATTGCATGGTTTTCCTCCAGGTTTTAAGTTCAAGAACAACAAGAATGCCTCAACTCATCAGGTTTCATAAAATCTTGAGCTGCTTCAAGGCAATGTTCCTCATGCCACTGTAGATTTCACCTTAGCTGTTGTTGCTTCTCATGCTCCAGCTTTTACTCATGATCAATATCACCAACTCTTGGCCTTGATTGGTTCATGCTCTACTCAGCAACTTCCACAAGGTCTAGAACCACATGTTGCTAATGTAGTGGCTTTACCAACAAATGCAGTTGTAGATACCTCTATCAATTTTAAGCATTCAGTATTTTTTGCTAAAATTGTCAATAGGAGAGCTTATGGACTTAAAACTTGAGTGATTGACATTGGTGCAAGTAATCACATAGTTTGTTCCATACAATTGTTAACTCCTTATACTGAAATTTCACACATTATGGTTGAATTGCCTAATGGGGAAGCTGCTGTTGTAACTCACATTGGAACCATACAACTTTCATCTCACATTGCTCTTACAAATGTCCTTTGTGTCCCCTCATTCACTTTCAATCTTTTATCAGTTAGTGCTTTAACTAAATCACAGCCCTTTTGCCTTGTTTTTCTATCCAAATTTTGCTTTATATAGGACCTTACCAGTTGGAGAATGATTGGAATGGGCCAAATGCATGATGGTTTATACTTGTTACAAGATTCAAGCATATCTCAAGCCATTAACTCCCTTGCTGATTTTCTCTCCAAGCACAATTTCAAGTCTTTTACTGGTTTTTGTTCTTCTACTGTTCAAAATAATCTGTTTTCTCTTTGGCATTCAAGACTAGGACACCCCTCTGATGTAAAAGTTCATTCCCTAAGTCATGTTTTTCCCTTTCTTCAACATTGTTGTACTAAGTCTTGTACTGTTTGCCCTTTGGCAAAACAAAAGAGGCTTCCTTTCCCTTTTGATAATAAAAGATCTTCTCATTCTTTTGATCTTGTGCATATGGATGTTTGGGGACCCTTTTCTGTTTAAGTATTTGATGGTCATAGATTTTTTCTCACTATGGTTGATGATGCTTCAAGGGCAATAAATCTGATGTTAGGGCCATAATTGTTTCTTCTACAATAAAGTCCTAACTCAATTTGGAACTAAAATCAAATCCATTAGATCTGATAATGCCCTTGAATTTAATATGCCTGATTTTTATAATTCAAATGACACTATTCATCAGCAAAGTTGTATTTATACTCCACAACAAAATTCAATTGTGGAAAGGAAGCATCAGCACATACTTGCCACAACTAGGGCATTACAAATACAATCTAATGTTCCTTTAGCCTTTTAGGGTGACTGTGTTCTCACTGCTGTCCATTTGATAAATAGGCTTCCCTCTCCTCTTCTAAATAACAAAACCCCTTATGAGCTCCTTTTCAATAAAGTTCCTTCCTATTCTCACCTTAGAACCTTTGGTTGTCTTTGCTATGCCACCAATACCAATCCTCACAAGCATAAGTTCTCTCCTAGAGCTAGGAAATTTGTCTTTCTAGGCTAACCCTTTAATGTCAAAGGGTACAAACTCTTTGACCTTGAATCGCATTTTGTTTTTATCTCTAGGGATGTAGTATTTCATGAGATTGTCTTCCCTTTTTCAAAAGGGACAACTATTGAGCCTGCTGATTTGATTCCCTTACCTATCATACCCTCTATTCCTTCACCTACTTTCTCTGATTTTCCTTTATCCACTGCCTTTTCTCCTTCTTCATCAGTTTCTGATGACACCATCATCCAAGTTCATCATGATCCTGATAAGGAAACTCAAGATTTTCCTAACGCACTTGATGCATCGGATGCACTCACTGAGTCTACTACATCTGTTGTACCTAGCCATTCTCCTAGTGCATCATATCTTCTTAATTATGTTCCTCATTTCGCTAGAAGATCCACCAGAACCTCTAAACCACCTTCATACCTTCAAGCTTATCACTGTAATCAAGTGTCATCAGCTCATAATTAACCTCACAAATTTGGAGATAAATTATCAATGTTTGAATTTTAGTTTAAGTTGGACTTGTTAGAGAGATAGAGTTTAACTCCCTGTTAAGTTTTAATTAAACAAAAATAATTTTGTTTTAAAAAAATAATAATGATGAGTTTGAGTTTAAGTTGGACTTGTTAGAGAGATAGAATTTCACTCCTTGTTAAATTTAGACTAAACAAAAATAATTCTATTTAAATAAAATGATAATTTTAATTAAATATTGTACTGACGTGAAAAAATGTAAGAGTTTCAGAGGTTTCGGTTATATTATAATAACTAGTCGTTAACCCGTATGATGCACGGGAAAGCTGTTGATAATGATATGTCAATCAATTGACACAACTTCCCTAACATTAAAAAAAAAAAAGCCGATATCAAGGTATAAACTATATACCAGAGCAATAAAATCTATCACATACGATGAGATATCATGGTAACCAAATGCTTGAGATCATAATTTAGAAAATATAAGAATACTCCAATACAATTAATTACACATAAATTAAATTCCAAATATAATCACTCCAATTTCATCTCCCTCGCTCTCTCCCTCTCTCCCTCCCTCAACCCCATCATTCCATACTCATTCAAATATAATTCATACATTACATTAATCATTCAAATATAGTTTATACATTACATTAATCATTCTTGATGTCCAAGATGTATCTAAATTCTAACATTGCCAGTAAATAAAAATGCTACATCTCAATGGGATTGAAAAGGCAACACAATGCCAATTTACACAATTATTGAAATCATGACTTTCCACTATAGAGAGAGGGAGAGAGAGAGAGGTGGTTGTTGCGTTGCATCTCTTAAGAAGATTTTGCCTGAACATTTTTCCTTCTGATAAGTAATCAACCTGGAACAAAAAAGATGTACCACTTTTCAAAGTATGCACATTTGGGAGATTAAAGATAAAGAAAAATGAGAAAATGAGAATCTACCAATTAGGAACAGCTACCACATCAAATTCAGACCCAAATCCCACTGATGTAAAGTTGTTTTGTTTCATCAAGCTAATTTCTTCATTATCAACTGCTTTCGTTATATATTATTTGTAACATAGACTTTTACCTATAATGAAAACATACAAACTTTTAAAATACCAAGACAAAGGAAACGGTACAATGGAATAAAAAAGTGAAGTTACAGACTTTAGATAAAATAAGACAAACATTAGTTATTTTATGATTGGAGGATCATTGTGATTAAAAAAGAACATAGACAATTATAGTGCAGTAAATGATCTATTTAATTGTTTCACACAGAATTTTTTTTTTTTTTTTGACAAACTTAAGTCATAAATAAAAGGGATGAAGGAGTAAAGAAGAAGAAGAAGAATAATAGAAGGAAAGAAAGGCCAAATGAAATACTGAGTCTACATTCTGAATATTAAGGAATCAAAGAGAGTTAGAAATGAGTCTCCTTCCATGGTCAATTCCAAGTTTGCAACTTAAGGTTTTTTTTTTTTTTTTTTTTTTTTTTTTTTTTTTTTTTTAATGTGGAAGAGACAAAATTAAAGACCTTTTTTTGGGGTAATCATTCAAATAATTCAAGAAAATTTAGTAAAATTTACATAAAAAAGGGCCCACTGTTCTTCCCAAAATGGTTTATTTCCACTATCATGAAATTATTTTTTCTAGAAACCTAGATAGAATCCTTCCTATGACACATTAAATCCAACTGAACTAAATATACTTAAAGAGAACATGAAATTAAAACTCAAAAGAAGAATCAAAATTCAATGTTCTTCTTAAACCCCTGCCATTCACAAAAAGGTGAAATTAAATTGCTAAGACTAAGTCTATGTTCAATATCAACCCCACCATAAAATGCCCTATCAAATCAGCAAAAATCTAATGTAATGAGACTTTACAATTGTAGAATAACTATTCATTTCCAATAATACATTGAAAAACACCAAGTCACCTTTAAATCACACGAAAATTCATAATCACACCATGAAATAAATGATAATCAAAATCTAAAGCATTATTTCCTATCTTGAAACTAAGCTTGAGCATTATGGGTAAAAGTCAGTGGTCGCTTTATTGAATGATTTATTACCTCTTTTCCTTTTACTGCCTTCTCATTTTTTTTTTATGGTGTAGGATGATCTGTTCTTCCTATTTGAGTCTCATCTTTTCCTCTAAACCTGTATGCAAATCAATTTATTTAGTAAAAAATGTTCATTGACACATCATTAACATATTGATAGATCTGGAACTCTTTATTAGCATCAAGCAAGCAACCACAACCCATATTAACATTCACTAAGTCCATAATTTTGTTAAGAACCTGTAGTTCTTGACCAATTGGAGTGATGAAGTGTGTGAATTGTGAATTGTAATGGCTGATTCAAGTTTGCTTGGCCTCCTAAGAATTGGGGGGAAAGATTAGAGAACAAAAGAAAGTAAACTTAGATTACTATTCTCCTGATATTCTTTCTTACAATCATTGCAGCCTTTTAAACTAAGCTGCAACTGAAACTGATTAACTAACTCCTAATCTATCACATGCTTTATAATACATTGAGCACATGCCTAATTAGTCAGGTCATCTATAACAGAATGTGACCTGCCAATAACTACCAAAACATCCTAGGACTTTATATCAATTCCTATTACGGTGCTAACAGCTACCAAGTATCACAATACAGCTAACACTAAGTACACCAGAAGCATAATGCATATAAGCATGTACAATAACAACAACAACAACAACGCACAAACAACACCAGCACTTAGGATATCAGCACAAAATAGCAATGTACACAGGTAGTAAGACCAGCAGATTGTAATACCTTTGACATGATACCCACTGAGAAAGTGTCAAACAGGGGCCAAAAAAAACCCCTTTCACAAACCTTTTCTTTTAAAGGGATAGATAATAGGTCATACATAATCAATGGATTTCTAGCAAACTATGATGATCTAAACTACTAAGGTCAAAAAGTAAATTCCCACAAGCAATGAATCAAAGGACAGTAACACAAGTATTAAGTGGTTAAACAAAGAGTAGAATCACTCTTCTAAAATTATATACCATATGGATAAAACCAAGTCCAAGTTCAATATCAATCTCACAACCAATGGTCAAACAATCAATAAAAATTTCCAAGTTATGACGACACATTCACATACACAGTTTATAATGAATTAGAGAATGAAATTGCAGTTAATATGATCTCACTGACTACAGTAAATCTTGTGCAGTCCAGGAATTATAAAAGTACACAAACACATATTGAGCTGTTTGCAAAGACAATTGAATATAAAAGAAGCTGGCCAAGAATGCTTAACACCCAAATATCAAAAGAATGAATATTAGACAATCTTAAGCTAAACTATGTTTTTTCAATTAGATGAATGCGATAGTAATAATTACAAAGAAAGAGAGGTACAGAAATATATTCTCCAAGAGCAAAAAGAAAATGAAAATCATAACAACCTTAGGAAAAATTAAAGCGCAGCTCTCTTCTTAATGAAAATATAATGGTATGAGCCTAAGAAGGGACAGTCATGAATAATTTTACATGATAAGCTTCAACTTGAAAATGCAGAAAATAACACTATTACTAATTAGCCAAAATCTATTTGGCCTTCATATCAACTTCGTGTAATGTTCTATATATAATTAGAGGGTAACATACTTTACAAAAGTATTTTATATAGACAATTCAGAACTCTTTAGCAAGCTTTAACCAAAACCTCCATCATTATGAAAACAAAAGGCATATTACAGATATTTAAATGAATTTTAAGTTTGGTGATACAAAGAAATTCAATACAAATTTTGCAAATTTTAAAACCAATTTCCATTTATGGCTTGAATGAAACTTACAAAATACGCATTGTATTTGAGCAAAGTAAATTAGACAAACGAACTCTTGAGAACCTTATAAGGGAAAGCACAAACACAAGCATCAAATTCTTTAATTTATTTTTGTCATCAACAATAGGTTCTTAGGTTCCAAAATTAAGATACTATATATAATCCTTTTCTACTTGGGTTGTGAGGAAAATTCACTGTACCATTCAATTAAACATCTTCAAAAAACAATGGAAAAAGGGGCAAGCATTTAATAAAACAATTAGCCAACAGCAACATAAATCTATAATATAAAGAGCTAGAATTTCCCAATCCAATATAATTGAAGAAAGAAAACCTTGGATTTGAAGTGCGACCGCTGGTCAGCCTTGCAGGTCGTCAAGAATTCTGGCTTCTTCATCATTGTACCAGGTTCCTCTCCTTGGTTTGTCAGATGGAGAGTAAGGCAAGCTCTGAGAGGTAAAGACGATGGGTTACCAGGTTCCTCTCCTTGATTTGTCAGATGGAGAGTAAGGCGAGCTCTGAGAGGTAAAGACGACGGGTCAATCGTTTCCCAACGTATCTGATCGGCTCTTCCTTCTTTCTCATCCTAAGTTTTGGATTTTGATTTTAGGGGAAGGAGAAGGATTTGATTTTTGGAGAGAAAGAGGGTTTCTGAGGAGAGAGAAGAAGGTTTTGGATGAGTATACTTGAGGGCTGAAGAGATAATCAAACGGTGGGGCCGACAAATATAGAACTGGAGAAGGGTGGCGCCGGAGAAGGTGCAGCCGTTGAGCTGTTGAGCCGTTGAGCTACGATTTGCGTGTGGAGAAACGGCAGAGCTTGGGAAGGTAGAACGTGTTAAAGGCTTAGGGTTCCTCTGTGATTTTGCGTTTAAGATTTTTTTTTTTTTTTTTTTTTTTTTTTTTTTTGAGAAACTTGCGTTTAAGTTTTTTTTTGCGTTTTAGAAAAGTGTTTTTTTTTTTTTTTTTTGGTTTATGATTTTTTTTTTTTTAATGTTGGGCTGACGTGGAAAATTGTGGAAGTTTCAAAAGTTTCGGTTTTATATATATATATATATATATATATATATAGATAATAATAACAATAATAAGAAAAATGTATGAAAACCTACAAGCTACCACCTCTAGTAATTTTTTAGAATATTCTTATGATTTGTTTCTCTCAAATACAAAAATTGGAGGACTTTAGAGGATATAAATGGGAGAGGATCTTATCCCAAGTTGGATAAAAACCATCAGATAACATCTAAATGACCAATCCAGTGATTGTTGGGAACTTCTAAATTGATGGAATATACAAAATCGTGAATGACCATCCTAGTGATTGCTAAGAACTTCTTAATTGATGGAATATACAAAATCGTGAGAAACATTTAAAAACTATTACCATTTTTTTTAAAAAAAATTCAATCGTTACAATAATGGTAGAAGGGAGATTTGAATCCTAAAAAAGGTTTGTTGGAAATGCTAGAAAGTGTTAATTGAGCAACAAGGCTCTTGGGAACTGTTATCTCTTTTTTCAAGCATGAGATCAAGGGCTAAATGAAAAATCACAATGGAATTGGCAAGATCTCATATATTTTAAAAGTGTGTTCCAAGTTTGCCTCCAATAATTAAAATTAAAATTTAAAAAAAAAAAAAAAAAACAACAACAACAACAACAACTGACATACCAACAAATAATTATGCTCCATCCTCAATAGATGGAGAATTTCTTTTCACTGACAATTCTTATAAATTCTGATGGACACAATTTCCTGATAAATATCAAACCATCCCTTCCAACATCCCTGCTTACACAGAAGTTGATGAACAGATCCTTGCACAAGTTCACATGAGATGACAGATCAACCAAGTTGTACCTATTTGCACTACAGCTCCTACATCTACCAAACTACCATAGATAAAGCTAACATGATAACTCAATTCAATTAAACTAAATCTTAATTCTAAAAAAATTGGGGTCAGCTCCATTTGTAGATGTATAATGTAATGGTAAAAGGCCTAAAATATAAAAAATGCATACTACTCATACAGTGAATATCATTTGAGAGAGAGAGAGAGAGCAAGTAGCAGAATCCTACAACAATGAAATCTAAAGACGTGATCATCTTTTAAACTGCCCACCCCCCCCCCCCCCCCCAAAAAAAGAAAGCCCCCAAAAATGCAAAGGCTATATTCTTGAAATGTTACACTGCACCCATAAAATTCAATCCTATACAAGATATTTATAATATGAGTGATAGTCTTATACATAAGGATTCATTCTATTAGAGGTTTATTTATGAATAATCACTTAAAAACATTATCTGATCAGTATACATTATTTGGTGAATAGACACTCCTTGATTGAAAGGAGAAAATACATGGTGTTTCCAATGCATGCATCTTCTCTCTCACATGAGGGTGGACCCCACAAGAGAGGGTGGACCTCACACTTGTGGGATCCACCCTCATGTGAGAGAGAAGATGCATGCACCGCAAACACCATATACTACCTCGATTGAAGAAGTATTAAGGAGAACAAATGTTAAAATTAAAGAGATCCATAGTCCGGCCATATAAAGCCACGTGTTCTACATCATAGAGTTTTGAAGTTGTGGGCAAGAATTCTGTTATAATTCACATTATTTTGCAGTGAGATTTTCTCTACAAATTACTTGGACAACATTAGTTGTAGGTATATTTATTTTCTTGTGCACTTCAAGATTTCTTTCACAAGTTGCACCCATAAAATTGTACATATATCTCACGAGTGAAATAGTACTTACTATTTTTAACGAAACCTTATTTTATGTAATAAATTATGATATGATCAACCTAGACTAAGATAAATTATAATTTATTCAAAAGCTTTTATATCTAGGGGTAACCCCAGGTTCCTGATGAAAAGATCTGAGAAATGAAAGTTGAAGTTGAGGAAAAAAAGAGAATCCAAAGTTAAATCAACCAATCACAACACACAAATTGTTAAACGGGAAGGGAAAAAAAGCAAACCCAAAGGTTTTTTTTAAAGGTTAAATTATAAATTATATCTTCTAATTTTGTCTAAAATTCAATTCAGTCTCGTAAATTCAATTTCATTCAATTTAGTTCTTCAACTATGAACTTTATTTAATTTAGTTTTCTTGTTAGTGTTTGTGGAACTGTATTGGTCGTTATTGTCCCAATCTCAAAAATGGCGTAGTTTCGATTTTTTTTTATAAATTTTTTAAAACTTAAAAAAAGGGAGATTGTAATTAAAGATTAAAAAAGAATTTAAACAAAAATTATAAAACCCACAACACAAACAAATACACACATTTTGGTAACAAGAAAAACGACATGAAGATAGTCTCCTTTGTGTCTTTTTGTAACTAAAATTAGAAAAATTGCTATGATTTTTTAGTGGAGTTTATGGTGTGTTTATATGTTAAAATATCATTCATTCTCTCACGTGAATGTGTGTTTGTTTCTTAAAAACAAATAAAATAAAATAAAATTGATCAGCTAATTGATCAATTCTCAGCCCAGCAAGCTTTATAGCCCTGCCCACTCGGTCAGCTAATTGATTGGCTTTGCCAAGATTTGTTTTCTAAGTTTTTTTTGTTATGGTTGACTCTAAATGGATCAAATCAAGAAAGAAAGGATGCTTGCCCTGATAGACGGAGGAGAAGGATAATAGATTTAAATTTATGTTTTTATTTTATTTTTAAAATATTCTTTATTAATTTGAATGAAATTTTTTAATTAAAGAAAATTTTAAAAATCCAAACTGTGATGTTTTTGGAACACTAATTGCTCATTTTTGACGAATCTCAACGGAATGACTAAATTGAATAAAGTTCAGAGTTAGGAGATTGAATTGATTGTAATTAAAGTTCTAGGATTGAATTGAATTTTTCGCAAAATTTGAGGGTATAATTTGTAACTTAACTAAAGTAAAATTATCTTATAAGACGATTTAATACATCTTTCTCACAATATGTGTAAGTTCACACATGTGAGTCTCACATATTGAGAGAGAGATTTCATTAAATTGTGTCATGTGATATCATTACTCTACTCCCTTTATTCCCCCTCAATCTAAACAGACCATTTAACTTTTAGACTTGGATCCTAAAGATAGTGGTATATATTCATTGCTTGCAGATATTTGTGCTCATGAGGGAAGATAGGTTGATGTAAGGATGGTTAAAAATATGATGAGTGAGGAGGGGTGTCAAGAAAACTCCTGGTAGTGGATTGATAGAGGTAGAGGGTGAGTTTTTTGAATTTTTAGTCGCTGATGGATCACACCCTCAATCCAAAGAGATTTATAGGGTATTAAACCATTTATTTTTGTTGTCCAAACTAGAAGAGTAAGACTCTGTTCCTGATAGTGCTCAATTCATGAACTTTCTTTCATGCGTATTGTGATGCTTTCCTAACAAATCTGAGCGACTCTTTGGGAGGAGGGAATTTTGGGTGGCCAAGGAGGAGGGTCAGGGTTGCATAAGATGCATGAACTATGAAATTTGAGAGATGTGATACGTAGGAGTACACTGTACACGGAAGTTCAATAATGCTTGCAACTTCCCATTTCAAATAAGCTGAATGTTTAAAATTATAAAAATAAAAATGAAAACATAAAAAAAAAAAAACAAAATCAAAAACCTGCCCGACAGCACTTTGGATAATTTGGACACAAAAGTCAAAAAGTTAAAGGTCCATATATGTGTGTATGTGAGAGAGAGAGAGAGAGAGAGAGAGAGAGAGAGAGAGAGTTAAAAGTTGAGAAGAGAGAAAGTTAAAGTTAAAAGGAAGGTAAGGGGGTGTTTGTAAATGTTATTTAAACAACAGTTTTCAGTATTTAAACATCATAATATCATTTAACTCATACGTATTTTCATAACACTTAAACAACGTTACTAAAAATCTGTTACCAAATGGACTCCAAGACTTGGGAGAAGAGAACCGAAATAATCACAAGTGTTAACCCCCAATAATGATCTACTGACAGAATTTATGGCATGTTTGGAAGTTTAAAAAAGGAGGGGCAGTAGAGTAAAGGGAGGGAGAGTAATTCAATTACCTTATTTGGAAGTTTTTTAAGGAATGAGAGAGAGGGATTCGAAGGGGTTTCAACTACCTCTAACCCCTCATTTTTAATTCCCTCAAATTAGAGAGATTTGGAGAGAGAGTAGAGTAGATAAATTATTCACCAAATGAATTCTCCAATTTATCCTTTCTAAATTAACAAAATTACAAACTGATTATATAAATAATCTTTGTTTGTTTCTTGAGAAAATTAAACACTAACGTAATGATCTGTTTGGTTGCCAAGAAAATGATTAAAGATACAGTGAAATTCTCAATTATCTCTTCCCTCACTGAGTCCAGATTCAAATAACCACACACATCAAGATAAAATTTCAGAGCTCATCATCAAATTCATTCAGTGAAAACTCAAATTATTCAAAATTTTGAAAGAAGAGGAGGCACTCGAGTAATGAAGGAAAGAGGAGACGATGGTGGATGAGGTGGTGGAGAAGAGCATCGGCGAGGTGTGAAGGCAAGTGCTCTAAACTCCACCTCTGCCTCTGCCATTTCTCCACGCTCTCTCGGTTCTCACACATCGCTTCAATGCCCATCAGAATCGACGGATCGTAGAGCTTGAATGCATCGCGGAGCTCGGAGGATCCGCCATCTTCAGAGCTAGAGCAGCAAAAGGCGGCGAACTCAAACAGGGAAATGAAGCTGTTGTGGTCGGAGTCGAGCTCGTCCATGATGTGGCAGAGCTCGTCCTCGTCGGAGAAGGAGGAGCCGAGGGAGCTGAAGATAGCACCGAGCTTCCTATGTGAAGCTTCTTGAAAATTTTCCATTAATAAAGAAAATTTATTTTTATTATAATTTTTTTAAGGTAATAAATTTTTTTTTTTAATAATAGTTAATAGTGGTTTTATTCTTTTATTAGTGGTATTTGATGAAATGAGAATGTTGATTAAATAATTATTTAATCTAACAAATTAATTATAGACCAATGTTGTAAGTCCATTTTCAAATAGGGGTAAATTTGTCTATTTAAATCATTTCCTCTCCTTTCCATTCTAATTTTTAAAACATTCAAACAAGAGAAATTGCTAATTACTCCATTCTCCCTTACTAATTTTAAAAACATCCAAACAAGGTGAAGGGTAACCATTACTCTTTACTCTACTCCCCACTACTCTTTTCCCCTCTACTCTCCTCCCTCTCCAAACTTCTGAACAACAACAGGCCATTAAAGTGAAAGGAAGAAAAAGAAATCCAAAGTGGAAAGTTGGAAGTGTTTTCTTGGCATGTTCTTACAAAGTTTCTCTTGACTTGCCAATTTCTTATTTTCTTCAGTCATCAGAAGGCAAATTTCCCATTTCCTTTCCCATTTGAATGCCTTTCTTTGACTTCACTCATTGAGTCTTCTACTCTGAATCTAAGAAAGAAAGAAAAAAAAATTTGCATTTAGATTGGAGATTCGATGATCTTTGTTATCTTCTTGGTGTTACTTTAAGGCTTATTTTTCCATTATAATCAGTATCTTTGAAGAAATATCGGGTACTCAAGCCAATTATATTGCTATTTCTACAATCCAGGATACTGCCACTTCTTTCTAATCTCATTCGATTTCCCAGTAGTTTGCCTTCTAAAATCAAATTTCAAAATTGTGATTCAAGGTCAAGTGCATGCATCTACGAAGATGACAAAAATGTCCTTCAACCTCTATAGCATTTGTTGTCTATGCGCTGGAAATACCCAAACTATAAATCATGTTTTTTTTTTTTTTTTTTTTTTTTGAGACCGAAGATAGAGCATCAAACAGTTTGGGTAAGAGTAGAGTAGAGGACACAAAGGGACCTCACAAATTTCGTATAGAAGCTACAATTATATATAGGAAATAAGGGTAATATATATATATATATATATTTGTTATAATAATTATTTTATAAGAACTGAAATGGAACGAAAGGCTTATATCTATAAGAGCATTCACATTGGGAATGGTATATGCCATATGTTGGTTCAATTTAGCATAAAAGCCCAAAAACCCCACTGCATCCGAACTTGTAAATGTAGACTATTGCAAAAAAAATTTACAATTGTGCTACAATACACTGTAGCTCAATTGTAAAACAAAAAATATTATTTTATTCACATATCTGACTCACTCTCTCTCTCTTTATTTTCTCTTCTCTGTTTCTTATCTCCTTTCTCTCTCCATAACGGCCTCTCTCTCTCTCTCTCTTTCTCTCATCACATCTCTCTCTCACGATGGGCTATTCTGGCGTGGGTCGTGGGTTCATCATGGGTCTAGCGGTGGCGTGGATCTGGTGGCGCCGTGGGTCTAGTGGTTTCACCGATGATGGTGGCGCCATGGGTCTAGTGGTTTAGCCACACAATATCAAAACAGTAAAAGCCATACAACAGAAAACGAAGAGACAAAACAAAAAAAAAAAAAAAAAAAAAAAAAAAAAAAAAAAGGAGAGGGATTTCGGAACACGTCAAAGAGTGAAATCAACTTAGATTAGTGAAGAGAAAAAGCATACCTTAGCTGATTAAACTCGTGGGTAAGTGTGAGCGTTAATAGTAGATCGAATCGGAGGGGAGGTGGAGAAGCACCAAGCCACAAATGAAGAGAGATGAGAGAGGGAGACTGAGAGTGAAAACGGTATGGGTAAAATTTTGAATTTGTGATCTGTATATTCAGATTTGTAGCGATGGGTTTTGTAGTGATGGGTTTTGCAAAGATGTTGGCGGTGTGTTTTGCAATGATGGGTTGCCCAAGATCCCTGCAAATGATGGGTTTTGTGTGTGTTTTGCAGTGAGGCATGGATTGATTTTTATCTTTTGGGTTTAGATGGGTTGGATGTGGCAATGATCTGGTGGTTTTTTTTTTTTTTTTCCTTAATTTGGGTTTTGGTTCCAGTGAGATTTTGGTAGGCAGTGGGCAATGGTGGCGTGGTGGGTATGGTGGTGGTGGTGTGGTGATGATTGGGCTATTTGGTTGTTGAGAGAGGGACAGAGACTCAGAAAGGTAGGGATGGAGATGAGAGAAAGGAGAGATGGATAATTTGTTTATTATTTTATTGTATAATTTTTATTATTTTAGTGTGTAGTATTATAAAATAAAAGTTGAAATGTTGAAAGTATTATAAAATGGTATGGTATAATTGATAAAGTAGCTTTTTAGGATGGTAAAACAGGATAGGATGACATTTTCAGATACAAATCAATAGAAATTCTTGCCGCACTTTGTCACTGGTGGTGCAACATGGAAGGCATGGCCCCATGAAAGAACAACTTCACAGGTGGTAGCAAACGAGGGAAGCAATTAAATAGTCCCAACATTAAAATAAAAAATAAAAAATAAAAAAAAAACTTACTTTTTCCTGAACTTGTCCCTAATTTCCAAGTGGGTTGGACGAATTGGGTCAAAACCATACCTAAATCTATAGTGGTTCCTACTCCATCATTGAGGCTGAAAGTACATAGGACACGAAGAATATGTGAGAGAGGAGAGAGGATGAAGTTGTTGTTGGTTTTTTTTTAATAAGAAGATTTAATGCCTTAATTACAAATTTTTAGAGAACAATAACAAGATAACTATGAGTGTTTTTTCACCCTTAAATCAAATATAAATCAATGGTCCATAAAAGGTATAAGAAGTTATACTTTTTTTTTTTTTTTTGAGAATGAAGAAATTATACTAGATGTAACTTAAACTCATATATATATATATATATATATATATATATATATATATATGAGTTGGGTTCAAGTTACATATGATGTAACTCTAAGCAATGTTACATTAGTCAATAACTTGTTATTGAATTCAAATTTTAAAAATCCTACCGTTGAATCACACGTTTTATAGATGCTTAACATGCATGTCAATTTCATGTCAATTCCAATATTATTTACCATGCGATCCATAAACTCATATTTTATAAATTATTTTAAATTATAAAAACTTAAATTTAAATAATTAATTAATAACATAATTATTGAACTTTGATCACCTTGAATGTAACATTGGTTAGAGTTACACTTGTTTAACTTCAACCCATCCCCCACCCCCCCTAAACACACACACACACACATAAACAAATTATCCAGTGTTTCTTCCTCATTTCAGAGAAGACCCAGAGTACTAACACATAGATTTTATTTTGATTATTCAATCATAGTACGCAAAGCATTCACCATCAACATTTTAAGAAACACTATAATCTTATAAGGCAATTACAAAATCTGTAGCCTCCCTCCTCCATAGTTGAATGCTCTATTAAAGCATTCACCTTGACATCCTCAAAATCTGCAGCCTCCCCTCCTCCATATGGGCTTGAAGTTCTGGCAAACATACTTGGCCAAAACAAACGGTTAATTTGAAAAGTTAAAAATGTATCTTTACAAGAGAATACTTCCCAAACTCAAGAAGCTCCTTTATAACTTGCAATCAAAACGATTATTAATGTCAAAAATAATTTTTCATAAAAACTTTGGCTAGAGGACTTTTTTGGCTAAAGGGATCAAAGAAGTTTTACTGGTGGTATAGGTTCGAGAACGAGTCAAAATGGACTGGTGGAGCTTGTTAGAGGCAGAGGGTGTGTTTTGTGAGTTTTTGGTTGGCAGGGGCGGCCCAACATAATTTGGGGCCTAAGGCGAAAAATTTATGCGGGGCTTTTAATATGTAAATATTAATTAAACAAAATTATTTAATACTAATCAAATTAAGATTAATTTGATACATTAAATACATAAATAATACCAACTAGACTAATGTTAATTTCATGTAGAAAATTGAATATCACAGTTGAATTTTTGAAAAAGATACTTTATTTTGGATATAAGACGATGCATAGTTAAATAAAGTTATAATCTAATTTTTAATTTTATATGTTAATACTCTCTCCTCTCTGTAGGAGCTCTTCTCTCTCGTACTTTACGAGCTCCTTCCTCCCTTAGCTAGTCCTAAGGGTATTGATCCTATTATTGTTCTCATTAACATTATTACCCTTATTCTAAGTGTGTCAAGTAGCTGAGTGCAATGGCGGATGATGTGATCAACTGTTTGGAGAACATGAAGCTGACGGCTGAGGAAGAAGAAACAATAAATATCTCAGATGAAGGTCGGAGATCGGAGATTGAGAGTTGCAATTTAAGTTTGATTGGCAAATTTCTTACTTGCAAACCTTTTAACAAAAGGGCTGCAAAAAATACATTACGGAGAGCTTGGGGATTGGAGGAAAAAGTGCAGATTATTGAGGTGGGTGCAAACCTATTTCAATTTAAATTCAACACAGAGTTTGACTTAGAAAGAATTTGGAAGGGTGGGCCATGGTCCTTTGATAATCAATTGCTCATGCTCACTCGTTGGAAAAAAGGCATGACAGCAGAGAATGTGCAATTGAACTAGGCTTCTCTTTGGATCCAGATATGGGGGGCTCCTTTTGATATGGTATCTGCTCGTGTGGCTACGGAAGTGGGGGGCCGATTGGGAGAAGTTGTGGAAGTGGAAAAGAGGAGGAAGCAGGACGACCCCAGTTATTTTATGAGAGTGAAGGTAGCGCTACCAGTTTCAAAACCACTCCGACGTGGTGGCTTCCTAGCTGGTTCCGATGGGAAATGGACATGGGTCACATTTAAATATGAGCGGCTGCCTATGTTTTGTCACCATTGTGGCCTATTGGGACATGATCTCCGCCACTGTGAGAGTCATTTTCAGCTAGCCAAGAGTGGTGTTGAGGTTGAATACCAGTATGGGGAATGGCTAAAAGCTACGGGAGGTCGCAACCAATCACCAGGGAAACGCCATATAGAGCAAACACAAAAGGCAGGATCAGCGAAAGAGAAAACAGGGGACGATGCCCATGAACTCAGGCAACACAGTAAGTCCGGTGTGGCGACGGCGAAGGAAGTGTTTGAAGGAAACCCTAGCTTGGCAGAGAGACAGAATCATAGTGAACCGCGAGAATCAGGAGGTGTAACAAATCTTCCGTTACAACATTCCGTGATTAATGCGGAGCTGGAATCAAGAAAGGAAATGATTGGAGTAATGGAGATAAATGGTGATAACGGTAAGGAAAGCAATGACGTGCATGGGACAGCTGGAGTTAATGCATTGAAGTGCATGGATCCGAATTTGATGGTAGCAACGAATGCTTATAAGGAAAGCATTGATGGGCAAGGGACAGCTGGGATTAATGTATCGGCGAAGGAGAATATGGCCAGCACCGTGGAGCCAATGCAGAACAACCAAATGGACAGTTACATGCAGGATGGGCCGGATGTACCAAAGCCCAAATCTACGTGGGTTAGAATGAAACATGTGGATCGTGGGCCTAAGGAAAAAGATAGTGGAGAAATTCAATCTGTGCTAAGGAAAAGGACAGCCATGGAAATAAGAGACAAAGAGGGTGATATGAGTATTGAAGCACATGGTGGGAAGAGGGGTAAGATGGAAGTTCACAACAGATACTCAGACAAGATATCGGCGAGGGTGGATGATCACCCTTGTCGGGAGCAATGAAAATATTAAGTTGGAACTACCAAGGGCTTGGGAACCTTTGGACAGTTCGCAGCCTTCGCAATCTTGTGAGGGATCAAGCTCCCAGGGTTTGTTTTTTAATGGAAACAAGACTTAATAAAGAAGGGTTTGATGAATTTTGTGGGGACTTACCGTTTACTAATCGTTTTATTGTGAAGTATCCAAATGCAGGGGGTGGCCTAGCCTTACTTTGGAAGGGTGATGTCCAGCTAGATGTTATCAACTATACAACAAATCACATATTGGCCAAGGTTGTGGAGGAGGACGGTTTGGTGTGGTTTCTTACTGGGTTCTATGGTTGGCCGGAAGCTGGGCAAAAGGTCAAGTCTTGGGCACTTCTTCGACATCTCAGGACGTTGGTTGATGGTCCGTGGGTATGTATAGGCGATTTTAACGCCATCTTGCAGTCCACTGAGAAATTGAGCAAGAGACCGCCACAACATAGCCAAATGGATGCATTCCGGGAGCCTCTGGATCATTGCCAACTTGAAGACTTGGGCTTTAAGGGCTACAAATTTACATGGAATAATAAGCGGCCAGGCGAAGCAAATACTAGACTGAGATTGGACAGAGCTACGGCGACGGCTGATTGGAGAACCAAATTTCCATTATCCACAGTGACACATCTATCTAGTCACGCCTCTAACCACTTGCCGATTGTATTGTCTGTACAAAGTTCCAGGAAATCATGGTACAAAGGCCAAAAGAGCTTTAAATTTGAGGAAGCATGGCTCTTATTTGATGACTGTGAGGAGGTAATTAAAGATGCATGGGAAAGAAGTGGGGCCGAAGCTACAGGGCTTGGAGTGGTGAAGCAAAAAGTTGCTGCATGTGCTTTAGACCTACAGGCTTGGGGTTCATCAAAAGTACAACCTGAGGAAAAAGAGATAAAGAGACTACAGAAGCAGATTGAACAACTGAACTCAACGGACCTTACTGAAGAGATTAGAGCTGAATATTTGATGACTAGTAGAAACCTTGATGCTCTTCTTAGAAAGCAAGAGATTTACTGGGCACAAAGGTCGAGAATTTCTTGGCTCAAACACGGGGATAAAAACACAAAGTTCTTCCACTCAAAAGCATCCCATCGAAGAAGGAGGAACCATATACAAAGATTAAAAAATGCAGAAGACATTTGGGTGGAGGAAGTGGAGGAGATTGCAGGTGTGGCTGTGGGTTATTTTGAGGATTTGTTTAAGGCAGGGGCATGTGAAAGAATGGAGGATTGTCTCAACACCATTGATCCAAAGATTACTCCTGAAATGCAACATATGTTATCCGGTGCTTTCAGTGCTAAAGGGGTCAAAATAGCATTATTCCAAATGGGACCGACGAAGGCTCCAGGACCCGATGGTATGAATGCTCTTTTTTACCAAAAGTTTTGGCATGTTGTAGGTGACTCGGTTACTAATGCAGTGTTAGATTTTTTAAACTCCGGTTATATGGTGCCTGAAATAAATTACACTCATATTGTGCTTATCCCCAAAATAAAATCACCCGACAAAATTTCTGATTTTCGTCCTATTAGTTTATGTAATGTAATTTATAAAATCATATCTAAGGTCCTAGCCAATAGATTGAAGCAAATTCTCCCACAAATAATCTCCCCAACACAGAGTGCTTTTGTCCCGGGTCGTCTGATTACTGATAATGTGCTATTAGCATATGAAACATTACATACCATGCATGGTAGGAAAAAAGGAAAAAATGGGTCTCTTGCTCTTAAACTGGATGTTAGTAAAGCCTATGATCGTGTGGAGTGGAATTTCCTCCGTGGTATTATGGTTAGAATGGGCTTTCCTGAAATATGGGTGGATAGAGTTATGTGTTGTGTCACCACCCCAGCTTATTCAGTCTTGATAAATGGGAAACCTTATGGCACTATTGCACCATCCAGGGGACTCCGTCAAGGAGATCCTCTCTCACCTTACCTGTTTTTATTGTGTACAGAAGGTTTCACATCTTTGTTGCAGAAATCAGAGGCTGAGGGGCTTATACAAGGAGTCTCTATTTGTCGGAGAGCCCCAAGGATTACCAATCTTTTGTTTGCAGATGATTCTTTAATTTTTTTTTCAAGCAAAGCAGCAGGAGGTGCAGGTGATCACTGAAATCTTGCAAGTGTATGTGGGAGCCTCAGGACAATGCATAAACTTGGAGAAATCTTCAGTGTACTTCAACAGGAACACACATGTAGAGCAAAGAAACCGGATCATAAATACTTTGGGAGTGAAGGAGGTGGACCGGTTTGAGACCTATTTGGGACTACCCACATTGGTAGGCCGAGCAAAATATAACTCTTTCGCTTACCTTAAAGATAGGGTGTGGAAGAAGCTCCAAGGGTGGAAGGGTAAGTTGTTATCAAAAGCCGGGAAAGAGGTGTTGATTAAGGCAGTTGCACAATCGATCCCCACATATACCATGGGGGTATTTCAATTGCCCAAAAAGCTGTGTGATGAACTTGATGCAATGTGTGCAAGGTTTTGGTGGGGGCAGGAAGGAGAGGAGAGGAAGATCCACTGGACAAGTTGGAGTAAACTAACTGAGGCCAAAAAGGAGGGAGGTTTGGGGTTTAGGGATTTAAGAACATTCAATATATCCATGCTAGCAAAACAGGGGTGGAGGCTAATACAGAAACAAGACTCATTACTGTACCAGTGCTTCAAACCTAAATATTTCCCACGGTGTCACGTTTTAGAAGCAAAGGAAGTGCCAAACTGTTCATACGTATGGAAGAGTATATTGGCAGCAATACCAATTCTGAAATCCGGTTGTTATTGGAGGATTGGGGATGGATCAAATGTGAAGGTATTAACAGATAAGTGGATTCCGAATCATCCAACAAATGGGGTGATTCATCCACCGGAGGAAGAGATGCAGGACTGGTACGTATCTGAGCTAATTAATCAAGACCTGAAAGAGTGGAAGAACGACTTAATTGTTGCAAAATTCCACAAAGAAGATGCCGATGCTATTCTGAGGATACCACTGAGCCACAGACAAGCCTCGGATGCAATAACATGGCTTCATACAAAAAAGGGAGTTTATTCAGTCCGATCGGGCTACCATGCTGCGAGAAAATTGAAAAAGAATGAAGAGATGGCTGAGACATCCACAGGTCCTTTTGGAGTGCAAGTTTGGTCCAAACTATGGAAGCTCAGAGTGCCCAACAAGGTTAAGGTATTCGACTGGAGGGCATGCCTAAACACTCTCCCTACCCGAGCAAACCTAGTGAAAAGGAAAATAATTCATGAGGATGTGTGCATGCTCTGCTCTAGGGAGTCCGAAACAGGGGTGCATGCATTGTGGACTTGTGGCGTGGCAAAGGACGTTTGGGCAGGGAGTTGTGGGAGATTGCAAAAAAGCCATCATGGCCAACAAGACGTGTTGCAATTGTTTATTGAAATGCTAAACCGCTTGACCAGTCCGGAGTTCGAATTGTTCATTATGCAAGCTTGGTTAATATGGAACCAAAGGAATGCAGTTGTGCATGGGAAGAAGATTGTGGACCCGAGGTGGCTGAACAAGAGAGCATGCGATTACTTGAATGAATTCCAACGATCCCAGGAACAATTGGATATTCCAGCTCGAACGGATATTTGTGTAAACAGATGGAAACCGCCATCGGACCCTGTTTTCAAGCTGAATTTTGACGCGGCCATATTCTCGGATCTGAATGTGTCTGGGGTTGGTGTTATAATCCGGAATTGCAAGGGGGAAGTAATGGCAGCAATGACTGCAAAAGGTCCACCGGTTGGAGGCAGTGAAGAGGCAGAAATCTCAGCTTGTCGAAGAGCGATGAAGTTCGCCATTGACGCTGGCAGACTTGATTGTGGAAGGGGATAATGCTGCTGTAATGTCTTCACTTTCATCATCTGGAGCTGATCTGTCTCGGCTTGGGCATATTATATAGGACATTCAATGGTTGGCCAACGGGATTAGATGGGTTTGTTTTAGTCATGTTAAGCGAGGTGCAAATTCGGTGGCACATGTATTAGCTAGACATGCGAAAAATGTAACTGAAGATATAGTCTGGTTGGAGGATACTCCCCCACCAGCTAGTGAGGCATTGTACTATGATTCCTTATATTTGAATGAGTAACAGATCAAGTCCATTTTCAAAAAAAAAAAAAGAGAGAGAGAGAGAGGTAGATATTATTTGGTGTATGGTTTTGTAGGATATTAGTTTACAAAAATCAAAGTCTCAAACTATTAGGGGAAATTAATCTATAATTGATGATTTAACACATTTGCAACATCTTTTTGAAATATTTTAGGGTTTCAATTGAGTTAAAGTTCTGTTGGTCTCATACTTTGAGAGTTTTAATAGAAATGAAAAAGAAAAATACGCTAATTAAAAGCACAATAAAATGTTCAAAATATAATATGATATTGTCTCTCATTAATGAACTTCATCCATTTAACTAATAAATGTTTATATCACATTTTTTGTGATTAATAACATGACAATTTGTGAGCTAATAGTAAAATTTGTACATCACTAATAAAAAAAAATGTACAACCTTTAAAAAATATATATAATTTTATAAAAATTTGGACCTTTTAACTATGAAAAATGGGACATTTTTTTCAAGGAAAAATTTGTTTTTTGGTGGGGCCTTAGGCCTAGGCCTAACTTGCCTAGGCCTTGAGCCGGCCCTGTAATGGTTGGTGATGGAACACACCCTCAATCCAAAGAGATTTTTTAGGATTAGGATACCAAACTATTTATTTTTGCTTTCCAAACTGGAACACTCTGTTCCTGATACTAAACTCAGTCGATGAACTTTCTTTCATGTGTATTGTAATGCTTTCTTAACAGATGTTCAACAACAATGCTTGCAATTCCCATTCCATATGTGCTGAATTTTTATTTTATTTTTTAGAATCGAAAACCTGCCCCACAGCCCTTAAACTTTTGGACACGACAGTCAATAAAGTCGAAGTTGACAGAAAGAAAAAGAGAACGGAAAGTTATTTATTTATTTAATTTTTTATAAGAAAAGAGAGCCGAAAGTCAAACAAACAAATCAAAAGCATTAACCCCCAACTAGCCTCTGAGCACGCGCTCACGCGCGTGCTCAGAGGCTCTTCTATTTTTTGGGTAAGGGTTAATTTAGAGTATTTATTATAATTTGGGATTACTACATTTTCCAATCACAAAAAAAACCTACGGGTGTGATGAGTGTCATGTATGGAGAAATAATTTTCCAATCACACCCCTAGATTTTTTTGTGATGAAAAATTATTGTGATTGGAAAATGATTTTTCCACACATGACATTCATCACACCCCTAGGTTTTTTTTGTGATTGGAAAATGTGATAATCCCAAATTATAATAAATGCTCTAAATTAACCCTTACCCAAAAAATAGAAGAGCCTTTGAGCACGCGCTAGTTTTTTGCTAATAAATTTTGTAAGGTTATATGTAATGAATAAATAAGAAAAGAGGAAAATTATTTTATGAGAGATTCTCATGAAACCTCTCTCCTACATTATGTGTGGGTTTCCTATACTGTCGTTACATGTCTCCCACAAACCCACCTAAAATGTTTTTCCTTTTGATATGTTTGTAGTCATTTTGTTTGGAATTTTTTTTTAAAGCTTCATAAAATTTATTTGTTACTAAAATTTTGATCCGCCTTATATTTTTCTTTTTCACAATCTCCCTACTAAAATGTTTGGATAATCAAATTTAATGGTTACTAAAATATACTTAGAATTATCTATATCACTCTTAGCTAACTTGCACTATCAAATGACAAAAAATAAAAAAATAAAAAGGGAATAATATAAAAAATAAAAAATGAAGAATATAAAGCAACATAAAAAATGAAAAAAATTCTAAAATGAAAGAAAGAAAATAATCAAACAAAATGGTATATGCCATTCAGGTAGTAAAATGTAAACAAAATGATTTCAAAAATTTGTTTGTGCCCTCTACTAAGTCCACAATCAAAAGGTAGTTTCTCAATAAAACGAATAAATGGTAAAAAAAAGTCAGCTACTTACAATACATAATATTTACTTAAAAAAAAAATACATCTCTCTTATATCAAAAGCCAAGGCAGTCAATTGTTCTCCCATCTTGCTAATATCCTCATGTTCTTTGCACATGTACATAACATCTGCAAGAAAAAAAATGGTAAGACCTGGGCTCCACACAAAGCACAAAATGGTGTTGTAGAATAGAGGCCAAAGATGCAAATGTTCAATCCGAAATAAAACCAAATAAATTGTGCAAGCAAAGGAATGATCAAGTGGCACAACCATCCATTGAGTTCCATTGATTTTCTTATGAAATCAAAGAATTAATGGGATTTTGAGGAATGCTCTGCATATTGGGTTCCACAGTTTGCTAACAGCACCACACGTGGTCTTGCCTAGCTTGCAATTGAGATTAAATCCATTTAAATTTTTGTTCAAAAAAATTCTAAAATAAATTTATTACAACATAAATAAAAAAAGAAACCCTACTCACCATATATTCTGTATGACAATGGTTGCAACCCGAGGCATTAAAAATTGGATAATAATGAATGGAACTCAAGAGAAGACACGTTGAGAGCAAAAACAGATACAATATTTTAAAGCATCAATTGAATGTAAGAAATGGAAAACTAAAAAACATGATAAGTAAAATAAGAATATTTTCTTATATACTTATCCGAATAATCTTGGAAGTCAAGTAATGAAGTCTTTTGTTATTCCAGTGCAGTAATATTCTATTCGGTTTTTTTTTTTTTTTTTGGATATATCCAGAAGAAGAAGAAGATGAAAAGGAAGGAGGATATAACATGAAACTTAAATAAAATAAAATAAAAACTGGATAAGCAAAAGAAGTTAAAGAGAAGTTAAAATTTTTAAATTTGATAGTAAAGCAGTTTATTAGGAGTAAAACATGGGAGAGTGGAATTCAAACAATTTGTTAGGAGTAAAATGTGGGAGTGGAATTCAAACGTGTTAAGGGTTTTTTTTTTTTTGAATTTGAAAAGAAAAAGGGTCGGTCAGAGTTTTTTTTTTTTACAAAACGTAGGATTTTTTTTTTTTTTTAATACAACGTGGCTTTTTTTTTGTTTTTAGTCACCACCAACATTTCAAAATTAAATTTAAAAAAAAAGAAAAGAAAAAAAAAGAGAGAGTTAACGTGATACATATATATATATATATATATATGTATAAAAGTAGAACTCAAGTTTGCTACATACCTAAATAAAAAAATTTAACGCCAAAAACATATACATTCAGTCACCACCAACATTTCAAAATTACATTTAAAAAAAAAGAAAAAAAAAAGGATAGTTAATGTGATACATTAAAAAAAAAAAAAATGTAGAACTCAAGGTTGCTACATACCTAAATAAAAAAATTTAATGCCAAAAACATATACAATGATGGTAAAAAAAAAAAAAAAAAAAAATATATATATATATATATATATATATATATGAAGAAGGAAAAAAAAAAAAAGAAGTGAAGTGAGGAAGGAGAAGGAAATAGTAATTGATCATCTATATGAAACTATTTTGATTTCAATTCAAATTTTTTAAATAAAATGTAAACAAAGGCTATTAAAGGAGGTAAGGGAAGCTACACTTTTTAATTGTTTACAAATGAATTTGAATGCTTCTTTTGTAGCATAAGGCAGCCCTGTCTTTGGATCACAATACCTACAACATGAAATGACAATTCATTAAGAAGTACAATGGTAGAGTATATGAAGGAACAATTTATTTCAAAATTACATTTAAATAAAAGAAGAAGAAAAAAAAAAAAAGAGTTAACGTGATACATATAAGGAAAAAAAAAAGTAGAACTTAAAGAAAGTCAATCATAAACAAAAGAAAAGAAAATAAAGAGAAACTTGCAAAAAATAAAACTTGAAAATTTGTTGAAGCCTCTGACAGTAAATGTCTTTAATCTAAAGAAAAAGAAAGGAGTATGTAGAGCTAAACTAAATGTCTTCAATCTAAAGAAAAATGAGAGAGAGAAAATGAGATAGAAACTGCAAAGCATATGTGAGTTTGTGGTTTTAAAATGTAGGAGTTTTAATTTACATATCTATACCCGGTAGTTGAAAACTTGTAAGTGGGTATGATGAGGGTATCTAGGCATGAAAAATGTGGAATCCAAACAGGGAAAGCCTCTTAAATAGTAGTATAGATAATGATCTACTGATAGAATTTAAAGTGAAAGGAAGAAAAAGAAATCGAAAGTTGAAAGTTCGCTAGTGTTTTCTTAGCATGTTCTACGAAGTTTCTCTTGACTTACTTGCCAATTTCCCATTTGCTTCAGTCATCAGGAAAACAAGTTTCCCATTGAATACCTTTAGCTTCACTTATTGAGTCTTCAACTCTGAATCTAACTTCTCTCTTTACAAAACAAAAAGGGGAAAAAAGATTGCATTTAGATAGGAAATTTGCTGATCTTGGTTATCTTTTTGAGGTTACTTCAAGGCTTATTTTTCCACTGTAATCAGAATCTTTGAAGAAATATTGGTACTGAAGCCAATTTTATTGGCATTTCTATAGTCCAGGTATACTGCTGCTTCTTTCTAGTCTCATTTGATTTCCCAATAGTTTGTCTTCTAGAACTCATCCCACTGATATTGCTCGTGCATATAAATTGGGATGAGTTTTTATTTATTTATTTATTTTTAAATGCTAACCAGGACTTCTTGTCCTGATATTGAAATGCATATATAAAAATTATGAAGGGTTCACTAACAAATTTAATATATATGTGTGTTTGATTATTCAAAATCTCATTTTTTTAATTAATGAATAACAATTTTTTTAAATGATGTAACAATAAATTGTTATTAAAATGTATGACAATTTATTCTTAACATATTGAAAAGTCAGTTCTTCCTAAAACAAGAAGTAATATCAAGTTATAAAGTGTTCTGGTCCTTTTTTTTTTTCTTTTTTTTCTTTTTTTTTAAAGATAATATAGACAGAAGACAGAGGAAATGGGGAAGGAAGGAGTGGAAAGACAAAACTTATAACACTTTTTTACATACATTTTGGCTCCTAAATTTATATCTCCTGTGAATTTGATTTAGGAGATTTCAATTTGAGCAATGAGATAGGAACTCCTCCCACTTTCTGGCCACACTAATTTAAGATTTTTCAATAACTTATAGTGGCTACAAATGCATATCAATATGTGAAGTTTGAAATTTTTCAATAACAACTCTCCCATACCATACGCAATGGGCTTAAGGGCCAGGAGAGAGGGGTAGTGAAGTGGTATGGGAGTAATGATCAACAATCCTTGGATCTGTTTAGATATATCTTTGATTTCTATTATTTTGTTTCTTTCATTCTTCATCTTTCCCTTTCTATTTTGCGTTGTAGATTTTATGTTTTAAAATAAAAGTGAAATACAATAAATACTACTTGTATGACTCTTTATGTACCCTATCAACACTTAGGCTATTTATTTTTAACAAATCAAAATTGGGGAACTAAAATGCTTTCTTTCCTTGTCTCATTGTATACATGGACAAAATGTTTGTTGTCCATATGTATACATATTGACAATAAACAGGGACTTGCTAATGGAGATGTTAGGCGCAATTCTTGATCTTGGAAAAACGATATTGGCTCCGATTAGTGAATATTACAAGTATCACAGAAGCGTTGATGAACATATGAAAAATCTCAAGAGAAAACGAGACGATTTAGAATGCAAAAAGTCGGACATTGAATTAAAAATAAGGGCAGAACTTCTTCCAAGAAAGAAACTAAAAAGAGAAGTTAAATTTTGGCTCCAAAAGGTAGAAACGATTAATGCGGATATACAAAACATTGAACAAGAGGCTGAAAGAGGGAAGTATTTCTCACGTATGCATGTAGGAAAATTTTCTTGTAAGAAGATACAAGAAGTGGCAGAATTAATTGATCAAAGTTGTGGTTTCGGTGAAAGTTTAGTAATTGATCCACCTGTAAGCTATGGAGATGAATTGCCAACTGGGGCATTAGTGGGAGAGAGTACAGCTAAAATAACAATGGGAAATATTTGGAAACACTTGTTAGATGAAGATTGTGGAATGATTGGTGTTTATGGTATGGGAGGGGTTGGTAAAACGACTATCATGAAACAAATCAATAATCGCCTGTTAAAAGAGAAAGACAAGTTCAATCATGTAATTTGGGTTACTGTATCAAAGGCATTCGATGTTATCAAACTACAAAATGACATTGCCAGCATGTTGCATCCAAATCCTTTAAAGTCTGAGGATGAAACAACAAGGGCAGGCAAGCTGTATGCAGCATTGAAAGAAATGAAGAAGTGTGTGCTAATTCTAGATGATTTGTGGAATGCATTTCCACTGGAGAATATAGGGATCCCAGAGCCTACTTCAGAGAATGGGTGCAAATTGGTATTGACAACTCGAGATGCTAAAGTTTGTGATGGAATGAATTGTAAAACTATTAAAGTGGAGCTTCTTTCGATAAAAGAGTCGCGTGATTTGTTCTTGAAAACAGTGGGCTGTGATGTTTCAAATATTCCAGAAGATGTTGTGGAAGGCGTTGTCAAACAATGTGCTCGTTTGCCTCTTGCAATCATCACAATAGCAGGAAGTTTAAAAAATGTAGTTGATGTTTCAAAGTGGAGGAACACATTGAATGAGTTGAGGACATCAACAAAAGGGTCGGCACATGTAGATGATGAAATATTTGAGAGGCTTCGATTCAGTTATGAACGCCTAAAAGATGAGAAACTTCAACGTTGTCTCTTGTGTTGTGCGCTATATCCTGAAGACTACAGGATTAGCAGAGACAAGTTGATAGAGCATTTGATTGATGAGAAAGTAATAGAAAGCATGAAGAGTAGGCAAGAAGAGTTGGATCAGGGGCATACTTTGTTGAATAAGCTTGAAAATGCCTGCTTATTAGAAGGTGGGTCTAAATATGTTGAAATCAAAGGCATTTTTGAAAAAAGGCGTTTTGTGAAGATGCATGATCTAATAAGAGACATGGCCATCCAGATTGCAGGTGCTAAGTTCCTGGTATCAGAATATGTTCCAAATGAAGAAGAATGGGGAAATGATGTTGAAAAGGTTTCTTTGATGTTCAACTATTACTCAAAATTTCCTAATGTGTCACCAAAATGTCCTAAGCTTTCGACCTTGCTTCTACGAGGATATGTAAACATCATTCCGGATTCATTTTTTGTGCACTTGCATGGACTCAGAGTTCTTCATGTAGATTGTCGTGAGTTTAAATCTTTACCAAATTCAGTCTCTGACTTGAAGCATCTTACTTCATTTAGGCTTAATAGTTTAAATATTAAGCGTGTGCCTTCATTAGCAAAGCTTACAGCATTAAGGAGTTTGGATCTTTCGGGAGGATCACTGAAAGAAATACCTCATGGTTTGGAAATGTTGGTCAATTTGAGATACCTTAATGTTGAGAGTTATAGAATGAAGCATAAAATGATGCCACCAGGGATTTTACCCAAACTCTGTCAACTCCAAGTCCTCAAATTGCCTTTTTCTGGTTTAGAAGTTAATGGAGAGGAGATGGTAAGTTTGAAGAAATTAGAGTGTTTTGAAGGCGCATTTGATGGCGTTAAAGGCTTCAATACATATGTTGAATCCTTAGAGGAGGGAGGACCTAGCCATTACATATATGCCGTGAATCAAAAAAAGCCAGCTAGCCAGCTGGGAGTTGCCGAGTTGGGCGAAAGTGTAATTTTAAGTGACTGCAATATACGTCTACTCCCAAAAGACGTTCGTACCCTATCAATTAGCGAAGGTCAAAATTGCGATGTGTCTTCGTACTACGGGAAAAAGAGTGTTTGGTTTAAAGAGGGGTGTGAAGAAATAGAATACCTTAATTCTTATTTTTACACCTTTTCTCTTCGGTTTGAATAATTTAAAGGGACTGTTTAGAGAAGAGAAAGTAGCACCAGCACCGGTCGTCCCCCTCGGCACCTTTTCCCGCCTCAAACAATTTTCAATATCTGATTGTCCGAATATAAAGAAGCTCTTCCCGCCTCGGTTGCTGCTGGACAACCTGGAACAGATTTTGGTCCAGCGCATCTGATGAAGTTGAAGAAGAAGAAACAAAAGAAATTGTGAAAATATTCCCCCGATTGAGGAATTTGGCATTATGTGATTTACCGGAGCTGAAGACCATATGCAGTAGCAGTGATGTAATACTCTGTGATTCTCTCGATTCTATTGAGATATGGAAGTGTCCGAAGCTTAAGAGATTACCTCTTTCTCTGCACCTTATTGATGGAGAACTATCTTCTCCGCCTTCTTCATTACAAATCTATATAGCGAAAGAAAGGTGGGAATTGCTGGAATGGGACAATCATGATATGAAGATGGTCTTTGAACCTCTCTGTCAGTTCCATTAATGGGTATGACTCTCTCTATTCACTTTACATCTCTGTTTTATTTGAAACGATTCAATTTGTTGGTTATCCATTTCTCCTCTTCCTCGCTTTCTTTCTAATCTCTTTTTCCTTTTTCTTTTGGTACCCTTTACACCACCCCGCAGTGTTGAGCAGATTCACATGACTCTTCCTCTGTAAGTCAAACCCCGAACATACATGCCTATCCATTTTAATTATTCTTCCTATTAATTTGTTTTCGTTGGTTTGCTTTTCTTTGTTGGTTTGATATATTAATTTTTTTTTTTTTTTTTTTTTTTTGGTTGTTGGTTTGATATAGGATACGTCATCAAGCCAAAGCCGACTCAAGAAATAATTGTGTGGCATGGTCCGCGTGGACCCGCAACTAGAACTTGGCTCTCAAATGTGTTTCCGTGTAATTCTTAGCTCTTTTGGTTCTGATTTGCTTTTTATTTGAACTTTGTTGTGTTATGATTTATGAACATGTGTTATTCTCTTTGGCTGAGTGGGATGATCTTCTGTAATAAATTGATACTCCATGTTAATTTGTTTAGTAATTGTGAAAGGATTCAAACATTGTCTGTTTCTGCTTTAGAGATAATGTGAACTAGATAAACTGTGACTGTGCAAATGTTTCCAATTGCATAAGAGCGCGCACATCCTTTTTTCTGAACTTGTAACCCAGTTAACAGCTGCATTGGCTGTTCTTTTTATTAGACACCACAACTTGCTGTATTACTTAAAATCTTTGATGGTTATCACTATTTTTTCTTCTCTAGGTGCAACTTAATTTATTAAATTTCAGGTCACTCTCGACTAAAAAGCTTTAAATCATTTGTTAAATGTTATCTTTACAATAGATTTTAGGCTAAAATTGTTTTTGAACTAAAGTAAATTTTCTTTGATACAGTGGACTTAAAAAGACACCAATGAGCTTGTAATTTGGACTAATTAGGTTGCTATATATGCCCTTCACTTTACTGTTCTACAACACAACAGATTAATTGATCATCTGTGAGATTTCAGACTTTGAGATTGACAAATAGTGTTCTCAGTGGTTTTGAAACCACATGTAGCTCACTAATGATTGATGTGCCCATAGTTCAAAGGTAATTAGTCCTTTCAACTTTTTTTTTCTCTTTTAGGTTAGCATCCTTTGTTGCTAGAACTTGGTTCAATGCACAGACAAGTGGTCTCCTTTAGATTGTATGACTTAGTTGCCATATTTGAAAGCTGCCATGATTCAGCTAGAACCCTCCTTTTCAATTTGTCTCAAACCATGCGCGCAACTTCTGAATTGCTATAGGTCTATAATTGGTGGATGCAAACTGCATCCATCAATCTGCTTGGTTTTACACCACCCATTTTTGAAACTTCTGCAGATGGAATATCAACAAAGCCTCTCTAATTGCAGACAAATAACCACAGTTTTGCTTGTCATTGTCCAACTATAGCAACCAGCCATCCTCCTCTTGCCTTCTCCCTTTTTGCCGACAAAAATTGCTCCTATCCATTTACCACTTCTTCCCTTAACAACTACATGGGCTGTTCTTTTGATTAGAGACACCTCAACTTGCTGTATTCTAATAAATAGATGCTTAACATCTTTGATAGTTGGGACTATTTCCCCAAAAAAAAAGAAAAAAAAAAAAAGAAGCTTTCTTATGATGAAGAAAGTCTTATTTGAAAAACAGCCTAGGTAACTCCCCCTTGAAGACAAAATCTGCACCTGCATTAGCTAGAGCAGAACCAGCTGCAACTTGCTGTATCACTTAATTAATATCTTTCATAATTATCATTTTGTTTTTCTCTAGGTGCAACTTAATTTATTAAATTTCAAGTGCACTCTCGACTAAAAGCTTTTAAATCATTTGTTAAATGTTATCTTTTTAATGGATTTTCGACTAAAATTGTGTTACTACTTGAAGTAGATGCTCTTTGACACAGTGGACTTAAAAGTTAAAAGACACTATATCTTGTTTTGGACTAATTCGGTTGCTACATATGCCTCTCACTTTACAGTTCTTCTACAACACAACAGATTAAATGATCATCAGTGAGATGTCAAAATCTGAGGTTGACAAATAGTGATCTCAATGGTTTTAAAACCACGTGTAGCTCCCGAATGATTTATGTGCTCATAGTTCAAAGGTAATTAGTCCTTTCAACTTTTGTTTCTCATTTAGACTAGCAGCCTTTGTTGCTAGAACTTGATCCAGTGCTCCTTTAAGCTTTAACAAGTTTTTAAACAAATTGAGGTGAATCATAATTAGAAGCAGATACGAATATGTAACACATCATGTGATTGTGTAGGAGTCTACAGTACGAGAAACAGAAGGATAGATACTAATGCTTATGTAAGACTTTCGTTGCAGTAATTATAAGGCCGTTTGGTTTAGGCAAAACTCAAAACTCATTTCTCATCACTCAAACCTCTAACCCATATTTCATATCTCTATCTCTATTTTTCTCTTAGCTGCCCTGATCTTGCCTTTTCTGTTTTTGCCAACAAAACTTGCTCCTTTCCATTTACCACTTCGTCCCTAAAAGCCGTCCACAAGTATAATGAGCTACCAACCAAGACATGCATCTTTGTTTAGAGGCAAAGACATTTCTCTCTCTTGCATCTGCTGTCCCACCATGCTTGCTCTCAGAAACCAAAGAGTTTTATAAATTAGCATATTGACTGCAGTATTAGCTTCACCTTCCCTAGTAGCTTTGCTTCTTTATTTCCAGATGGACCTTAAAGTAGCTAGAAAAACCACAAAAAGTCATCTATATGTGCCTTGGTTAAGCAATTCCTTCTCAGGCCAACAACAACAAATCCAGACTTTTATGGATCTTGGGCCTCTTGGCTCCAAATTCTCCACTCGGATAATCAAGTCTGATCCAAACCAAACATCTCAAGTTAATTGGTAGTCAATACACAAATGACCCCCAGTGTTTCTTACTCATTATAGTCAATAATTGAAGCCCGTTATAGACAAAACAAGCATTCTGAAATTTAACTAAGCCTATCATAGGTTTTATTCATGTGGATCCTAAGGGTATACAAACGCTTTTTTCTTTCAACTTGTCCTCATGTGAAGCTGAAATGATATATTGTTTGAGAACAATTTCCTTTGAATGTTAACTTATATGTAGTCTTGATTTGATCATAGATATCAACGATGTAGCCTATCATTGAGGGTGGATTAAGACAGAATGTGCTAGTTCAAATAACTAAGACAATGACAGACAAAGGGCTTGTCATTTTTGTAGTCCTCTCATAATGAGATTTTCTACACATTGGGCACTGACATTAGTAACCTTACCGTGTTCTTGCCAATTACTTACAATAATAATAAGAAAAAATGTATGAAAACCTACAAGTTACCACCTTTAGTAATTTTTTAGAATATTCTTATGATTTTTTTTTTTTTATAGGAAATATTCTTATGATTTGTTTCTCTTAAATACAAAAAATGGAGGACATTAGAGATATAAATGGGACAGGATCTTATCCCAAGTTGGATAAAAACCAACTCATAGCATCTAAAATTACAAAACGAATTGAATAATAACACAAACAAAATTTCATAACATCAATTGTCATGACAAGAAAGCTGCAAGCAGGTAATCAAATAATACAACTATCTCATAAAAAACCGAAAATCATAACGCGTATATGTATATGTATTCTGAGAACCTAGAACAACACAATAAAAGAAGCATACAAAAGCTTCACTGGGTTCAAGACAATCTTGATATGATATATCTCATCGAGTAACTATAGTTTCTCAAAAAATTACAAAACAAAATAAATAGAAACACAAACAAAATTGCATAACATCTATTGTCATGATAAGAAAGCAAGTTTACCTTTAGGTTAGTGAAGGACACATGTTCTCACATAAGCACTACCATTAAGAAGAAGTATTGTAGAAATATATTTTTCTTTTGGATACATAAACTTCAACATTTCCCTTTAGCAGCCACTTGTATGATTCAAGTATTTTGCTTGGGTATTATCTTATTCATTACACTTTGGCTTCAACTTGCATCCTTACAGAATTTGTGAATGCAAGTTTTAGGTTTCTATTGAGGGAAATAAATCATTGCCCATGACTGTGTATTTAATTAGGGCTCTTGTTCTAATAGCCTCGTAATCAAAGTATACATTTCAATAAAGTTTTGTTCATTATTGGATCAAACTCTTGCATCAATTCATGACTAAATTGGCAACATCAAAATTGTTCAATTTGAAACATTACAAGAAATTAGAAATATAAAGGAACACGATCAATTACATTTTAGAAGTAAAACCAATATAAAAAATAAAATAAAATAAAAACTAAATTTTATTACATTCTTCTTGGTTTGTACTCTAAATCCTTGTAAAAGTTTTTGTAAATGAACAATGAAACTACCTTAAGAGTCAAAATTAGAAAATACATTCAATGTTTCAATGATATTGAAAATTAGCCTATTGACAACAAGATATTGCTTCAATACATCATGGAATGCTTGTAACAAGTTCTACTTTGAAAAAATTCAGTTTCAACCGAAGACCATCTTTGATAGAGCTACTATTTTCCTGGCAGAGTACAACACTTCATATTCTTAGCAGTTTTTATGTCAAGCTTTTCTTTCTGCAACACTGTTATGTAATGTTTCTTAGCTGCTATGCTCTTTCTTGAGTTGTGTTTCTCTGTTTCGTCTGATTGTCTTACAAATTCTTTCAACATATCAGTACAAGTTTTCTATCTTTTAACTCACAAAAACAATATAAATCATGGAATGCTTCAAAACATTTTCTGGCAAGATATATTGAACTTTTGGGCAGCAAAGGCTAATATTTTATCCTGTTAACAAGAAAACAAGAGATATATAGTTATTAATCCATATAACCTTTGGCCACAATAAATGAGGAAAAAATGCATAAAACAAACTCTTGTTCATAAGCTCAATTGTGCCTAAATCTAAATCCAATTTCTGCTTTATTGTATAAGTAAATACCATATTTGTATAACATAGAAATGCCCAATTAGAATTGAAGTTCATAATTCAGCCCCTTTCTATCTTAAGTTTCAGATGCCTTCTCCTTACTTTTTTTTTCAACATTTACAAAAGTAGAAACACAAAACTTACAGTATTTCATTAGTTAGATTGATCTGTGTTTCAGATACATAATCAAAGCATATTCCAAAAATACATAAGCTGAGTTGATTATTCCTTGAGTATATACATTATTATTCATAAGTACCGATTAGAGAGACATAGGAAATTTACCGGAACCACCACTGGAATTGGTGGAGCGGAACGTGGTGGCTGCTAGCTGTAGCCATGGAGATTGAGCCATGGAGTCCTAGAGAAAGATCTGATGGAAGAGAGAGAGGGAGAGAGAGTTTTTTGAAATTTGAGGAAGCTGAAGGGTGTAGAGAAAAGAGTAAAGAAATGGGTGAAAGTGGTGTCACGTGGATCAATGACATGGCTCTATGATGTGTCATATTTATATCTGTTAGATTAAAGTAATGGCTGAGATTGAAATTATTGCACCCCGTGCAATACCTAGAGTATTGCACGGGATCTCAATCCTTATCGGTAGAGTCTTAAAGCTACATATAGCTCACTAATGATTGATGTGCTCATAGTTCAAAGGTAATACATCCTATCAACCTTAACTTTCTTCTAAACTCGCAGCCTTCGTCACTATGACTAGATCCAATCTCCAAACAAGCTGTATTTCTTTGGTCATTACCAAGTTTTTAAATCCCATAGAGGTGAACCACAACTAGAAGCAGATGGGAAATTGGGAATATGTAACACCTCATGTGATTGGTTAGGAGTGTCTTGTCACTCTTCTAAACCGTGGCACTACCGTGTAATTAATGTTGCTGCAGACCAAGATTACTTGGTATTTTTTAGTTTACTAAATAGTAATTCTCTCAACTTCAGACTTTCAGTCCTTTCTCTTTTGTTTTAAAAAATAAATGATAAACAAGTAATCTATTTACTGAAAAGAAAACAGAGCAGAGCAGAGTTCTAGAAGCAAAATATGGAAAGGTAAATGAAAAACAGAGAATTATTTTCTATATGAGAAATTGTAAAATGCATTCCTCACTTGATTACTGAAATGACCTTTGGTATTTATACTTATACAGACACACATCGAAAAGAAAAGGCGGGAAACCAAAACTGAAATGTAACAAACTCTAAAACGGAAAACCAGTCATCTTTAATAGAATTTTAAACAAATTAATGACCTGATGACTTCTGAGTTTATGCTAAACAACACAGGTAATAAAAACTGTACGACTTATAGCTTAGTGATGAACTCTGAGGGTTATAACACAACTTGCAGCACAGCAAAAAATAATTTAAAATGACCTGTCATTTGCACCTTTTGTCTTAACATTTTATAGTCAATACGAATGTATATACTATATAGTATATAGAGAAGAATAGTATGATTGGCAAATGTTGTAAAAAAAAATTCTATAATCTATATAAATTTGACTGTTTGTGGCTTCTTAGTTGATGTCATTAGTTAGTTTTTGAAATGTTACACTGCACCCTCAAAATTCAATCCTATACAAGATTCTTTCTTCAGAGGTTTAATCCCAAATCAGAATAAATAAAATGTATCACAGACTATGATTCCAGGACAGACTGCCAAATTATATGTAAAATCCAATCAAACTTAGTTAATAGAAACATAAGAACATCACAAAACCACACCAAAGAGCTTCAACATCAAGATAGAGAAAGGTATATTTACAGAAATTCTAAAGGAGATACCTATAAAAAATAAAAAATTCTAAAGGAGACATTTTCACTTGGGTAGGAATAAGAATTACTGCTTTGATAAGTGATAAATCTAAGAATAGGCACTTCCTGCTTTTAAATTTTTTGGAAAAAGAAAACTGTTGTTATCACCTTACTGAATGCCAGAATAGGGCATTTGCAGAAGTCAAGCTCCTCACCAATAAAACCATCTTATTTTTTCAATATAAGCAGAAGACGACTTTGTAGGTAAGGTTTAAAGAGTCACTATACCATAGTATCCACCAAGCATAATGAGACTATATGTTGGAATCTTCCAAGGTACTTCCAGCTTTTAAATTTGTTGGAAGAGGATAACTACTTGTTATTGCCGATTCATGTACTGAATGACAGAATAGTGCATTTGCAGAAATTGAGCTCCTCAGGTAAGATTTAGAGAGTCACTGTACTATAGCATCCAACATTAATGAGAATATATGTTTAAATTTACTGTTCTCTATTTAAAAAAGGGTGGAGAGGTCACGTTACTAAAAGAAGCTAGGTGCCCAAATAAGCCAAGTCATCGTAAAGTGAATGCCTACCATTACAGCCATTTAGGTGGAAATGGCCAATGTTATTTCCTATCACTAACATGTCAAAAACAACAAGAGTTTGCTGTATTCTTCAACCTCCAATTTCAATGTTGTCTAGGCACTAACTTAACCTGATGTCTCATGGTGATTTTTGAGTCGATGTAAATGCATACATGCATCTATCCTTTAATCTTCTAAAAGCTCCATAAACCATGTAAATGACAGATAAATAAGAGCAAACAGCAATTAGATATTTAAACCCAGTTTAACAATACTACATCCAGGTTTGTGTGCAGTGGCGGCGCCACGTTATGCTCAGGGTGTTCCTAGGAACACCCTGAGCTGGAAAATTTTTTTTTTTATATATATTAATTAAATTTTTTTTATTTGTTTATCCTTAAAAAAAAAATTAGGAACACCCTCCATCAAATTAGGAACACCCTTAATAATAAAAAAATATATATTTGTTCTACTTTCAAGCCCAGGAAAAAAAAATGGTAACAGAACAAGAGGCATGCCCACGGATTCTCAAAACATATCAACGGACGGCAAGCCCACGGCAAGACCAACATCAAGCCCATGACAAGCCCAACAGATAGTAGCAAACCCAGTAACCCACGGATTCTCAAAAAAAAAAAAAAAAAAAAAAAAAAAAAAAAAAAACCCCTAACCTAATATATTGAAATCAGATCCGGCCTCAAAACAGAACCCAAATTAAAAACTCTCTCTCTGTCTCTATCTCTAAAAAAAAGTCCGAAACTTTTCTAAAATCCTAATTGAAAAAGAAAGAAGCAAAAGGGTCTCTCTCTCTGTGTCACACTCACTTGGGAGTAGGAGCGGTGCTGAAGAGGCTGGCATTTTGGAGCTCGATTTCGGTGAGTTGTTGGTCGCGGTCCATCTCGATGATGAGTGGCACAGCCAGGATCAGGAAGGTGGTGCCGGCGATCCACGCCGCCTTGCCAGTGCTACGGAGGAGCTTCTTGGACACGACGGCGGCTTTGGAGGCGGCGTGCTTGGCGTGGATGACGATGGACGACTGGGATACGTTGCGGCTGGCCCTGGATATGAGGGAAAGTTTGCTTTCCTTGCCTTGGGTCATTCGCTTTTTCCCTTGGGTCACTCCTTTCTCTGATCTGTCGGAGGAGGAGTTTGAAGAGTTGTACACAGGTGTGACTCTCTCTCTCTCTCTCTCTCTCTCTCTCTAAGTCTTTGAACCGTGAATCTGTGATTGTCATTTGTCTGTTGTGTTGCCTTTTGCTTAGTTTTAGTTTACTGCTTAGTTTTAGTTTACTTTATAAATTTTTATTAATATTTGCCCTGTTTTTGGAGTTATCCGTTGGTCAGTGTTGGTGTTGGTGTTGTTGGTGTGGTGTTGGTGAGATAAATTAATTGTATGTGTTGTGTTTTTGGTGAGATACAATTAATTGGTTTTATTTGATTGGCTCTAGTCTTGTGATTGGGGGGCTTTGGGACATTGGAATTGGGGGTGGATGGGGGCATGGGGCCGGGGTAAATGCACATGGGTGTGTGGTTGTGTGCTAATTTATAAAAGACAAATAAATTAATGAAACATCTAAATAACAAATAATTGGGGGAAGCAATTAATAAAAAATAATTAATAATTTAATTAACCAATACATTATAAAAGACAAACAAATTAAATTATGTTACTATATTAGGTTAAATAATAATTAATAATTTTATAATTAATGAAACATTAATATAACAAATTATAGTATATAAAAGACAAACAAATTAATGAAACAACTAAACAACAGTAATTAATAATTTTATTAATATTTCAAATGACCTTATAGTTTATTGTTTATTCTTTTGCTAGAATTATGGACAAGTATTTGATAAGAAAACCACGTATTCAAGATTCATCTCCTGTGCAAAATACATCTTCATCTTCTAAGCAAATTCGTGTTGACTTTAACTTAGAAATTCTTGAGGAACACCCTGGAAAAAATTCCTGGAGTCGCCACTGTTTGTGTGAGAGTGTACGTGGAATTCATATAAATGGAACATAAATTTCAAATTTAATCCTGGAATACATTTGGAAGACCCCAAAATTTCAAAAAATTCAACCTACTTAGTCCATCAATATACGTTAGAATTTCCTATCGACAGCTCAAATACTAAACAGGTAATGGCATTACCAAACTACAGTTACAAAAGCTGACCTTTAATGATATAATATAAACACCATACCAAACCAACATAACACATCTCATGTATGTCTATTCTAAGAACACAGAACAACACAACAAAAGAGGCATATAAAAACCTCATTGGGATAAAATAAAAATAAAAAATAAAAAAGCTTGATATGATAATATGATATATCTCATTGAGTAACTATAGTTCCTCAAAAAATTACAAAACAAAATGAATAATAACACAAACAAAATTTCATAACATCAATTGTCATGACAAGAAAGCTGCAAGCAGGTAATCAAATAATACAACTACCTCATAAAAAACCAAAAAGGCAATAAAGGTTCATCCCCTTCCAGCAATCCTCAATAAAGGAGAAATGATACCCTGTAGCTCTTGCAAAGAATGTTGTATCCGTATCTCCTCCTCAACAGACCGCTTAAGGTTTCTAATTTGACCCTTCAAGGCCTCAGAACCTCTGATATCTTCAACCCGCATTTCAAGAACCTTCTTCGTCAATCCCATCAACAAACCTGAGAATCTTGGCACTGTAGAATACTTTTGTAAGAACATCAACGGCAACCCAAGCTCCTCATTATCCAGATTCTCAACACACTTCAACAATTTCCTCCTTGCCACCAATTCCTCCATCACCGCCACCACATTCTCCGGATTCTTATTGCCCAACACTGACACCAGTGCCTCCTTGTGCCTAAACTTCTTCAACAACTTATCATGCTCTGCCAACTTTACCTTCTTTGGCCTCATAACCAAATAATCCCCCTCCTTAGGCTTATCGCCCTGCCCTCTATGAAAATACCGAAAATATGAAGGCCTCATAACCCTTCTCTCCTCCTCCACACCTAAACTCCAAAAGCTTCTCAAACCAGTCTCCACATTCTCCTCCTTCGTTTTTCTCTTCCCAACATACATTACCCCATTCGAACTCCCAATCACTCTCACCCCACAATCTGGTGAAAACCCAATTGACATAAGTGGTGCAGGGAACCTCATAGAATGCGTGACCTTCATCCTCCCATAATCAAACACCTTCATATACCCATCCAATCCCACACTCAGAACTCTATGCTCCCTCCCTTCCTCAACGTTCTCCTTCCCAACTCTCCCTACACAAACTGAAGTAACCGTCTTGGTATGACTCTCCATCGAATAAACCATCTTCCCACCTCCAATAAAATCCCAGATCTTAACCGAATTCCCACCTGCAGTAGCAACTAACCCCCCAGATGGCAAAAAAACCACACTTTCAACTGGTTTTCCATGGTTAACCTCCATAACTGTTTTGGAACCAGTCACTCTCACATCCCAAAGCTTAACCGTATGATCATAAGACCCAGTGACACACATTTCATGACTAACAGGTGAAAAATCACCACAACGTACATAGTCCTTATGACCCAATAGCTCTAAAAGTGGAGTCTCAGAAGCAACATCCCAGTACTTAACAACAGCATCATCGCCACCGGAGACCAAATGGAGCTTATCATGAAGTGGGTATTTGATAAAACCACTCTCTATCTCACTGTTACTGTATTACTCAAAACAGAAATGAAAAACAGAGACTGGAAAGATAAACTGAAAAGCTCAAGTGTTATTGCTATCAAGAGAACAATACAATACAATACATACTGGTGAATGGATACAATATATATATAGGTACATCAGTGAAGGAAGGAGATGAAGCCCAACGGATTCTGGTAACAAACTCATAACCGTTTCACACGAGCCATAACAGAACCATACACGTGCGTGATCCTTCAGGCCTTCAATAACTGATATAGTCTAAACGACATCGTTGGGTTTAATGAGAAACGACACCGTTAGACTTTAAGCGTGTTTTGTGTTTAGCCAATTCACTACACGACACCGTTTTGGACTGAGAACTAGCCGTTGGAATAATTGCTTCTTCTCCTTCAATCTTTGATTCTGAGCTTGCACTGTCATCCCCTCTCAAACGAATGGGGAATTTCCACATAAGTTTGGAAGTAAGCCAACGAAACCGAGGAGAGGAAAGACCCTTGGTAAACAGATCAGCAAGCTGATCATGAGTGGAAATAAATTTAAGAAGCAAGTCATGTCTGAGGACCTTTTCACGAACAAAGTGGTAGTCAACCTCGATGTGCTTTGTGCGAGCATGAAATACAGGATTGGAGGCAATGGCCAAAGCACTAACATTATCACACCACAGAAGCGGAGGTTGAGGAAGAAAAATGCCAAAATCCCTAAGGAGCATTCGAAGCCAATACAATTCAGCTGTAGTAGATGCTAAAGCACGATACTCAGCTTCTGTGGAAGAACGAGACACAGTGCATTGTTTCTTAGCAGACCAGGTAATGGGGGAATTACCAAAAAAAACTACCATACCAGTAATAGATCGTCTATCCACAGGATCCCCAGCCCAGTCTGCATCACTATAAGCAGATAAGGAGATGGGACCTGGAGTAAAAGCAATCCCAAAATGAAGGGAACCTTGAAGATACCTCAGGATGCGTTTTGCAGCTTGAAGGTGATTTTGGGTAGGTGTGCTCATATGTTGACAGGCCTGTTGAACAGCAAAAGATAAGTCTGGCCTGGTGAAAGTGAGGTACTGTAATGCTCCAACAAGGCTCCTATAGGATTTAGGATCAGATAAAAGGGTGCTGTCATTTGGAAGAAGATGATGATTAGGAGAGCATGGGGTCTTGCAAGGCTTGCAATCAGTCATGCCAAACTTCTTGAGAAGATCAGAGGCATATTTGGACTGATGCACAAACAAACCAGAGGAGGTGTAGTCAATCTGAAGTCCAAGAAAGTAGTGAAGCAGGCCAAGATCTTTAATATCAAACTCCTTGCCCAAAAGTGTGATGATGTTAGAGACAAAAGTAGAGCAATTACCAGTGATTATAATATCATCCACATAGAGCAACAAATACACAATAAAAGAGTGATGCCTCAAGATGAACAAATTGCCATCAGCAGCTGAAGCACAGAAACCCACATGAAGTAGCTGAGATGTAAATCTCTCAAACCAAGCTCGAGGAGCTTGTTTGAGACCATAAAGGGCTTTATGAAGAAGGCACACATGATTAGGAAAAGATGGATCAACATAGCCTTGAGGTTGAGCCATAAAAACCTCCTCCTTGAGAAGACCATGTAGAAAAGCATTGGAAACATCCAATTGCTTCAATTGCCAACCATGTTGCACAGCCAAAGCAATAAGGAGTCTAACAGTGGCAGGCTTAACAACTGGACTGAAGGTTTCATCATAATCCAAACCATACTGTTGGAGATAGCCCCTAGCCACTAATCTGGCCTTATACCTGGCAACAGACCCATCACTATGCCTTTTGAGCTTATAAACCCATTTGCAGGTCACAACATTTTTATGTGGAGGAAGAGAAACCAATGACCAAGTCTGTTGCTTCTGTAAAGACTGGAATTCAGCATCCATGGCAGCCACCCATTGAGGATGTTTGGAAGCAATTTTAAAGGAAGGAGGTTCTGCATCAGTATAGTCACATTGTACCTGCATAACTTTAGGCTTATATATTCCATGCTTAGACCTTGTAACCATAGTATGAGTATTTGTGGAGGAAGGAACAAGATCAAGAGGAGCAGGATTGGAAGGTAATACAGAAGGTTGGACAGAATCTGGTAGCACAGAAGGAAAAGGGGCAGATACTGAGGAAGGAGTATTAACAGGAGGAGGAACAACAGGGATTGGAGAAGAAGTAGAAAGAAATGAAGGAAGAAGAGAAGATAACAGCTCAGAATCTGAAGAAAAAGAAGAAGTTTGAGGAGTAGCATCAGATGTAGAGGATGCTAGAGAAGTAGGGACAGGATGAGACAACCAATCAGATAAGGAAGAAGAAAAAGGAACATGAGGATTAGTGAGATTGGGATTAGTGGCAAAAGGAAAGAGAGTTTCATTAAACAAAACATGGCAAGCAATATAGACTCTGTTGGATGTAGGATCAAGACAAATATATCCTTTAGACAAAGGTGGATAGCCAAGAAAAATACACAATGTAGACTTAGGTTGTAGCTTGTTCTTATTATAGGGTCTAAGAAAGGGATAGCAAGCACACCCAAAGGATTTAAGAGCATGAACAGAAGGTGTCTTAGAGTACAATCTTTCCCAAGGAGACTGAAACTTTAATACAGATGAAGGAAGCCTATTGATCAGATAAGTGGCAGCAGTGAAAGCATATGACCAGAAATTAATGGGAAGATGGGATTGATAAAGGAGAGCAAGACCTGTTTCAACAACATGTCTATGCTTCCTTTCTGATACTCCATTTTGCTCAGGGGTATGTGGACAGGAAGATTGATGGAGAATACCATGAGCAGAACAATAGGCTTGAAACTCAGCATTAGTATATTCAGAACCATTATCAGTTCTTAGAATTTTGAGTTTGGAATGATGTTGAGTTTCAACCATGTTCTTGAAATGCTTAAAGACAGACAAAAATTCATGCTTAGATTTAAGCAAAAACAACCAAGTAAACCGAGTGTAATCATCAACAAAAAGCACATAGTAATTAAAGCCAAGTAAGGAAGTAATAGGAGAGGGACCCCAAACATCACTATGCACAATTTCAAGAATTGAAGTGGAAGCAATTGAAGATTTATTCAAATGAAGTCTGTGCATCTTAGCACTTATACAATGTTCACAAGAGGAACAAACCTCATCAATCATGGACAAAGAAAGAGAGGAAAATACAGTCTTAAGAACAGAATATAAAACTCTAGAGTGAGGATGGCCAAGCCTGTGATGCCAGAGCAAAATCTGATGTGGTTTGACAGACACAAAGGCAGAGGACTTGAAATGGTTCAATGATGAGGATAGATCAGAGAGGGATGGAATAGGATAGACCCCATCTCTACTCAACCCTGCATAGAGGATCTTCCCCGTGGACAAATCCTGAATTAAGAACTTGTTGGCATCAAAATAACAAAAAACATTATTTTGGAGACATAGTTTATGAACTGACAGAAGGTTAGAAGCAAGGTCAGGCACTCTTAGAATATTATCAAGCCTAAAATTATGAGTTAGGGTTTGAAGCTTACCATTCCCAATGTGAGTGACTGGCAGTTCCTGACCATTCCCAACAGTGACAGTCTCATTGCCTTGAATAGGTTGTTGATGAAGAGATAGCTGTGACAGATTGGGAGTTACATGATCTGAGCAGCCTGTGTCAGTGAGCCAAGAGTTGGAAGCCTGAACTTGAGCAGCATTGGCCACCATTGAAGCAAGTTTAGCAGGGGCATGCCTTCCTTGATATGCAAAATCCATGCGATGGTAACAATCAAGAGCTGAATGACCATTCTTTCCACATATCTGGCAAGTAGGCCTACTAGATTGACCTTGATTTTGAGAAGACTTAGGTTGATTAAAAAACTGAAATTGAGATGGAAAACCTTGATTACCAAGATTAAAACCTTGGAACTGAGAGCCAGATCCACCAAAGTTGGAGTAATTTCCCCCACCAAATTGAGAATTCATTCCACCAGAGTGAAATTGAGAGTTCATTCCACCAGAGTGAGGTCCATGTCCACGAGCACCTCTCCCTCTCTGGTTGTAATTTCTTCCTCCTCTTCCTTTAGGAAAGCCTTGTGAATGGAAGTTTGCAGCCATAGCCATAGAGACTTGATCAACACCATTAGATCTTTTCTTAATAATTCTCTCTTCAGCATTAAGTAATGCATTCAATTCTTCTATTGACAACACATCACTCCTAGTCCTAATAGCAGAACTAAAGGAGTCATAGCTAGATGGAAGACCATCAAGAACAATGTGGAGAAGCTCCTCATCATCCACAAATACAGACACAGCAGCTAATCTGTCACAAGCTTGCTTAATTCTCTGAAAATAACCATCAATTGATTCATTCCCTTTCTTAATTGCATTCAATTCATTACGGAGACTCATAACATGAGACCTTGAAATTGATGCAAATCTTTTCTCTAACACTCTCCAAACTCCTCTAGCAGATTTTTGCCCAACTGTGAGAGCAAGAATTGTAGGAGAAAGAGTTGAATTCAAGAATGTAAACATCGCTTGTTCACGATTCTTCCAAGCTATGAATGCTGGATCAATTTCAGTGGTAAAATTACCAGATGAATCCTTAAGAAATCTATCTGGAGCAGTGACTGAGTCATTAAGAACCTCAATCATGTTGTAGGTATCAAGAATTACTTCGATTTGATGTTTCCACACCACATAATTCCCATGATCTAGCTTCACAGTCATCATAGATGACATATTTGATAGCAACAACAACGAAGAGTTCACTGGCAGACTTGAAGAAGCCATAGCAGGCACAGTACTTGAAGAAAACGATGAAGAAGATGAACTGGACTGAGTAGAGGCCATTGATATGGATCAATGCTCTGATACCATGATAAAACCACTCTCTATCTCACTGTTACTGTATTACTCAAAACAGAAATGAAAAACAGAGACTGGAAAGATAAACTGAAAAGCTCAAGTGTTATTGCTATCAAGAGAACAATACAATACAATACATACTGGTGAATGGATACAATATATATATAGGTACATCAGTGAAGGAAGGAGATGAAGCCCAACGGATTCTGGTAACAAACTCATAACCGTTTCACACGAGCCATAACAGAACCATACACGTGCGTGATCCTTCAGGCCTTCAATAACTGATATAGTCTAAAGGACATCGTTGGGTTTAATGAGAAACGACACCGTTAGACTTTAAGCGTGTTTTGTGTTTAGCCAATTCACTACACGACACCGTTTTGGACTGAGAACTAGCCGTTGGAATAATTGCTTCTTCTCCTTCAATCTTTGATTCTGAGCTTGCACTATCAGTATTTGAGAAAACGTACTGGGCGTGTGTAGGACCTGAGTTTACGAAGTGGGGTCCTCTTTTTGACATCGAACACTTGGATTAGACCCGAGAGGTCAGACGCGGCGATCAAGAGGCCGTCAGAGCGGAACGAGGCAGAGGAAACGACGTCGGAGAAGGAGGAGATGGTGGAGGAAGGAGAGAGGGTTTGGGGATTGAAGATTCTGAGGGAAGTGGAGTGAGTGGCGGCAAAAGGGTGAGGTGGTGAGGGAGAGAGTGAGGGAAGTAATGGAGGAAATGAGGTCTGGGATTTGGTGGGTTTTGAAGGAGGACCAGTACTTTGATTCTGGGGTTTGGTTTGGGGTTCTGGGTTTGGGTTTGAGCTTCGGTTTGATGGTTTTGAAGGTTGAATTTGGTTCCGCCATGGAAGGAGGTTGTGCAAAGTGAAAGCTCTAAATTTTGAAAGTTCAGGGTTTTAGACAGGGAATACCGAATACGTGTTATGTGTGCTTGTGGGGTTTCAGACTGAGAATACCACGCCGGAAGTGGTAAAAAGGTAAAATGTGTATATACCATAGAAAATGCACATTACTCTATTTTGAATTTGTAATAATATATATATAAAAGGACCCATTATCCAGGGGCGGCTTGATGCATTTGGGGGCCTAAGGCGAAAATTGATCATCTTATTTAAATGCAAAATTACTACTAATTAACATGAACTACATAGAATTTTTTTTTTTTTTTTTTGAATTTTTAAGACAAAAAAAATTTGACAAAATTTTTCATACTTGTTGATGTGGTAGATTGATAGTGGTAAGTAAAACAGTGGTGTTAGTGGTAGATTTAGATGAAAACTAGTAAAAGTTTGCTAATTAAACTCTTATTATTATTCTTTTTTTTTAGGAAGTGCAACATTTACAATATTTTTTACAACAAATCCTAGATTTTAAACTGCTTTTTGTTTTTATTTGAAAATATCACTATAATTATTTTTTTGCCATCAACAATAGGCTGTAATAACTTGCTACTTAGCATTAGTTGTAAAAGTGTTGTGAAAAATATTGTGGACGACGTTGCATTTTTCTCTATTTTTTTATTTGTTTTTCATCTAATAAAAAAAATTATTTTATTTATTGATTATATATAATCCTATTGGTTAAAATTTAGGGGCCTTTTTTTTACTTGGGGCCTTAGGCGGTTGCATTTTTTGCTCCACCATAGAGCCGGCCCTGCCATTATCCTCAAAATATTGAAACCAGAGGAAAAAAAAAAAAAAAAAAAAAAAAAAAAAAAAAAAAAAACTCACCTCTTGATTTAGGTTGCTGAAGCAAGTGTAAGTCATTTACAAAACCTCATTTATTAATTATCACCCAAATCAGAACCTTTTTTAGGGGCGACGGTTCTGGTAGAATGACGGGAGTAGGAGGCTAACGGTGGTGGCGCTCAAGATTTCTCTCTATCCCGCTCGCTCTTTATGTGCCTTTATGGACTCTTTCTCTCTCTACTGTACAATACTCTTCTCTTGGCTGTGAATAAGTCCTTCGTAGAAATACTCTTCTTTTATAGGCCATCCAATGTTACTTTCACTGGTGAACTGATGGCCTAGGGGAGTTCTTCCAAGATAATTTTGTCATGGTGCTTTCTTCAGGTGGGGGCTCCTCTTATGAGGATCTTGGAAGAGGAAAGCTTCCTATAGACATGCATGTTAGAGGCTAACTTGACAAACCTCATAGTCGGTTTCTTTCTAGGGAGCTCTACCACTACTACTTTTCTAGAGATCTCCTCACTTAATGGACATTCCTCTTCTTCAGGGAACTGGGCCAGTGAATCTACTGTATCCTAGCTCTTAACAGCTTTGGGGGGTCCTCAAACCTATGTAGTATTGGGAAAGTAATTTTAGTCACTAGGCCATTTTTCAAGACAATAAGGGTTGATGAAGAAGGGCTTTTTTTGGATGAGAACTCGTCACCAATAGGATTTGAAGGGCTGAAAAGTAATGCTTCAGTTATTGAGATGCACGATCACCAGAAGCACTCTTTCTATGTTAGGATACCTCATTTCGATGTCCTTCAATGCTCTATATGTCTGGGAACAAGATCCGAGATACAACAATAGTGGTTTTGCTACGGATTGGTGCCTATAAGGTAGGCAAACGATTCATGATCTATTGAAGTTTTTTGAAAGGCATTTTGTTGCTCAGCTCTCTATATGAAAGCATTCCCCTTTTTTCAACAGTTTGGATAGTTCACTAGTGACCAAGACTGGTCCTGGTATGAACCTCCTAATGTAAGAAACTCTTTCCAAGAAGCCTTTGAGTTCCTTGACTATGGTAGACCTCTTCATGGTTGCCATTGTTATTGCCTTATTTGGATCTATGAGGAGATCGATGTTAGGCAAAGGAAATTCATCATTTAAATTGCGAAAGTCCACACAAATAAATCTTCATATTTCTTCAATAGTTCCACCAATTGCTTTTTTTTTTTTTTTTTTTTGGTACTAATAACAGATTGCTGATGAGGATAGGCCTTAGGTTCCCTAGGTCAGCCCTTAGGTTCACCTCTTCTAGTTCCTCCTTTTGTAGGATTTGTACCTCCCTTTCCACATAGGTTCCTCCAGGATTTCTTCTTGGGCTATCATGCCAGATGGTGGTCTGGGACCCTCTTGCAGGCTACGTTCAGGTCCTGCATACTTTCATAAATGATATTCTGCCTTTCCTCTAGGTTTCTTCTCCTTTTGGGATGGGAGCCCCACGGGATCCTAAAGATGGGATATTTTTCAATTGGAGCTAACTCATCGTATCCCTAGGTTCCTCCGAGATCTCTTCTTGGGCTATCATGTAAGATGGTGGTCTGGGATCCTCTTGCAGGTTACATTTAGTTCATGCGTACCTTCACAAGCAATATTCTGCGTTCCTTCCACATTTCTTCTTCTTCTAGGATGGGAGCCCCCAGGATCTCGGAGATGGAATATTCTTCAGCTGGACCCAACTCATCATAGAATATGTTTTCCACAAAGTTTACTTCATGCTAGATGAAGGGACTAGGATTGGTAGCAATTTTTTATGAGCTTCCCATTTAGTCCCTCTTTCACGTACTGGTGGTAAGTTGAGAAGATCAGGCGATGCTTGTGGAGCTATGGTCGCCCCTTAGAGCTAGTTGTAGGTGTACTTCAGTGGACTCTACAGCTCCTCCAAATCCCGTTATTTCCATGGGTGACGCCAATTGTTGAACTGCAATAAATGATGGATGCACTGTATAGTTGTTGAGCTTTCAATAATATAGATATTGCTACTGGCTTGGAATATAGTGTTGCTATTGATTTTCTTCAAAATATGTTCAAGCTCCTCCGCACAATAGGCTTTAGAACGTATGTGTAAAAAAACTGTTGCGAAAAGTATTATTTTGAACAACTGTCAATACACATTTATAAGTGGTGCAAGTGTTGAATAATATTAGACTGGAAATTGAATTTGGTTGGACATGCTTTAATGATAGCCAAGTTTTCAACTTTCAATGATAGGTCTTACAGTTCTAAATCTTGCAACCAAATTTATATATTTGTTTACCGTGTATTATATGTAACCCGATTGTATTGATATTGTTATATGACGAAAATTTCTGTGACTAAATCAATGATTCTTTTTTTTTTTAATCATTGATTTGTGCCCTTTATTATTGATTCAGTTTTGCAAAGCACTATGGATTTAACCGATGTCTCTTTTACTACGGATTTTTTTTGTTGAGTGAAGGCTTAGTCATTGGTAGCTTGGGGGAGGTTTGATATTGTGGGTCTTCGAAGATTGAAGTTCAATTGCCGTTTTGGGCATATTGGGACAACCAAAGTTGCAATGGACATAGATTATGAATCAGTCTTATGAGGTGATGTTGACAATTATAACATATTGTATGAATTCTGGTAGATAATTGGAATTCATACAGTATGTTCAATAGCCTCCAGAGCAACTTTTATTAATAATTTTTAATTTCTGTTAATTTGCTAATAATTGTTAATTGGAATTTTGCTTTAATATACTGACTATGACTCTCTTGCTTATTTATAAATCTGTTTTTGTTTTTGGAATCAGAATTTATAGGTTCTTCAGTGGATTTGTGGATTACATCCATTGATAGAAGCTTTCAGCACCTTCAAAACCCATGCTTGTGTTCTTCTTTGACCACTTTTTCTTCATCTAATTCGTTTTACCAGGATTGCTTTTGTTTTGTTAGAGATGTAGTTATTTTGGTTCTGCCTTGATTGGTTCATTTAGGGTAACTGTGGAGGAAATTTGATTATGAGTTTCTAATTAATTTGACCAACTATTTCAAGGTCCTCCAAACATGGGCTGTTGGAAGGCATAAAAAAAAGACCTACATAATCTGTTATAATCATTATGCTTCAAATCAGGTTGTAAGAATCAGGTAGTAAGAGCCTAAGAAAATTGATGTTGTCAATTCTTTCTGGGCGGGTCTTCCCTCTCCCACGAAAATAATAAGCTAAATGCCTTGCAATGCTTTCCAGGTTGCCATCATCCCAAAGGCTCCAACCTCACCGTTGCCACAAATTAGCCGCTTTCCCATGATTAGATTTTTGTAAAATGGATATATTTTTCACCCAATGAATTTGTAGATGGACATTTTGAATCCATACCATTTATTAAATTCTCCAACAAATATGATTTCCAAAAATCCATAATTATTTTAGAGTTCTTATGAAATTCAGATTTATTTTCTCCTTTTTCTTTTCATTGAGATGGATTTTTTGAAGCCTAACTTGTGTTCAATGTGAAGTATTTCATTTTGAGATTAATATCATAATATCATAACGAGTAATTTCATAATATCATAATCTCCATCTTGCACTTTGGGGCAATTTTTTCAAATTATTTTGGTTATTGGGTTAAAAATTCTACTAATTGTTGGATATTGTATATGGCAGATGAAGCGCATCTCCTATGTCTTGAAAGAAAAAAACAAGGCGTCGAAAATAAATCAAATGGCGATCATGTACTTAATTTGTGTTGATATTATTCTTATTAAGAAAGAAAAGAAAAAAAAAGGCTGATGGCCTATTCATCTGTAATGTTGTTAGGTTTGCTTTTTTTTTTTTTTTTAAATGTTTTATTGTATGGATTCTTTTTTTAAGAGAGCTGTTACTATGAATACTGTTATTGTATGTTTACTGTTTTTTTTTTTCTTTGTTTGTGTGTTATATAAAGGTTATTTTTCTAGTAGTACCAAAGCTATTAATCTGTCTATGTATGTTTGTTGCTATGTAATATCTAATAAGACCACTTTAAAGGTAGATTATGGAATTTTTTTTATTTCAAAGTTACCCAGCATAGGTAATCATGATAAATTTAATTTTACAAGGGATGCTACTGTATAACTGAAACAGGTTTGCATTGATTTGATTTGATTTTTTTTTTCACCTGTTGTTATTTTGGTCAATGCTGATTGCTTGCTTGAATTCCAAATGCATTAGGATTATGATTGTCTCAAGTGAAGAGAAACATTTTTCAAAATTTTCATCCAACCACCCCTTGTTGGTGCATCTTTACATTTTGAATTTATATTGATTTAATTGTTATTCCTATCTTGCATGTTTTCTTTGCAGCATGATTGCTAATTATGATAAGTTTGCATATCAATAGTTAAATATATATGGGGCAGTATATATCTTAACTTCTTTTTGTATTCTTTACTGAAAACAATTAATGGTAGTGCATTTTAGTTTAATTTTCTTTTTTATGAATTTAGAAACAATTATTGGTACTTCATTTTTTATTTAACTATCTCATGTATCGCATGAGTTAGCGACTAATTTGTTATAGAATGAAGTGAAAATAGCATCTCTCTCTCTCTTTCCCTAAAAAAGCTTGAAAAATGGTATTTTCTGCTACTTGTATCTGGACCACAGAAGTGAAATTGTATTTTACTTGAATTAAAATATTTGTACGTAAAATGGGCATTTCATTTGCAAGTTGCAACGGCCCCTCTCCAACTAGATAATGAGGTGAACGGTTCAAAGACAACAGTCGAAGACCTAAGAGATAAGACTTGGACAATTTGGACACATTTAATGTAGCCCGACATATTTTAGAAAAAGATAAAACCAAGTTCGCTTAGCAAGTTCTACGAAATTTCTCCTGACTTGCTAATTTCCCATTTTCTTTATACATCATAAAAATGCTTCACATATTGAATCTTGTGCTCTGAATCACTTTCCTCTTTCTACAAGGGGGGGGGGGGGGGGGGGGGGGGGGGGGGTGGTGGAATGGATATAGAGGGAGATTTGATGCTCGTTGTTATCTTCTTGGCGTAACTTTAGTGCTTATTTTTCCACTGTAATCAATATCTTGAAGAAATATCGGCATCCGAGTATATATTGCCATTTCAATCCAGGTATACTGCCCACTTCTTTCTAATCTCATTTGATTTCCTAATAGTTTGTTCTCTGCCACTTATCCTACTGAAAGTTGATTCTATATATATGCTACAATTGATGTGATTAGCTTTGTTACCATGTAAGAATTTATGTTGGATTATGATTGAAAGAGAAAAATAAAGATCATAAGTAAAATTAACAGGGTTTGGTCCGACAATTTATGTTCTCATTAAAAAGCCCTTAACAATTAGATCTATACTATATACTTATTTTTTACAATGAACTTTAGACTAATTCTAGAATAACTCTAAACTTCCTTTACATGCTCTAAAAGTAAGGTTATTATAAGTAGGTTTAGGATTATCTTGTTTACACTACAAGTACATTGAACTCCCATTAGGATAATTGACTTGGATCATGATTAAACCTTAATATTTTTAACAATATAAATTATAATGAGATCATTGAGATGTTAAAAAACAAAAATACTAACAATTAATTAATAATAGAACTAAAATACTTATTGTACTGATTATTGATATTTGATTGAAAACATAAATTGTGACTGGTTTACTAAAAGAAATTTAAAATATATGCCCTACTATCAAATAAGGAAGAATATATATATATATATATATATATATATATATATATATATATATTTACATTTGCTCTCATAAAAAATTAAATTTCAGGCCTCCTTTATACTTCAATATCAAAGAATTTTTTTCCCGATTATAATAGGGGGCCTAATCTTAACCAATTGTTGGGGAAAAAAGTTGATGTTCCCAAATGCAATGTGGGGAAGTCAAGCCGAAACTCAACAATGAGCTCTTGAGATGGTGCCCAAAAGCTTTCGATATAGTGATAAGTCTATCCAACCAAGAAATAAAGGTTGCACCTTAACAAAACAACAAAACCCAATAAAACACTTCACAATAGTTAATTAGTAGATTAGTGGTCCTGTTTCGACAATACAAGAAAAATAGATTCTCCAGTGATAGGGTGAAATTAAATTTAAAGTCTAGTAGTCAATTATTAAACTGATTTAAGAAAGTATTCACTTCTAGAAGTCCTGTCTTGGTTAGGGGGGTTTATTGTACCTTCAACCATCATTACATCAATATGAGGGAAGAATTTCATTGTTACAAATACATTATGTCCTTCAATAGTAAAACAAAATGTAAAAACTAATGGTTCCATGGTGAGGAGGAAAGGGTTATTCGGCAACAAAATGTAAAAACTAATGGTTCCATGGTGAGGAGGAAAGGGTTATTCGGCATGGTGTGAAGCGAGAGAGAGATTCCAGCTCAGTGCAATAGATATTTAACTAATATTCTTGGGGAATATATATGTGGGGCATGAATGGGGTAGTAAGTGCTGCTTTGAGTGAGAGAGTGTGTAAGCTTATAAATAATGGGAAATGCTAAAATTAAGTCTTTAATGGTGAAAAGGGTTATTTATGGCTGAAACTGAAAAATAAAACTTATTTACTAAAACTGAAAACTGAAAATTGAAAACACTGTAGCAAAATAATTTTTAAATGTGTAAATAGTGTCATGGGATCCATTTTTAATGAAAAAGTTACTGAAAAGTGAAGTTTGTGGGTTCATGAACAGTGCACGGGTACACTGTTCACGGAAGACTTGGTCAACAACTGCAGCTGAAAAAAAAAAAAAGAAAAAAAAGGCAAAAAGAGGAAAACGTAGACTTGCAAACGCGCTATCCAAACACTCATTAGGAAGCATTTATGAACTTAAAATATGCAAAAAAAAAAAAAAGGGGAAGGAATGGTTGAGGCTAAGTGGGTATGGGCTGAATATGGCAGAATGACCCAAAGTACTAACATACAAAAATTATTCAGTGATTCTTCCTCGTTTCAGAGAAGACCAAAAGTACTAACATATAGATTTTATTTTGATTGTTCAATCATAGTACGCAAAGCATTCACCATCAACATTTAAAGAAACACTATAAGCTTATAAGGCAATTACAAAATCTGTAGCCTTCCTCTTTCATAATTGAGGGCTCCATTAAAGCATTCACCCTGATATCCTCAAAATCTGTAGCCTCCCTCCTAAATCTGGGCTCGAAGTTCTGGCAAACATACTTGGCCAAAGCAAACGGTTAATTTGAAAAGTAAAAAATGTACCTTTACAAGACAATACTTCCCAAACTCAAGAAGCTCCTTTATAACTTGCAATTAAAACGATTATTACTGTCAAAAAACAAGTTTCCCATTGAATACCTTTAGCTTCACTGACACTTATTGAGTCTTCAACTCTGAATCTAAGTTCTCTCTTTACAAAACAAAAAGGGGGGAAAAAAATGATTGCATTTAGATAGGAAATTTGCTGATCTTGGTTATATTCTTGAGGTTACTTCAAGGCTTATTTTTCCACTGTAATCAGAATCTTTGAAGAAATATTGGTACTGAAGCCAATTTTATTGGCATTTCTATAGTCCAGGTATACTGCTGCTTCTTTTTAGTCTCATTTGATTTCCCAATAGTTTATCTTCTAAAACTCATCCCACTGATATTGCTCGTGCATATGAATTGGGATGAGTTTTTTTTTTTTTTTAAATGCTAACCAGTTTCTGATCTCATACTTCTTGTCCTGATATTGAAATGCATATATAAAAATTATGAAGGGTTCACTAACAAATTTAATATATATGTGTGTTTGATTATTCAAAATCTCATTTTATAATTAATGAATAACAATTTTTTTAAATGATGTAACAATAAATTGTTATTTAAATGTATGACAATTTATTCTTAACATATTGAAAAAGTCAGTTCTTCCTAAAACAAGAAGTAATATCAAGTTATAAAGTGTTCTGATCTTCTTCTTTTTTTTTAAAGATAATATAGACAAAAGACACCGGAAATGGGGAAGGAGGGAGTGGAAAGACAAAACTTATAACACTTTTTTACATCCATTTTGGCTCCTTCTGAATTTATATCTCCTGTGAATTTGATTCAGGAGATTTCAATTTGAGCAATGAGATACTCCTCCTACTTTTTTGTTTTTGTTTTTTTTGTTTTTTTTTTTTTTTGGGTGAAGGAACTCCTCCCACTTTCTGGCCACACTAATTAAGATTTTTCAATAACTTGTAGTGGCTACAAATGCATATCAATATGTGAAAATTGAAAATTTTCAATAACAACTCTCCCATACCATACGCAATGGGCTTAAAGGCCGGGAGAGAGGGGTAATGAAGTGGTTTTGTTTAGGGTGGTGGGTATGGGAGTAATGATCAACAATCCTTGGATCCGTTTAGATATATCTTTGATTTCTATTATTTTGTTTCTTTCATTCTTCATCTTTCCCTTTCTATTTTGCGTTGTAGATTTTATGTTTTAAAATAAAAGTAAAATACAATCAATACTACTTGTATGACTCTTTATGTGCTCTATCAACACTTAGGCTATTTATTTTTAACAAATCAAAATTGGGGAACTAAAATGCTTTCTTTCCTTATCTCATTGTATACATGGACAAAATGTTTGTTGTCCATATGTATACAAATTGACAATAAACAGGGACTTGCTAATGGAGATGTTAGGCGCAATTCTTGAGCTTGGAAAAACGATATTGGCTCCGATTAGTGAATATTACAAGTATCACAGAAGCATTGATGAACATATGAAAAATCTCAAGAGAAAACGAGACGATTTAGAATGCAAAAAGTCAGACATTGAATCAAAAATGAGAGCAGAACTTCTTCCAAGAAAGAAACCAAAAAGAGAAGTTGAATTTTGGCTCCAAAAGGTAAAAACGATTAATGTGGAAATACAAAACACTGAACAAGAGGCTGAAAGAGGGAAGTATTTCTCACGTATGCATGTAGGAAAAATTGCTTGCCAGAAGATACAAGAAGTGACAGAATTAATTGATCAAAGTTGTGGTTTCGGTGAAAGTTTAGTAATTGACCCACCTGTAAGCTATGGAGATGAATTGCCAACTAGGGCATTAGTGGGAGAGAGTACAGCTGAAATAACAATGGAAAAGATTTGGAAACACTTGTTAGATGAAGATTGTGGAAGGATTGGTGTTTGTGGTATGGGAGGGGTTGGTAAAACGACTATTATGAAACAAATCAATAATCGCCTGTTAAAAGAGAAAGACAAGTTCAATCATGTAATTTGGGTTACTGTATCAAAGGCATTCGATGTTATCAAACTACAAAATGACATTGCCAGCATGTTGCATCCAAATCCTTTAAAGTCTGAGGATGAAACAACAAGGGCAGGCAAGCTGTATGCAGCATTGAAAGAAATGAAGAAGTGTGTGCTAATTCTAGATGATTTGTGGAATGCATTTCCACTGGAGAATATAGGGATCCCAGAGCCCACTTCAGAAAATGGGTGCAAATTGGTATTGACAACTCGAGATGCTAAAGTTTGTGATGGAATGAATTGTAAAACTATTAAAGTGGAGCTTCTTTCGATAAAAGAGTCGCGTGATTTGTTCTTGAAAACAGTGGGCTGTGATGTTTCAAATATTCCAGAAGATGTTGTGGAAGGCGTTGTCAAACAATGTGCTCGTTTGCCTCTTGCAATCATCACAATAGCAGGAAGTTTAAAAAATGTAGTTGATGTTTTTGAGTGGAGGAACACATTGAATGAGTTGAGGACATCAACAAAAGGGTCGGCACATGTAGATGCTCCAGTATTTAAGAGCCTTCAATTCAGTTATGAACGCTTAAAAGATAAGAAACTTCAAGATTGTCTCTTGTGTTGTGCACTATACCCTGAAGACTATGAGATTAACAGAGATGAGTTGATAGAGCATTTGATTGGTGAGAAAGTAATAGAAAGCATGAAGAGTAGGCAAGAAGAGTTGGATCAGGGGCATACTTTGTTGAATAAGCTTGAAAATGCCTGCTTATTAGAAGGTGGGTCTAAATATTTTGAAATCAAAGGCATTTTAGAAAAAAGGCGTTTTGTGAAGATGCATGATCTAATAAGAGACATGGCCCTCCAGATTGCAGGTGCTAAGTTCTTGGTATTAGAAGATGTTCCAAATGAAGAAGAATGGGGAAATGATGTTGAAAAGGTTTCTTTGATGTGCAAACGTGGTTCAAAATTTCCTGATGTGTCACCAAAATGTCCTAAGCTTTCGACCTTGCTTCTACGAGGATATGTAAACATCATCCCGGATTCATTTTTTGTGCACTTGCATGGACTCAGAGTTCTTCATGTAGTTTGTGGAAAGTATAATTCTTTACGATCTTTACCAAATTCAGTCTCTGACTTGAAGCATCTTACTTCATTAAGGTTTAATTGTTATGATATTAGGCGTGTGCCTTCATTAGCAAAGCTTACAGCATTAAGGAGTTTGGATATTTCGGGTCGTTATCTGGAAGAAATACCTCGTGGTTTGGAAATGTTGGTCAATTTGAGATACCTTAATGTTGATAGTTCTCTAAAGATCCAGAAAATGATGCCACCAGGGATTTTACCCAAACTCTGTCAACTCCAAGTCCTCAAATTGCCTTTTTTTGGTTTAGAAGTTAATGGAGAGGAGATGGTAAGGTTGAAGAAATTAGAGTGTTTAGAAGGCGCATTTGATGGCGTTAAAGGCTTCAATACATATGTTGAATCCTTAGAGGAGGGAGGACCTAGCCATTACATATATGCCGTGAATCAAAAAAAGCCAGCTAGCCAGCTGGGAGTTGCCGAGTTGGGCGAAAGAGTAATTTTAAGTGACTGCAATATATGTCTACTCCCAAAAGATGTTCGTGCCCTCATAATTTGCGAAGTTCCACCCTGTGTGTCTTCGGACTACTGGAAAAAGGGTGTTTGGTTTAAGGGGTGTCAAGAAATAGAATACCTTAATTCTTATTTTTACACCTTTTCTCTTCAAAGCCTTGAGATTCTACATCTCTCCGGATTGAAAAATTTAAAGGGACTGTTTAGAGAAGAGAAAGTCGCACCGGTCGTCCCCCTCGGCACCTTTTCCCGCCTCAAACAATTTGAAATACAGTTTTGTCCGAATATAAAGAAGCTCTTCCCGCCTGGGTTGCTGCTGGACAACCTGGAACAGATTGACGTCTATGGCTGTGAACAATTAGAGGAAATAATAGGTGGGGCTGAAGCATCTGATGAAGTTGAAGAAGAAGAAGCAAAAGAAATTGTGAAAATATTCCCCCAATTGAGGAAATTGACATTACTGTATTTACCGAAGCTGAAGACCATATGCAGTAGCAGTAATGTAATACTTTGTGATTCTCTCAATTCTATTGAGATCTACGACTGTCCGAAGCTTAAGAGATTACCTCTTTCTCTGCACCGTATTGATGGAGAGCTATCTTCTCCGCCTTCTTCATTACAAATCAAAATAGAGAAAGAAAGTTGGGAATCGCTGGAATGGGACAATCATGATATGAAGATGGTCCTTGAACCTTTCATTGAACGGGTATGACTCTCTCTATTCACTTTACATCTTTGTTTTATTTGAAACGATTCAATTTGTTGGTTATCCACTTCTCCTCGCTTTCTTTCTAATCTATTTTTCCTTTTTCTTTTGGTAGCCTTTTTCTTTTTCTGTGGCAGTTAAATCTCAAAGTGGGGGGAGCAGATTCATTAAATCTCAAGGTGGGGGGAGCAGACTCACATGACTCTTCCTCTGTAAGTCAAACCCCGAACATACATGCCTATCCATTTTAATAATTCTTCCTATTAATTTGTTTTCATTGGTTTGCTTTTCTTTGTTGGTTTGATATTTATTTATTTATTTTTTATTTTTTGTTGGTTTGATATAGGATACGTCATCAAGCCAAAGCTGACTCAAGAAATAATTGTGTGGCGCGGTCCGCTGGGACCCGCAACTGGAACTTGGCTCTCAAATGTGTTTCCGTGTAATTCTTAGCTCTTTTGGTTCTGATTTGCTTTTTATTTGATACTCCATGTTAATTTGTTTAGTAATTGTGAAAGGGTGTTCTTCTCTTTGGCTGAGTGGGATGATCTTCTGTAATAAATTGATACTTCATGTTAATTTGTTTAGTAATTGTGAAAGGATTCAAACATTGTCTGTTTCCGCTTTAGAGATAATGTGAACTGTGAGTGTGCAAATGTTTCCAATTGCATAAGCGCGCACACATCCTTTTGTCTGAACTTGTAACCCAGTTAGCAGCTGCATTGGCTGTTCTTTGATGGTTATCATTATTTTTTCTTCTCTAGGTGCAACTTAATTTATTAAATTTCAGGTGCACTCTCGACTAAAAAGCTTTAAATCATTTGTTAAATGTTATCTTTACAATAGATTTTAGGCTAAAATTGTTTTTGAACTAAAGTAAATTTTCTTTGATACAGTGGACTTAAAAGACACCAATGAGCTTGTAATTTGGACTAATTAGGTTGCTATATATGCCCTTCACTTTACAGTTCTACAACGCAACAGATTAATTGATCATCTGTGAGATTTCAGACTCTGAGATTGACAAATAGTGTTCTCAGTGGTTTTGAAACCAAATGTAGCTCATTAATGATTGACGTGTTCCTAGTTCAAAGGTAATTAGTCCTTTCAACTTTTTTTTCTCTTTTAGATTAGCATCCTTTGTTGCTAGAACTTGGTTCAATGCACAGACAAGTGGTCTCCTTTAGGTCATGAACAAGTTTTTTGATGCAATAGAAGCGAATCATAACTAGAAGCAGATAGGAATATGTAACACCTCCTGTGATTGTTTAGGAGTGCTTTTGTTATTCTACGTATATGTCTGGACTGTCTAGTGGATCTTTTTATTTTTGAAAACTAGAGTCTGATAGATTGTATGACTTAGTTGCCATATTTGAAAGCTGCCATGATTCAGCTAGAACCCTCCTTTTCAATTTGTCTCAAACCATGCACGCAACTTCTGAATTGCTATAGGTCTATAATTGGTGGATGCAAACTGCATCCATCAATCTGCTTGGTTTTACACCACCCATTTTTGAAACTTATACAGATGGAATATCAACAAAGCCTCTCTTATTGCAGACAAATAACCACTGTTTTGCTTGTCATTGTCCAACTATAGCAACCAGCCATCCTCCTCTTGCCTTCTCCGTTTTTGCCAACAAAAATTGCTCCTATCCAATTTACCACTTCTTCCCTTAACAACTGCATTGGCTGTTCTTTTTATTAGAGACACCTCAACTTGCCGTATTCTGATAAATAGATGCTTAATATCTTTGATAGTTGGGACTATTTCCCAAACCAAAAAAAAAAAAAAAAAGCTTTCTTATGATGAAGAAAGTCTTATTTGAAAACCAGCCTAGGTAACTCCCCCTTGAAGACAAAATCTGCACCTGCATTAGCTAGAGCAGAACCAGCTGCAACTTGCTGTATTACTTAATTAATATCTTTCATAATTATCATTTTGTTTTTCTCTAGGTGCAACTTAATTTATTAAATTTTAGGTGCACTCTCGACTAAAAGCTTTTAAATCATTTGTTAAATGTTATCTTTATAATGGATTTTCGGCTAAAATTGTGTTACTACTTGAAGTAGATGCTCTTTGACACAATGGACTTAAAAAGTTAAAAGACACTAATCTTGTTTTGGACTAATTCGGTTGCTACATATGCCTCTCACTTTACGGTTCTTCTACAACACAACAGATTAAATGATCATCAGTGAGATGTCAGAATCTGAGGTTGACAAATAGTGATCTCAATGGTTTTAAAACCACGTGTAGCTCTCGAATGATTTATGTGCTCATAGTTCAAAGGTAATTAGTCCTTTCAACTTTTGTTTCTTGTTTAGACTAGCAGCCTTTGTTGCTAGAACTTGATCCAGTGCTCCTTTAAGCTTAAACAAGTTTTTAAACAAATTGTGGTGAATCATAACTAGAAGCAGATAGGAATATGTAACACATCATGTGATTGTGTAGGAGTCTACAGTAAGAGAAATAGAAGGATAGATGCTAATGCTTATATAAGACTTTCGTTGCAGTAATTATAAGGGTGTTTGGTTTAGGCAAAACTCAAAACTCATTTCTCATCACTCAAACCTCTAACCCATATTTCGTATCTCTATCTCTATTTTCTCTTAGCTACCCTGATCTTGCCTTCTCTGTTTTTGCCAACAAAACTTGCTCCTTTCCATTTACCACTTCGTCCCTAAAAGCCATCCACAAGTATAATGAGCTACCAACCAAGACATGCATCTTTGTTTAGAGGCAAAGACATTTCTCTCTCTTGCATCTGCTGTCCCACCATGCTTGCTCTTTGAAACCAAAGATGTTTTATAAATTAAGCATATTGACTGCAGTATTAGCTTCACCTTCCCTAGTAGCTTTGCTTCTTTATTTCCAGATGGGCCTTAAAGTAGCTAGAAAAACCACAAAAAGTCATCTATATGTGCCTTGGTTAAACAATTCATTCTCAGGCCAACAATAACAAATCCAGACTTTTATGGATCTTGGGCCTCTTGGCTCCAAATTCTCCACTCGGATAATCAAGTCTTATCCAAACCAAACATCTCAAGTTAACTGGTAGTCAATACACAAATGACCCCAGTGTTTCTTGCTCATTACAGTCAATAATTGAAGCCCATTATAGACAAAACAAGCATTCTGAAATGGAACTTAGCCTATCATAGGTTTTATTCATGTGGATCCTAAGGGCATACAAACGCTTTTTTCTTTCAACTTGTCCTCATGTGAAGCTGAAATGATATATTGTTTGAGAACAATTTCCTTTGAATGTTAACCTATATATAGTCTTGATTTGATCATAGATATCAACGATGTAGCCTATCATTGAGGGTGGATTAACATTGTTGGGTCATGATGGACAGAATGTGCTAATTCAAATAACTAAGACAATGACAGACAAAGGGCTTGTCATTTTTATAGTCCTCTCATAATGAGATTTTCTACACATTGGGCATTGACATTAGTAACCATACCGTGTTCTTGCCAATTACTTACAATAATAATAAGAAAAAATGTATGAAAACCTACAAGCTACCACCTTTAGTAATTTTTTGGAATATTATTATGATTTGTTTCTCTTAAATACAAAACTTGGAGGACATTAGAGACATAAATGGGACAGGATCTTATCCCAAGTTGGATAAAAACCATCTCATAGCATCTAAAATTACAAAACGAATTTAATAATAACACAAACAAAATTTCATAACATCAATTGTCATGACAAGAAATTCAGCAAAAAAAAAATTGTCATGACAAGAAAGCTGCAAGCAGGTAATCAAATAATACAACTACCTCATAAAAAACCGAAAATCATAATGCGTAAATGTATATGTATTCTTAGAACATAGAACAACACAATAAAAGAAGCATACAAAAGCTTCACTAGGTTCAAAACAATCTTGATATGATGTATGATATATCTCATCGAGTAACTATAGTTCCTCAAAAAATTACAAAACGAAATAAATAGAAACACAAACAAAATTGCATAACATCTATTGTCATGATAAGAAAGCAAGTTTACCTTTAGGTCAGTGAAGTACATGTTCTCACATGAGTACTACCATTAAGAAGAAGTATAGTAGAAATATATTTTTCTTTTGGATACATAAACAGATAAACTTCAACATTTACCTTTAGCAGCCACTTGTATGATTCAAAAATTGTTTTGAATGGAAGTATTTTGCTTGGGTATTATCTTATTCATTACACTTTAGCTTCAACTTGCATCCTTACAGAATTTGTGAATGCAAGTTTTAGATTTTTATTGAGGGAAATAAATCATTGCCCATGACTGTGTATTTAATTAGGGCTCTTGTTCTAATAGCCTTGTAATCAAAGTATACATTTTGATAAAGTTTTGTTCATTATTGGATCAAACTCTTGCATCAATTCATGACTATATTGGCAACATCAAAATTGTTCAATTTGAAACATTACAAGAAATTAGAAATATAAAGGCACACGATCAATTACATTTTAGAAGAAAAACCAATATAAAAAATAAAATAAAATAAAAGTAAATTTTATTACATTCTTCTTGGTTTGTACTCTAAATCCTTGTAAAATTTTTTGTAAATGAACAATGAAACTATCTTAAGAGTCAAAATTAGAAAATACATTCAATGTTCCAATGATATTGAAAATTAGCGTATTGACAACAAGATATGGCTTCAATACATCATGGAATGCTTGTAACAGGTTCTACTTTGAAAAAATTCAGTTAGAACCGAAGACCATCTTTGATAGAGCTACTATTTTCCTGGGAGAGTACCAACACTTCATATTCTTAACAGTTTTTATGTCAAGCTTTTCTTTATGCAGCACTGTCATGTAATGTATTTTAGCTGCTATGCTCTTTCCTGAGTTGTGTTTCTCTGTTTCGTCTGGTTGTCTTACAAATTCAGACCAGGTTTTTTTTTTTTTTTTTTTTTTTCAACATATACAAGTTTTCTATCTTTTAACTCACAAAAACAATATAAATCATGGAATGCTTCAAAACATTTTCTGGCAAGATATATTGAACTTTTGGGCAGCAAAGGCTAATATTTTATCCTGTTAACAAGAAAACAAGAGATATATAGTTATTAATCCATATAACCTTTGGCCACAATAAATGAGGAAAAAATGCATAAAACAAACTCTTGTTCATAAGCTCAATTGTGCCTAAATCTAAATCCAATTTCTGCTTTATTGTATAAGTAAATACCATATTTGTATAACATAGAAATGCCCAATTAGACTTAAAGTTCATAATTCAGCCACTTTCTATCTTAAGTTTCAGATGCATAATCAAAGCATATTCCAAAATTACAAAGAACAAATCAGATTATACAACACATAAAAACAGAGAGCGCGTCTTAACATTTTGCCTTCTCCTTACTTTTTTTGTCAACATTTACAAAAGTAGAAACACAAAACTTACAGTATTTCATTAGTTAGATTGATCAATGTTTCAAATGCATAATCAAAGCATATTCCAAAAATACAAAGGAAAAAAAAAAAAAGATAATACAGCACATAAAAACAAAGAACACGTCTTACCCAAGAGTGGGTCTCTCCTTCGAGCTACAGGAATGAAACCAAAATCAGTAAAAATGAATGGCTATTTTTCAGCAAATTCTGGATCATAACTGATAGTATCAAAGGTGGATTTTTTCGGCAAAATCAAACAAACCCAATTCAAAAAAATTAAGATAAGATCAAAACAAATACTCTCCAGATAATAAAAATCCAAAGAAGAAGATCCCCCAACCATTTAAAAAAAAAAATCCTGAAGTACCGATTAGAGAGACATAGGAAATTTACCGGAACCACCATCGGAATTGGAGCGGAACGCGGTGGCTACTAGCTATAGCCATGGAGATTGAGCCATGGAGTCCTAGAGAAAGATCTGATGGAAGAGAGAGAGGGAGAAAGAGTTTTTTGAAATTAGAGGAACCTGAAGGGTGTAGAGAAAAGGATAAAGAAATGGGTGAAAGTGGTGTCATGTGGATCAATGACATGGCTCAATGATGTGTCATATTTATATCTGTTAGATTGAAGTAATGGCTGAGATTGAAATTATTGCACCCCGTGCAATACTCTAGGTATTGCACGGGATCTCAATCCTTATTGGTAGAGTCTTAAAGCTACTTATAGCTCACTAATGATTGATGTGCTCATAGTTCAAAGGTAATACATCCTATCAACCTTAACTCTCTTCTAAACTCGCAGCCTTCGTCACTATGACTAGATCCAATCTCCAAACAAGCTGTATTTCTTTGGCCATTACCAAGTTTTTAAATCCCATAGAGGTGAACCATAACTAGAAGCAGATGGGAAATTGGGAATATGTAACACCTCATGTGATTGGTTAGGAGTGTCTTGTTACTCTTCTAAACCGTGGCACTACCGCGTAATTAATGTTGCTGCAGACCAAGATTACTTGGTCTTTTTTAGTTTACTAAATAGTAATTCTCTCAACTTCAGACTTTCAGTCCTTTCTCTTTTGTTTTAAAAAATAAATGATAAACAAGTAATCTATTTACTGAAAAGAAAACAGAGCAGAGCAGAGTTCTAGAAGCAAAATATGGAAAGGTAAATGAAAAACAGAGAATTATTTTCTATATGAGAAATTGTAAAATGCATTCCTCACTTGATTACTGAAATGACCTTTGGTATTTATACTTATACAGACACACATCGAAAAGAAAAGGCGGGAAACCAAAACTGAAATGTAACAAACTCTAAAACGGAAAACCAGTCATCTTTAACAGAATTTTAAACAAATTAATGACCTGATGACTTCTGAGATTATGCTAAACAACACAGGTAATAAAAACTGTACCACTTATAGCTTAGTGATGAACTCTGAAGGTTATAACACAACTTGCAGCACAGCAAAAAATAATTTAACACGACCTGTCATTTGCAGCTTTTGTCCTAACATTCTATAGTCTATACAACTGTATATACTATATAATATATAGAGAAGAATAGTATGATTGGCAAATGTTGTAAAAAAAAAAAATTCTATAATCTATATAAATTTGACTGTTTGTGGCTTCTTAGTTTATCTCATTAGTTAGTTTTTGGAATGTTACACTGCACCCTCAAAATTCAATCCTATACAAGATTCTTTCTTCAGAGTTTTAATCCCAAATCAGAATAGATAAAATGTATCACAGACTATGATTCCAGGACAGACTGCCAAATTATATGTAAAATCCAATCAAACTTAGTTAATAGAAACATAAGAACATCACAAAACCACACCAAAGAGCTTCAACATCAAGACAGAGAAAGGTATAGTTACAGAAATTCTAAAGGAGATACCTATAAAAAATAAAAAAAAATTCTAAAGGAGACATTTTCACTTGGGTGGGAAAAAGAATTACTTCTTTGATAAGTGATAAATCTAAGAATAGGCACTTCCTGCTTTTAAATTTTTTGGAAAAAGAAAACTGTTGTTATCACCTTACTGAATGCCAGAATAAGGCATTTGCAGAAGTCAAGCTCCTCACCAATAAAACCATCTTATTTTTTCAATATAAGCAGAAGACGACTTTGTAGGCAAGGTTTAAAGAGTCACTATATCATAGTATCCACCAAGCATAATGAGACTATATGTTGGAATCTTCCAAGGTACTTCCAGCTTTTAAATTTGTTGGAAGAGGATAACTACTTGTTACTGCCGATTCATGTACTGAATGACAGAATAGTGCATTTGCAGAAATTGAGCTCCTCAGGTAAGATTTAGAGAGTCACTGTACTATAGTATCCAACATTAATGAGAATATATGTTTAAATTTACTGTTCTCTATTTAAAAAAGGGTGGAGAGGTCACGTTACTAAAAGAAGCTAGGTGCCCAAATAAGCCAAGTCATCGTAAAGTGAATGCCTACCATTACAGCCATTTAGGTGGAAATGGCCAATGTTATTTCCTATCACTAACATGTCAAAAACATTAAGAGTTTGCTGTATTCTTCAACCTCCAATTTCAATGTTGTCTAGGCACTAACTTAACCTGATGTCTCATGGTGATTTTTGAGTCGATGTAAATGCATACATGCATCTATCCTTTAATCTTCTAAAAGCTCCATAAACCATGCAAATGACAGATAAATAAGAGCAAACAGCAATTAGATATTTAAACCCAGTTTAACAATACTACATCCAGGTTTGTATGTGGAATTCATATAAATGGAACATAAATTTCAAATTTAATCCTGGAATATATTTGGAAGACCCCAAAATTTCAAAAAATTCAACCTACTTAGTCCATCAATATACGTTAGAATTTCCTATCGACAGCTCAAATACTAAACAGGTAATGGCATTACCAAACTACAGTTACAAAAGCTGACCTTTAATGATATAATATAAACACCATACCAAACCAACATAACACATCTCCTGTATGTCTATTCTAAGCACACAGAACAACACAACAAAAGAGGCATATAAAAACCTCATTGGGATAAATTTAAAAAAAAAAAAAAAAAAAAAAAAAAAAAAAAAAAGCTTGATATGATAATATGATATATCTCATTGAGTAACTATAGTTCCTCAAAAAATTACAAAACAAAATGAATAAGAACACAAACAAAATTTCATAACATCAATTGTCATGACAAGAAAGCTGCAAGCAGGTAATCAAATAATACAACTACCTCATAAAAAACCAAAAAGGCAATAAAGGTTCATCCCCTTCCAGCAATCCTCAATAAAGGAGAAATGATACCCTGTAGCTCTTGCAAAGAATGTTGTATCCGTATCTCCTCCTCAACAGACCGCTTAAGGTTTCTAATTTGACCCTTCAAGGCCTCAGAACCTCTGATATATTCAACCCGCATTTCAAGAACCTTCTTTGTCAATCCCATCAACAAACCTGAGAATCTTGGCACTGTAGAATACTTTTGTAAGAACATCAACAGCAACCCAAGCTCCACATTATCCAGATTCTCAACACACTTCAACAATTTCCTCCTTGCCACCAATTCCTCCATCACCGCCACCACATTCTCGGGATTCTTATTGCCCAACACTGACACCAGTGCCTCCTTGTGCCTAAACTTCTTCAACAACTTATCATGCTCTGCCAACTTTACCTTCTTTGGCCTCATAACCAAATAATCCCCCTCCTTAGGCTTATCACCCTGCCCTCTATGAAAATACCGAAAATATGAAGGCCTCATAACCCTTCTCTCCTCCTCCACACCTGAACTCCAAAAGCTTCTCAAACCACTCTCCACATTCGAACTCCCAATCACTCTCACCCCACAATCTGGTGAAAACCCAATTGACATAAGTGGTGCGGGGAACCTCATAGAATGTGTGACCTTCATCCTCCCATAATCGAACACCTTCATATACCCATCCAATCCCACACTCAAAACCCTATGCTCCCTCCCTTCCTCAACATTCTCCTTCCCAACTCTCCCTACACAAACTGAAGCAACCGTCTTGGTATGACTCTCCATCGAATAAACCATCTTCCCACCTCCAATAAAATCCCAGATCTTAACCGAATTTCCACCTGCAGTAGCAACTAACCCCCCGGATGGCAAAAAAACCACACTTACAACTGGTTATTCATGGTTAACCTCCATAACTGTTTTCGAACCAGTCAATCTCACATCCCAAAGTTTAACCGTATGATCATAAGACCCAGTGACACACATTTCATGACTAACAGGTGAAAAATCACCACAACGCACATAGTCCTTACTCCTTATGACCCAAAAGCTCTAAAAGTGGAGTCTCAGAAGCAACATCCCAGTACTTAACAACAGCATCATCGCCACCAGAGAGAGACCAAATGGAGCTTATCATGAAGTGGGTATTTGAGAAAACGTACCGGGCGTGTGTGGGACCTGAGTTTACAAAGTGGGGTCCGCGTTTTGACATCGAACACTTGGATTAGACCCGAGAGGTCAGATGCAGCGATCAAGAGGCCGTCACAGCGGAACGAGGCAGGGGAAACGACGTCGGAGAAGGAGGAGATGGTGGAGGAAGGAGAGAGGGTTTGGGGATTGAAGATTTTGAGAGAAGTGGAGTGAGTGGCGGCAAAAGAGTGAGGTGGCGAGGGAGAGAAAGTGAGGGAAGTGATGGAGGAGATGAGGTCTGGGATTTGGTGGGTTTTGAAGGAGGACCAGTACTTTGATTCTGGGGTTTGGTTTGGGGTTCTGGGTTTGGGTTTGAGCTTCGGTTTGATGGGTTTGAAGGTTGAATTTGGTTCCGCCATGGAAGGAGGCTGTGCAAAGTGAAAGCTCTAAATTTTGGAAGTTCAGGGTTTTAGACAGGGAATACCGAATATGTGTTATGTGTGCTTGTGGGGTTTTAGACTGAGAATACCCCGCAGGAAGGGGTAAAAAGGTAAAATGCGTATATACTATAGAAAATGCACATTACTCTATTTTGAATTTGTGATAATATATATAAAAGGACCCATTATCCTCAAAATATTGAAACCAGAGGAAAAAAAAACTCACCTCAAGGATTTAGGTTGCTGAAGCAAGTGTAAGTCATTTACAAAACCTCATTTATTAATTATCACCCAAATCAGAGGATTTAAAAAAAAAAACTATAAAACTCAAACTATATTATTAGTTAGACAACGTTTGAAACTAATTTCGTTTCTAACAATTCGAGTCTAGAGGACTCGATTTTGGGGAGTTGAGATGTCCACGTAGGCCTGGAAATCGAGTTCATTGGACTCGGTTTCTGTACATGGAAATCGAGTCTAATGGACTCGGTTTCTGTACATGGAAAACGAGTTTAATGGACTTGATGTTCGTTCATGGAAATCGGGCCCAGAGTACTCGGTTTTCTTCGTTCAGCCAGACATGAACTCACCAAGGAAGAGAACACACATGCTCTGTTTTACTCTCCACAAAACAAAGCATGTGAGTAGAGGAAGAGTGATGGCTAACAGAGCATGTAGATGTTGCTTGCTTTTTTTTTATCCAACATGTCGTCCCTAAGGAATGCTGTTAATAGACGAGCTCATAAGGAGCGAGCTCAACCGTAAGTCTCACCAGAAGTAATAATTTCTTTTTATATTGTACCCTTTCAAATATATATAAATATTTTTTCATTTTCATATCCAGACATGCAAGGAAAAAATTCGGGCTTCTTGAAAAACACAAGGACTATATTAAGCATGCACAAGCATTTCACAAAAAGGATGATACTTTGCGGGTAAGTGTTCTTGCTTCTTGTTTAGCTGGTAATCAAACTCTCAAATACATAATAGGGTTGTTTTGTAAATGGATTTTTTTTTTTTTTTTGCTCTACAGAAACTAAAGGAGAAAGCAGCTTTTAGAAACCCAGATGAATTTTACACTCTTCTTATTTTCTTAATCTCTACTCACATGCTCTGTTTTGTGGAGAGTAAAACAAAGCATGTGAGTGTTCTCTTCCTTGGTGATTTCATGTCCGTGTGCTGAACGAAGAAAACCGAGTACTCTAAACTCGATCACCATGAACGAAAATCGAGTCCATTAGACTCGTTTTCCATGTACAGAAACCGAGTCCAATAGACTCGATTTCCACGTACAGAAACCAAGTCCAGTGAACTCGATTTCCAGGCCTACGTGGACATTTCAGCTCCCCAAAATCGAGTCCTCTGGACTCGAATTGTTAGAAACAAAATTAGTTTCAAACGTTGCTTAACTAATAATATAGTTTGGGTTTTATAATTTTTTTTTTTTTAAATCCCAAATTAGAACCTTTTTTACAGGCGATCGTTCTGGTAGAATGACGGGAGCAGGAGGCTGACGGTGGTGGCGCCCAAGATTTCTCTCTATCTCGCTCGCTCTTTATGTGCCTTTATGGACTCTCTCTCTCTACTGTACAGTACTTAGTCACTTTTAATATCCCAAAGTCAAACTACATTGTTTTGATTTTTTTTTTTACTTAATCAAATATTTAAATTTTATTTAATTTTTAAATCTTTAGAGGAAAAAATATATATACTGGGGAAAAAAATTCTAATTTAGTTAAAAATTTTAAAAATACAGAGAGTTGTAAAAAAAAACTGGTATTTAATCTCGATAAACCAAAACCTATAATTTATTGAAGTAGTGAAAATTCAAGAAACCCATTCTTCAAATCCACTAAAATATATATATATATATATATATATATATATATATATATATATTGTGGGGCCCAATAATTCACGGGCCAGGCCCACTTGCTCATGGGGAGTCCAAAGGCCCAAGCCAAAGAAAGCCACGGCCCGAGCCCAATAATATAAAACCCAAAAAGGTCCGGAGATGCTGCCGAGGACAGTTCAGTCCTCGGCAGACCCAAAATTCCACCAAGAAGAGAGGCAAAAACGGAATAGGAATAAAATTGAAAGAAAATCTAAAATATCTAGGAAAAGCTGCTCTTACGACTTTTTCCCTAAAAAACTCTGCACCCATCAGAGCCGGATTCTAGGGCTTTATCAACCGCCCCCAACGACTTTGGATTGGGACTGACGGGACAAGTATCAGTCTTGGAAAGATCGACCCTACACGTGGACGAAGGAAAGCGAACGCAGGCTAGTATAAAAGAAAAAGTAAGTAATCTGGGGAGGGGGCTGGGAAAAATGGGCAGAAACCAGGGCCTCCCATCCCACCAGGGGAGAAAGACTCCTGAGGTGAATACACCTGAACCATGCATGAACACCACAACAAAACCACCGCCGGGTAACCAAGACCTAGCCTTTCGAACCCACTCTCTACAAATGATATTGTCTGGGCCCATTCACGTGCGAACCCAACACTACTACGGTTCGTTGCGGAACGTGTCCCTACATATATATATATATTATCTATTTTAATGTATTACTTTATTAATATGTCCTACGTCACATCTCTTATTTTAACACATCATCATTAAAATAACTTTAAAAAAAACTCCTAAAAAAAAGAAAAATAAATAATAATCTCACGTGCATATAAAATAAAATAAAAAAATTAGAAGAGAGAAAAAGAGAATAAAACTCATTTATGAGTTAAAAAATTATGTAACCCTTACATTCGGGTATAATTTGAACTCATATATGTATAATTGTGATTGTTTTAATTGTATTGTGCATATGTATAAGTTATACACTAATATATATATATATATATATATATATATATATAGAGAGAGAGAGAGAGAGAGAGAGAGAGAGAGAGAGAGAGAGAGAGAGAGAGAGAGAGAGATGTAGTTTTCTTAACATACTGCACCGCACTGTTAATATCCAATTTAATTACTATTTTTTTAAGGGAATTTTAATTGCTAAATGGTTGCACTAAATTACAACAAATTTTTTTTTGGGAGATATGAATAACAACTTAATTTACCTTATTAACTTTTTATGTGCTTGTTTATCAATTTTTTTTTTTAAAGAAAAAAGGTAATTGTAGTAAATTATAATTTGTCTCTCTAGCCTATTTACATTATCCTTCCTTCCTTTTATAAAGTTTTTTTTTTTTTCATATGTTTTATAAAATATATATATATATATATTAAAAAAAAAAAAAACAAAAGAAAGAAATAAGATTTCTTCTTCTTCTTCTTCTTTTGAGAGTAAATAGTGGTAGATGAAAATATGAGATTAACAATAGACATAAGACATCACAAAAAAGATGTATTTATCACATAATCATTTGAACCCAAAAAAATAAAATTTAAAACTTATAACATTGATGTTAGATTGCATTTTAACTTCAAGTCAAGATATTACTAACTGATTCCATTTTGGTGTTTATTTTTGCTTATAGTTTGGATTATATTGATATGTGGTTGCATTTCAACTAATAAATATTGAGAAGTGGTATGTTTCTAATATTTTCATAACAAATCATAGGTGATTAGTTGTTATTGGTTCAAATTTAAACCTATGAGATTACTTTTTTGCCCTAACAATAACAACCTACTACTTAAAATTTGCTAGTGAAAGTGTTGTTGACATAACATTCCTCAATATTAGTTTCAATTCCAATGAGATTTTCCTCTAGTAAATTTCGTTCAACTGTTGAACTTGTTCTAGCCTTCTAGCCACCTCATCTTTTTTTTTTTTTTTTTTTTGTCGTGTCAATATTCTATTTGTTGAATACTCCTTTGAAGTTTAAAGTATATTAACAGAAAGTGACTCCTTGGAACATTTTCAAGGAAGAAATTACGACACTTGAACCAAATTTCAAAGACAATAAGTAAATTTTGATATATTTTGGCAAACCAATCATGTAATGTCTATCATTTATCATAGGGGAAGAATGCCTTCTTATTTAAATCCTTCAATTTTATTCAAGATCTAAGAGATCTAACATTTTAAAAATTCAATGATCTTAAAAATGCAAATAAAATAGACAATTGGGCCTTCTTGCATATGATGCATAAGTTGTTCATCAGGCATGTTTAAATAGACAATTGTGATTCTTTAAAAATGGGTACTTGGGCAGGACCTGCTTCAGAGATCTTTCTTTAATTATCTCTTGAACATTCGACGAGAGGAGGAGAAAAAAAAAAAAGGGATCCAAGCCTGCAGCATGTGCTGTTGATTTGATGAACACCATAAAAGAGAGATTCCATATTCCAGATCCATGAAACTTTTTCTTGTTTCAAGAACCAACGCTTCACGGACATGGGATCATGATTTAATCTTCCCTTCCTGGAAATCTCAGCTTTTCAACAGGCCTACTCTAATCAGAGATTGATTTAATCTCAGCTTTTCAACAGGCCTACTCTAATCAGAGATTGATTTTATAACATTCGCTTGTCTTTGAAGATGTATATTGATTATCGATACTTCAAAAATATAACGCAGTTATTAAAGGAAGTAGATGGAGGCAATCCAAATTAAGATATGGCATTAAACAAGAGGATCTTTGTACTGTTACAAATTTCCTCACTGGGCAAGGTTAATTCCCATCCCCACCTTCCCCCCTTCCCAAAATAAAAGAAAAAGCCTAAGGATACTAAACATCCTCTAAACTGAAAATTGAAAAAATGGTACTGCTTCACAACCTGTTTCTACAAACTTTTACCTAAGGTAGTGCTGTCCTACGTATACAAACGTGCAAGTTTAAGTTTTTAGTCACTAGCTGGAGGCCCCTGCACAATGAAAAGATAAAATAGTCAAACACAGAATAAATGTATATGAACAAAATATTATCTACGGATATTATCAAGGAAATATTTCCCAGTGCAGAAGCAATACAAGATGACTTGTAATCGAATCTAAAAAGATTGTTTGAAGTGATAGATAAGGCAATTTAACCATTCCAATTGAATAGAGTTAACAACTCACTTGACCTAACAAAACTCATAGTGAAATAAATAGTTCAATTGGACAGTAGGCTTCAACAGAAATTCAAAGAAAAACTTACAGCAAGGTTACTTCACCCAATTTTAATTAACTATGGCTCACAATAAAACCTTAGATCTCAGGTAGATAGTAGCTTTCAGCAGAATAGCAGGATACATTATCCAGTTAAAGCATAGGGCTGTAATTGGACTGAATTACATAATTGACTCCTACAATTGATTTATAAATACAAACCCAGTGGATCGATTGCCTTAAAAGGTTTTCAATAAATAACTATAGTTCGCATTTATGTCAATATATTCTTAAATAAAAATAAAAATTTTATGTAAATATAACATTACAAATTTAGACTTCATCATTTGGAAAATTAAATTATGTGTACCTATAAAAAAATATATATAAATTATGTGTATAATTTTACCTTAGTGGTCTGAGAAATCAATCCTAGCACAAGATGACATTGAAAAGGAAACAAAGAGGAAATTAGTCATACTTTTAAGCTGAGTTGTTAAAATTAGTAATTATTTTTTAAAGAATATGTTATAAGTGTTTGAACTCATTTACAGAAGCAATACACAGAACATAATAAGCAAAAATTTCAACTTATTCAATAAACCCATCCATAAAAGGATTTGACTCTGGTTACACCCCTGGATTAGGAGGGCAGGTTCTTAGTAATAACTGATAATAAGGTAGATTTTTATCAAGGTATTTAGTTCAGTCCAGTAAGGATAGTTTCAAAATTAACCCACCAAAACAAAGGAATTAAATGGTAATAGCTACAGGATTTTTCACAAGGTCTCAGTCCAATCCACTTAGAATTACTCAAATGTTGAATCTTGAGCAACGTCCCCAATACCCATATTCGACAGATAGAGATATGCAATCAATTGCTTTGAAATAAAACTAATGAAAGAGAAAGAGGAAACAAAACAAACCAAGAGCACGCAAATAGAGGAGGGTAGTAATATGCAATTAACAAGCATTTTTAGAATAAAAACAAAATACTTATTCAAATGGGTTTCAATGAAAAAGGGAAAAAAAAATAACATGAGTGAAATTAGGGTTTTGTTTTGATCCTAAGCTTCACTTAAGAGTAAATTGACGGAGAAAGAACAAGCAAGAGAGAAGAAGCAGTAGCAATTCCTCCTCAGGAGTGAACCAATTCGCACTAACTAGTCATGCAAGTTGCCCCTGGGGATTTTTTTTTTTTTTTTTTTTTTGATGGGAGTTGCCCCTGGGGATTGAGAGAACGCGTGAAAGAAGATCAAATTCTATTGTTTTTGCTTTTATACGTTAACTAGCCTTCCCGGTAACTGGTATCCACTTAAATTGACTGAAGGGTTGAGATTAAAAACCATCAGATTTAATGGTCAAGATGTGGTTGGGTACCATACCAACTAAAAAAACATGGGGTACCATAAAATAACCCCAAAAAGAAAAGTCGAAAACCTGTCAAAAAGCACCGGGAGAATTTGGACACAAAAGTTAAAATGTTTAAAGTTAATTGTCCGCTTGCCAAAAAAAAAAAAGGGTTAATATATTGTCCACATATGATATATGAGAAAGTCAGAAAGTTGACGTTGAAAAGAAGTGGACGAGAACCGAAAGTTAAATAAGCCAATCACAAGCGTTAACCCCCAATAATGATCTACCGACAGAATTTAAAGTGAATAGTAGAAAAAGAAATCCAAAGTCGAAGTGTTTTCTTAGCATGTTCTACAAAGTTTCTCTTGACTTTGTTGCCAATTTCCCATTTTCTTCAGTCATCAGAAAAGCAAGTTTCCCATTTGAATGCCTTTTGCTTCACTTATTGAGTCTTCTACTCTAAATCAAGAAAGAAAGAAAAAAAATATTGCATTTAGATTGGAAATTTGATGATCTTTGTTACCTTCTTGGGGTTACTTTAATCAGTATCTTTGAAGAAATATCGGGTACTCAAGCCAATTATATTGCCATTTCTATAATCCAGGTATACTGCCACTTCTTTCTAATCTTATTCCTTTTCCCAGTAGTTTTCTGTTTTCCTTCTAAAGCTCATGCTACTGATTTTTTATCGTGCTTATAAATTGTGATGAGATTTTTTTTTTTTTTTTTTTTTTTTTTTTTTAATGCTAACAGTCAGTAACAGACCTAATGCTTATTGTACTGATATCGGATTGCTTTTTTATATATATATATATATATATATATATATAGGTTTAAATGATGTAATAATATATACATATAGTTTACTGTAAAATTATATTTCATGACTACCTTATATTTTAAAACAAAATGATTTAAAAAAAAATTATAATAGCCTAATAGGGGCCTATATGTTCTCAACACATATTAATTCTTCCAAAACCAAAGTAATAGAAAGTGATTAAGATTACAATTCGAGCAATTTGAATCCAAAAGGTTCAATTATTGTGAATATTCCATCAATCACATATTTAGATGTTAAGTGAAAACAAGAAGAAAGAAAATGTTGCCCCGAGGGGAGATTAATGGGTATTCTCAAAGAACAATATACCCTCTACTCTCATAAATGGTTATTTAATAAATTAAATAATGAGACCTATCGATTATGTGAGATAAGGGAATACCACATTATTCTACTTGCTCTAAAAAAAAGCATTATTCTACTTACAAAAGTTAGGACAAGGAGGATGCACATATCTAAAGAGATACTGCTCCACTCTCTAGCTACAAATGTGAGATTTTTACATAACAACTCTCTTAGTGGCTACTCGCATATTTGTTATAATGCTTTCGATGATGCTCATGAATCATACAATACACAAATGAGTATCATATGAATCATATCGTATCTAGAATGGTAAATATTAGATAATACATAGACTTATGGGTTTACATTAGGGATTTTCTTTTGGGTTAAAATTTGTGCTTCGATTTGAGTTCAACAAGTTATTAGACTTGTTTTTAATAAAAAAAAAATTAATACGTCACTTGATTGAGCCAAATGAAATAACATGTCTATAATGTCTCTCTCTCTCTCTCTCCTACAAAATTTGGCCACATCTGCAAATGTATTTTCTATGCTATGAATAAGGTATTAACCAATAATATAATTATTTTTAATTTTGTTATATTTTTGTAAGTCTAAGAGTGCGTTTGGATATCGCTTATTTTGCTGAAAACTGAAAACAATAAAAAATAATAATTTTCGGATTATTGTTCATATCAAAAACACTGTTCATTTACCTATTTGTACTGTTCATGTCTCATAAACAGTGCAATAGGTGCTGGTTAAAAAAAAAAAAAAAAAGGAAGTTTGAAACGCAAAACATCCAAATGTGGATGTGATCCAAACGCTCACTAAGAAGCTAGAATGTCGAGAAGAAATATAAAGAAAATGTTATTAAAATAAAAGAACAAGAAAATATAGTAAATATTGCTGATGATAAAGAAATTGTCAATGAAGAAATAATTTTGCAAGATGATATACATGATAATAATATTAACTTAAATAAAGTTGATTAGACAAGATGATGAACAGGATGAGAAATGAATTATTATTTTGGCTTATATGCCATCTATTATCACTTTTGAATTTACATTTTTTTTTTTTTAATGAGTTCACAATTTTGATTGCGAATGTTATAAACATATTTTAATTTGATTTATTTAATTAGCATTGTTAAATATTATTATATAAATTATGTGGTAGTGAAGTGCTATTGGTTAGGGCGGTGGGCATGGGAGTAATAACCAACAATTCTCGGATTTGTTTAGAATAATCTTTGATTTCTATTATTTTGTTTCTTCCATTCTTCATCTCTTCCTTTCCCCTTTGCAATGTAGATTTTATGTTTTCAAGATTTTTTTTTTTTTTTTTTAACATTTAAAAAAAAATCCATGTTTGTATGATTCTTTATGTCCTATCAAACCTAAAGGTAATTATTTTCAACAACTCAATATTTAGATGAATTATATTGACAACAAATCCAAATTTGGAACTTAAATGCTTTCTTTCCTTTACAATTAATTTAATTTTGTATGTGAACAAAATGTTTAACGTCCGTTTGGGTATATATATTATACAGGGACTTGCCAATGGAGATGGTAAGCGTAATTCTCGAACTTGGAAAAGTGATATGGGCCCCGATTCGCAAATATTACAATTATCACAGACGTGCCAATAAACATATGGAAATTCTCGAGGAAAAATGGGAAGTATTAGAATGTCGAAAGGGGGACATAGAATCACAAATGAAGGCACAACTTGAACGAGGAAAGATTTCAAAAGAAGAAGTTAAAAATTGGCTCCAAAGGGTAGAAAAAATGAAATCGGAGATAGAAAACATTAAACAAGAAGCTGACAAAAGGATGTGTTTCTCACGTATGAAACTAGGAAAACTTGCATTTGAGAAAAGACAAAAGGTAGAAGAACTTCGTCAAGAAGGTGATTTCAGTGATGGTTTGGTAGTTGATCCACCTGTAACTGTAAGCCATGGAGAAACATTGTCAACTACAACATTAGTGGGAGAATCTACAGCCAAAAGAACAAAGGAAAAGGTTTGGCAACACTTACTAGATGAAGATTCTAGAAAGATTGGTGTTTATGGCATGGGAGGCATTGGAAAAACAACGATCATGAAAGAAATTAATAATGATCTATTAGAAGAGAAAAAGTTCGATAACGTAATTTGGGTAACTGTATCAAAGCCATTTAATGTTATCAAGCTACAAGAGAATATTGCATGCAAGTTGAATCTAGATCTCTCAGAGTTCTCAAGGTTTACGGATGAAACTACAAGGGCAGGCAAGCTAAAAAATGCATTGGAAGATAAGAAAAGGTATGTGCTAATCCTAGATGATATGTGGAAAGCATTTCATCTTGCGGATATAGGGATTCCAGAGCCTACTTCATCAAACGGATGCAAATTAGTATTGACAACTCGAAATATTGATGTTTGTAAAAGTATGGATTGTAAGGAAATTAAGATGGAGCTTCTTTCAGAAGATGAGTCGAGGAATTTGTTTTTTGATAAAGTGGGGAGTAATGTTTTGAATGTTCAAGATATAAAACCAATTGTGGAGGAAGTTGTTAAAGAATGTGCTTGTTTGCCTCTTGCAATCGTCACGATAGCAGTAAGTTTAAAAAATGTAGTTGATGCTTCACAGTGGAGGCACGCATTAAAGAAGTTGAGGGCATCAATAAAAGGGCCGGCAGATGCAGAAGCTGCCGTACTTGAGAGGCTTCAATTCAGTTATGAACGCTTAAAAGATAAGAAACTTCAAGATTGTCTCTTGTGTTGTGCACTATACCCTGAAGACTATGAGATTAGCAGAGACGAGCTGATAGAGCATTTGATTGATGAGAAAGTAATAAAAAGCATGAAGAGTAGGCAAGAAGAGTTGGATGAGGGGCATACTTTGTTGAATATGCTTGAAAATGCCTGCTTATTAGAAGGTGGGTCTAGAGAATCTAGAATCGGAGATATTTTTGAAGAAAAAAGGCGTTTTGTGAAGATGCATGATCTAATAAGAGACATGGCCCTCCAGATTGCAGGTGCTAAGTTCCTGGTATCAGAATATGTTCCAAATGAAGAAGAATGGGAAAATGATGTTGAAAAGGTTTCTTTGATGTGCAAACGTGGTTCAAAATTTCCTTATGTGTCCCCAAAATGTCCTAAGCTTTCGACCTTGTTTCTACGAGGATATGTAAACAGCATCCCAGATTCATTTTTTGTGCACTTGCTTGGACTCAGAGTTCTTCATGTAAATTCAGTCTTTGACTTAAGGTTTAAACCTGTGCCTTCATTAGCAAAGCTTACAGCATTAAGGAGTTTGGATCTTTCGGGAAGACCACTGGAAGAAATACCTCATGGTTTGGAAATGTTGGTCAATTTGAGATACCTTAATCTTCGTACATCGAAAATACAGAAGATGCCACCAGGGATTTTACCCAAACTCTGTCAACTCCAAGTCCTCAAATTGCCTTTTGGGGGTTTAGAAGTTAATGGAGAGGAGATGGTAAGGTTGAAGAAATTAGAGTGGTTTGAAGGCGAATTTGATGGCGTTAAAGGCTTCAATACATATGTTGAATCCTTAGAGGAGGGAGGACCTAGCCATTACATATATGCCGTGAATCAAAAAAAGCCAGCTAGCCAGCTGGGAGTTGCCGAGTTGGGCGAAACTGTAATTTTAAGTGACTGCAATATATGTCTACTCCCAAAAGACGTTCGTGCCCTAATAATTTGCGGACCTCAACATCGCATTCTGGTTCGGGACTACTATAAAAAGACTGTTTGGTTGAATGGGTGTGAAGAAATAGAATACATTAATTCTTATTTTGACACCTTTTCTCTTCAAAGGCTTGAGATTCTACATCTCGTAGAATTGAATAATTTAAAGGGACTGTTTAGAGAAGAGAAAGTCGCACCAGCACCGGTCGTCCCCCTCGGCACCTTTTCCCGTCTCAAACAATTTTTAATAATTGGTTGTCCGAATATAAAGAAGCTCTTCACGCCTCGGTTGCTGCTGGACAACCTGGAACAGATTGACGTCTATGACTGTGAACAATTAGAGGAAATAATAGGTGGGGCTGAAGCATCTGATGATGAAGTTGAAGAAGAAGCAAAAGAAATTGTGGAAATATTCCCCCAATTGAGGAAATTGATATTATGTGGATTACCAGAGCTGAAGACCATATGCAGTAGCAGTAATGTAATACTTTGTGATTCTCTCAATTCTATTTCGATCTCCGGATGTCCGAAGCTTAAGAGATTACCTCTTTCTCTGCATCTTATTGATGGAGAACTATCTTCTCCGCCTTCTTCATTACAAATCAAAATAGAGAAAGAAAGTTGGGAATCGCTGGAATGGGACAATCATGATATGAAGATGGTCCTTGAACCTCTCTGTCAGTTCATTAAATGGGTATGACTCTCTCTATTCACTTTACATCTTTGTTTTATTTGAAACGATTCAATTTGTTGGTTATCCATTTCTCCTCCTCCTCGCTTTCTTTCTAATCTCTTTTTCCTTTTTCTTTTGGTACCCTTTACACCACCCCGCAGTGGTAGTTCTCAAGATTCACATGACTCTTCCTCTGTAAGTCAAACCCCGAACATACATGCCGATATCCATTTTAATTATTCTTCCTATTAATTTGTTTTCATTGGTTTGCTTTTCTTTGTTGGTTTGATATATTTAAAAATAATAATTTTGTTGTTGGTTTGATATAGGATACGTCATCAAGCCAAAGCCAACTCAAGAAATAATTGTGTGGCATGGTCCGCGTGGACCCGCAACTAGATCTTGGCTCTCAAATGTGTTTCCGTGTAATTCTTAGCTCTTTTGGTTCTGATTTGCTTTTTATTTGAACTTTGTTGTGTTATGATTTATGAACATGTGTTCTTCTCTTTGGCTGAGTGGGATGATCTTCTGTAATAAATTGTTACTCCATGTTGATTTGTTTAGTAATTGTGAAAGGATTCAAACATTGTCTGTTTCTGCTTTAGAGATAATGTGAACTAGATAAACTGTGAGAGTGCAAATGTTTCCAATTGCATAAGAGCGCACACATCCTTTTTTCTGAACTTGTAACCCAGTTAACAGCTGCATTGGCTGTTCTTTTTATTAGACACCACAACTTGCTGTATTACTTAAAATCTTTGATGGTTATCACTATTTTTTCTCTAGGTGCAACTTAATTTATTAAATTTCAGGTCACTCTCGACTAAAAAGCTTTAAATCATTTGTTAAATGTTATCTTTACAATAGATTTTAGGCTAAAATTGTTTTTGAACTAAAGTAAACTTTCTTTGATACAGTGGACTTGAAAAGACACCAATGAGCTTGTAATTTGGACTAATTAGGTTGCTATATATGCCCTTCACTTTACAGTTCTTCTACAACACAACAGATTAATTGATCATCTGTGAGATTTCAGACTCTGAGATTGACAAATAGTGTTCTTAGTGTTTATGAAACCACATGTAGCTCACTAATGATTGATGTGCTCATAGTTCAAAGGTAATTAGTCCTTTCAACTTTTTTTTTCTCTTTTAGATTAGCATCCTTTGTTGCTAGAACTTGGTTCAATGCACAGACTAGTGGTCTCCTTTAGGTCATGAACAAGTTTTTTGATGCAAAAGAAGCGAATCATAACTAGAAGCAGATAGGAATATGTAACACCTCCTGTGATTGTTTAGGAGTGCTTTTGTTACTCTACGTACAGGTCTGGACTGTCTAGTGGATCTTTTTATGTTTGAAAACTAGAGTCTGATAGATTGTATGACTTAGTTGCCATATTTGAAAGCTGCCATGATTCAGCTAAAACCCTCCTTTTCAATTTGTCTCAAACCATGCACGCAACTTCTGAATTGCTATAGGTCTATAATTGGTGGATGCAAACTGCATCCATCAATCTGCTTGGTTTTACACCACCCATTTTTGAAACTTCTGCAAATGGAATATCAACAAAACCTCTCTAATTGCAGACAAATAACCACAGTTTTGCTTGTCATTGTCCAACTATAGCAACCAGCCATCATCCTCTTGCCTTCTCCGTTTTTGCCAACAAAAATTGCTCCTATCCATTTACCACTTCTTCCCTTAACAACTGCATTGGCCGTTCTTTTGATTAGAGACACCTAAACTTGCTGTATTCTGATAAATAGATGCTTATTATCTTTGATAGTTGGGACTATTTCCCCCAAAAAAAAAAAGTTTTCTTATGATGAAGAAAGTCTTATTTGAAAACCGGCCTAGGTAACTCCCCCTTGAAGACAAAATCTGCACCTGCATTAGCTGGAGCAGAACCAGCTGCCATTTGCTGTATTACTTAATTAATATCTTTCATAATTATCATTTTGTTTTTCTCTAGGTGCAACTTAATTTTTTAAATTTCAAGTGCACTCTCGACTAAAAGCTTTTAAATCATTTGTTAAATGTTATCTTTATAATGGATTTTCGGCTAAAATTGTGTTGCTACTTGAAGTAGATGCTCTTTGACTCAGTGGTTTCAGACTAATTCAGTTGCTACATATGCCTCTCACTTTACGGTTCTTCTACAACACAACAGATTAAATGATCATCAGTGAGATGTCAAAATCTGTGGTCGACAAATAGTGATCTCAATGGTTTTAAAACCATGTGTAGCTCCCGAATGATTTATCTGCTCATAGTTCAAAGGTAATTAGTCCTTTCAACTTTTGTTTCTCGTTTAGACTAGCAGCCTTTGTTGCTAGAACTTGATCCAGTGCACCTTTAAGCTTTAACAATTTTTTAAACAAATTGAGGTGAATCATAAATAGAAGCAGATAGGAGTATGTAACACATCATGTGATTGTGTAGGAGACTACAGTAAGAGAAACAGAAGGATAGATACTAATGCTTATATAAGACTTTCGTTGCAGTAATTATTAGGCTGTTTGGTTTAGGCAAAACTCAAAACTCATTTCTCATCACTCAAACCTCTAACCCATATTTCATATCTCTATCTCTATTTTTCTCTTAGCTGCCCTGATCTTGCCTTCTCTGTTTTTGCCAACAAAACTTGCTCCTTTCCATTTACCACTTTGTCCCTAAAAGCCGTCCACAAGTGTAATGAGCTACCAACCAAGACATGCATCTTTGTTTAGAGGCAAAGACATTTCTCTCTCTTGCATCTGCTGTCCCACCATGCTTGCTCTCAGAAACCCAAGATGTTTTATAAATTAGCATATTGACTGCAGTATTAGCTTCACCTTCCCTAGTAGCTTTGCTTCTTTATTTCCAGATGGACCTTAGAGTAGCTAGAAAAACCACAAAAAGTCATCTATATGTGCCTTGGCTAAGCAATTCCTTCTCAGGCCAACAACAACAAATCCAGATTTTTATGGATCTTGGGCCTCTTGGCTCCAAATTCTCCATTCGGATAATCAAGTCTGTTCCAAACCAAACATCTCAAGTTAATTGGTAGCCAATACACAAATGACCCCAGTGTTTGTTGCTCATTGCAGTCAATAATTGAAACCCGTTATAGACAAAACAAGCATTCTAAAATTGAACTAAGCCTATCATAGGTTTTGTTCATGTGGATTCTAAGGGTATACAAACGCTTTTTTCTTTCAACTTGTCCTCATGTGAAGCTGAAATGATATATTGTTTGAGAACAATTTCCTTTGAATGTTAACTTATATATAGTCTTGATTTGATCATAGATATCTACGATGTAGCCTATCATTGAGGGTGGATTAACATTGTTGGGTCATGATGGACAGAATGTGCTAGTTCAAATAACTAAGACAATGACAAACAAAGGGCTTGTCATTTTTATAGTCCTCTCATAATGAGATTTTCTACACATTGAGCATTGACGTTAGTAACCTTACCGTGTTCTTGCCAACTTACAATAATAATAAGAAAAAATGTATGAAAGCCTACAAGCTACCACCTTTAGTAATTTTTTGGAATATTCTTATGATTTGTTTCTCTTAAATACAAAAAATTGGAGGACATTAGAGATATAAATGGGACAGGATTTTATCCCAAGTTGGATAAAAACGATCTCATAGCATCTAAAATTACAAAATGAATTGAATAATAACACAAACAAAATTTCATAACATCAATTGTCATGACGAGAAAGCTGCAAGCAGGTAATCAAATAATACAACTACCTCATAAAAAACCGAAAGTCACAACTTTTATATGTATATGTATTCTGAGAACATAGAACAACACAATAAAAGAAGTATACAAAAGTTTCACTGGGTTCAGAACAATCTTGATATGATATATGATATATCTCATCGAGTAACTATAGTTCCTCAAAAAATTACAAAACGAAATAAATAGAAACACAAACAAAATTGCATAACATCTATTGCCATGATAAGAAAGCAAGTTTACCTTTAGGTTAGTGAAGGACACATGTTCTCACATAAGTAGTACCACTAAGAAGAAGTATTGTAGAAATATATTTTTCTTTTGGATACATAAACAGATAAACTTCAACATTTACCTTAGCAGCCACTTGTATGATTCAAAAATTGTTTTGAATGGAAGTATTTTGCTTGGTATTATCTTATTCATTACACTTTGGCTTCAACTTGCATCCTTACAGAATTTGTGAATGCAAGTTTTAGGTTTTTATTGAGGGAAATAAATCATTGCCCATGACTGTATTTAATTAGGGCTCTTGTTCTAATAGCCTTGTAATCAAAGTATACATTTCGATAAAGTTTTGTTCGTTATTGGATCAAACTCTTGCATCAACTCATGACTGTATTGGCAACATCAAAATTGTTCAATTTGAAACATTACAAGAAATTAGAAATATAAAGGTACACGATCAATTACATTTTAGAAGTAAAACCAATATAAAAAATAAAATAAAATAAAAACTAAATTTTATTACATTCTTCTTTGTTTGTACTCTAAATCCTTGTAAAAGTTTTTGTAAATGAACAATGAAACTGCCTTAAGAGTCAAAATTAGAAAATACATTCAATGTTTCAATGATATTGAAAATTAGCCTATTGACAACAAGATATGGCTTCAATACATCATGGAATGCTTGTAACAGGTTCTACTTTGAAAGAATTCAGTTACAACTGAAGGCCATCTTTGATAGAGCTACTATTTTCCTGGCAGAGTACCAACAATTCATATTCTAAGCAGTTTTTATGTCAAGCTTTTCTTTATGCAGCACTGTCATGTAATGTGTCTTAGCTGCTATGCTCTTTCCTGAGTTGTGTTTCTCTGTTTTGTCTGGTTGTCTTACAAATTCAGACCAGTTTTGGTTTTTTTTTTTTGGTTTACTTTCTTTCAACATATCAATACAAGTTTTCTATCTTTTAACTCACAAAAACAATATAAATCATGGAATGCTTCAAAACATTTTCTGGCAAGATATATTGAACTTTTGGGCAACAAAGGCTAATATTTTATCCTGTTAACAAGAAAACAAGAGATTTATAGTTATTAATCCATATAACCTTTGGCCACAATAAATGAGGAAAAAATGCATAAAACAAACTCTTGTTCATAAGCTCAATTGTGCCTAAATCTAAATCCAATTTCTGCTTTATTGTATAAGTAAATACCATATTTGTATAACATAGAAATGCCCAATTAGAATTAAAGTTCATAATTCAGCCCCTTTCTATCTTAAGTTTCGGATGCATAATCAAAGCATATTCCAAAATTACAAAGAACAAATCAGATTATACAACACATAAAAACAGAGAATGCGTCTTAACATTTTGCCTTCTCCTTACTTTTTTGTCAACATTTACAAAAGTAGAAACACAAAACTTACAGTATTTCATTACTTAGATTGATCTGTGTTTCATATGCATAATCAAAGCATATTCCAAAAATACAAAGAAAAAAAAAAGAGATAATACAGCACATAAAAACAGAGAACAAGTCTTACCCAAGAGTGGGTCTCTCCTTCGAGCTACAGGAATGAAACCAAAACACTAGATCAGTAAAAATGAATGGCTATTTTTCAGCAAATTATGGATCATAACTGATAGTATCAAAGGTGGATTTTTTCGGCAAAATCAAACAAACCAAATTCAAAAAAATTAAGATAAGATCAGTAGAAATCCAAACAACAAGATCCCCAAACCATTTTTTTTTTTTAAAAAAATTCCTGAAATACCGATTAGAGAGACATAGGAAATTTACCGGAACCACCCCCGGAATTTGGTGGAGCGGAATGAGGTGGCTGCTAGCTGTAGCCATGGAGATTGAGCCATGGAGTCCTAGAGAAAGATCCGATGGAAGAGAGAGAGGGAGAGAGAGTTTTTTGAAATTTGAGGAAACTGAAGGGTGTAGAGAAAAGAGTAAAGAAATGGGTGAATGTGGTGTCACATGGATCAATGACGTGGCTCTATGATGTGTCATATTTATATCTGTTAGATTAAAGTAATGGCTGAGATTGAAATTATTGCACCTCGTGCAAGCAATACTCTAGGTATTGCACGGGCTCTCAATCCTTATCGGTAGAGTCTTAAAGCTACATATAGTTCACTAATGATTGATGTGCTCATAGTTCAAAGGTAATACATCCTATCAACTTAACTCTCTTCTAAACTCGCAGCCTTCGTCACTATGACTAGATCCAATCTCCAAACAAGCTGTATTTCTTTGGCCATTACCATGTTTTTAAATCCCATAGAGGTGAACCATAACTAGAAGCAGATGGGAAATTGGGAATATGTAACACCTCATGCGATTGGTTAGGAGTGTCTTGTTACTCTTCTAAACTGTGGCACTACCGCGTAATTAATGTTGCTGCAGACTAAGATTACTAGGTATTTTTTAGTTTACTATATAGTAATTCTCTCAACTTCAGACTTTCAGTCCTTACCCTTTTGTTTTAAAAAATAAATGATAAACAAGTAATCTATTTGCTGAAAAGAAAACAGAGCAGAGCAGAGTTCTAGAAGCAAAATATGGAAAGGTAAATGAAAAACAGAGAATTATTTTCTATATGAGAAATTGCAAAATGCATTCCTCACTTGATTACTGAAATGACCTTTGGTATTTATACTTATACAGACACACATGGAAAAGAAAAGGCAGGAAACCAAAACTGAAATGTAACAAACTCTAAAACGGAAAACCAGTCATCTTTAACAGAATTTTAAACAAATTAATGACCTTATGACTTCTGAGTTTATGCTAAACAACACAGGTAATAAAAACCGTACGACTTATAGCTAAGTGATGAACTCTGAAGGTTATAACACAACTTGCAGCACAGCAAAAAATAATTTAACACGACCTGTCATTTGCAGCTTTTGTCTTAACATTCTGTAGTCTATACAATCGTATATACTATATAGTATATAGAGAAGAATAGTATGATTGGCAAATGTTGTAAAAAAAAATTCTATAATCTATATAAATTTGACTGTTTGTGGCTTCTTAGTTGATCTCATTAGTTAGTTTTTGAAATGTTACACTGCACCCTCAAAATTCAATCCTATACAAGATTCTTTCTTCAGAGGTTTAATCCCAAATCAGAATAAATAAAATGTATCACAGACTATGATTCCAGGAAAGACTGCCAAATTATATGTAAAATCCAATCAAACTTAGTTAATAGAAACATAAGAACATCACAAAACAAAACCAAAGAGCTTCAACATCAAGACAGAGAAAGGTATATATACAGAAATTCTAAAGGAGATACCTATAAAAAATAAAAAAATTCTAAAGGAGACATTTTTACTTGGGTAGGAATAAGAATTACTTCTTTGATAAGTGATAAATCTAAGAATAGGCACTTCCTGCTTTTAAATTTTTTGGAAAAAGAAAACTGTTGTTATCACGTTACTGAATGCCAGAATAGGGCATTTGCAGAAGTCAAGCTCCTCACCAATAAAACCATCTTATTTTTTCAATATAAGCAGAAGACGACTTTGTAGGCAAGGTTTAAAGAGTCGCTATACCATAGTATCCACCAAGAATAATGAGACTATATGTTGGAATCTTCCAAGGTACTTCCAGCTTTTACATTTGTTGGAAGAGGATAACTACTTGTTACTACCGATTCATGTACTGAATGACAGAATAGTGCATTTGCAGAAATTGACCTCCTCAGGTAAGATTTAGAGAGTCACTGTACTATGGTATCCAACATTATTGAGAATATATGTTTAAATTTACTGTTCTCTATTTAAAAAAGGGTGGAGAGGTCACATTACTAAACGAAGCTAGGTGCCCAAATAAGCCAAGTCATAGTAAAGTGAATGCCTACCATTACAGCCATTTAGGTGGAAATGGCCAATGTTATTTCCTATCACTAACATGTCAAAAACAACAAGAGTTTGCTGTATTCTTCAACCTCCAATTTCAATGTTGTCTAGGCACTAACTTGACCTGAAGTCTCATGGTGATTTTTGACTCAATGTAAATGCATACATGCATCTATCCTTTAATCTTCTAAAAGCTCCATAAACCATGTAAATGACAGATAAATAAGGGCAAACAGCAATTAGATATTTAAACCCAGTTTAACAATACTACATCCAGGTTTGCGTGAGATTGTATGTGGAATTCATATAAATGGAACATAAATTTCAAATTTAATCCTGGAATATATATGGAAGACCCCAAAATTTTCAACCTACTTAGTCCATCAATATACGTTATAATTTCCTATTGACAGCTCAAATACTAAACAGGCAATGGCATTACCAAACTACAGTTACAAAAGCTGACCTTTAATGATATAATATAAACACCATACCAAACCAACATAACAGACCTCATGTATGTCTATTCTAAGAACACAGAACAACACAACAAAAGAGGCATATAAAAACCTCATTGGGATAAAATAAAAATAAAAAATAAAAAAGCTTGATATGATAATATGATATATCTCATTGAGTAACTATAGTTCCTCAAAAAATTACAAAACAAAATGAATAATAACACAAACAAAATTTCATAACATCAATTGTCATGACAAGAAAGCTGCAAGCAGGTAATCAAATAATACAACTACCTCATAAAAAACCAAAAAGGCAATAAAGGTTCATCCCCTTCCAGCAATCCTCAATAAAGGAGAAATGATACCCTGTAGCTCTTGCAAAGAATGTTGTATCCGTATCTCCTCCTCAACAGACCGCTTAAGGTTTCTAATTTGACCCTTCAAGGCCTCAGAACCTCTGATATCTTCAACCCGCATTTCAAGAACCTTCTTCGTCAATCCCATCAACAAACCTGAGAATCTTGGCACTGTAGAATACTTTTGTAAGAACATCAACAGCAAGCCAAGCTCCTCATTATCCAGATTCTCAACACACTTCAACAATTTCCTCCTTGCCACCAATTCCTCCATCACCGCCACCACATTCTCCGGATTCTTATTGCCCAACACTGACACCAGTGCCTCCTTGTGCCTAAACTTCTTCAACAACTTATCATGCTCTGCCAACTTTACCTTCTTTGGCCTCATAACCAAATAATCCCCCTCCTTAGGCTTATCACCCTGCCCTCTATGAAAATACCGAAAATATGAAGGCCTCATAACCCTTCTCTCCTGCTCCACACCTAAACTCCAAAAGCTTCTCAAACCACTCTCCACATTCTCCTCCTTCGTTTTTCTCTTCCCAACATACATTACCCCATTCGAACTCCCAATCACTCTCACCCCACAATCTGGTGAAAACCCAATTGACATAAGTGGTGCAGGGAACCTCATAGAATGTGTGACCTTCATCCTCCCATAATCGAACACCTTCATATACCCATCCAATCCCACACTCAAAACCCTATGCTCCCTCCCTTCCTCAACATTCTCCTTCCCAACTCTCCCTACACAAACTGAAGTAACCGTCTTGGTATGACTCTCCATCGAATAAACCATCTTCCCACCTCCAATAAAATCCCAGATCTTAACCGAATTCCCACCTGCAGTAGCAACTAACCCCCCGGATGGCAAAAAAACGACACTTTCAACTGGTTTTCCATGGTTAACCTCCATAACTGTTTTCGAACCAGTCACTCTCACATCCCAAAGCTTAACCGTATGATCATAAGACCCAGTGACACACATTTCATGACTAACAGGTGAAAAATCACCACAACGCACATAGTCCTTATGACCCAAAAGCTCTAAAAGTGGAGTCTCAGAAGCAACATCCCAGTACTTAACAACAGCATCATCGCCACCAGAGACCAAATGGAGCTTATCATGAAGTGGGTATTTGAGAAAACGTACTGGGCGTGTGTGGGACCTGAGTTTACGAAGTGGGGTCCGCGTTTTGACATCGAACACTTGGATTAGACCCGAGAGGTCAGACGCGGCGATCAAGAGGCCGTCACAGCGGAACGAGGCGGAGGAAACGACGTCGGAGAAGGAGGAGATGGTGGAGGAAGGAGAGAGGGTTTGGGGATTGAAGATTTTGAGTGAAGTGGAGTGAGTAGCGGCGAAGGGGTGAGGAGGCGAAGGAGAGAAAGTGAGGGAAGTGATGGAGGAGATGAGGTCTGGGATTTGGTGGGTTTTGAAGGAGGACCAGTACTTTGATTCTGGGGTTTGGTTTGGGGTTCTGGGTTTGGGTTTGAGCTTCGGTTTGATGGGTTTGAAGGTTGAATTTGGTTCCGCCATGGAAGCAGGTTGTGCAAAGTGAAAGCTCTAAATTTTGGAAGTTTAGGGTTTTAGACAAGGAACACCGAATATGTGTTGTGTGTATCGTGTTGGTTGTGGGGTTTTAGGCTGAGAATTGATACGTCACCGTTTGGCTTTGTATTTGCCGCGCATGCAGGAAGGGGTAAAAAGGTAAATGCATATATAATACTCTCTTTTGAATTTGTAATAATATAGTATATAAAAGCAGTGGCGGCGCCACGTTATGCTCAGGGTGTTCCTAGGAACACCCTGAGCTGGAAAATTTTTTTTTTTATATATATTAATTAAATTTTTTTTATTTGTTTATCCTTAAAAAAAAAATTAGGAACACCCTCCATCAAATTAGGAACACCCTTAATAATAAAAAAATATATATTTGTTCTACTTTCAAGCCCAGGAAAAAAAAATGGTAACAGAACAAGAGGCATGCCCACGGATTCTCAAAACATATCAACGGACGGCAAGCCCACGGCAAGACCAACATCAAGCCCATGACAAGCCCAACAGATAGTAGCAAACCCAGTAACCCACGGATTCTCAAAAAAAAAAAAAAAAAAAAAAAAAAAAAAAAAAAAAAAAAACCCCTAACCTAATATATTGAAATCAGATCCGGCCTCAAAACAGAACCCAAATTAAAAACTCTCTCTCTGTCTCTATCTCTAAAAAAAAGTCCGAAACTTTTCTAAAATCCTAATTGAAAAAGAAAGAAGCAAAAGGGTCTCTCTCTCTGTGTCACACTCACTTGGGAGTAGGAGCGGTGCTGAAGAGGCTGGCATTTTGGAGCTCGATTTCGGTGAGTTGTTGGTCGCGGTCCATCTCGATGATGAGTGGCACAGCCAGGATCAGGAAGGTGGTGCCGGCGATCCACGCCGCCTTGCCAGTGCTACGGAGGAGCTTCTTGGACACGACGGCGGCTTTGGAGGCGGCGTGCTTGGCGTGGATGACGATGGACGACTGGGATACGTTGCGGCTGGCCCTGGATATGAGGGAAAGTTTGCTTTCCTTGCCTTGGGTCATTCGCTTTTTCCCTTGGGTCACTCCTTTCTCTGATCTGTCGGAGGAGGAGTTTGAAGAGTTGTACACAGGTGTGTCTCTCTCTCTCTCTCTCTCTCTCTCTCTCTCTCTCTCTCTCTCTCTCTCTCTCTCTCTAAGTCTTTGAACCGTGAATCTGTGATTGTCATTTGTCTGTTGTGTTGCCTTTTGCTTAGTTTTAGTTTACTGCTTAGTTTTAGTTTACTTTATAAATTTTTATTAATATTTGCCCTGTTTTTGGAGTTATCCGTTGGTCAGTGTTGGTGTTGGTGTTGTTGGTGTGGTGTTGGTGAGATAAATTAATTGTATGTGTTGTGTTTTTGGTGAGATACAATTAATTGGTTTTATTTGATTGGCTCTAGTCTTGTGATTGGGGGGCTTTGGGACATTGGAATTGGGGGTGGATGGGGGCATGGGGCCGGGGTAAATGCACATGGGTGTGTGGTTGTGTGCTAATTTATAAAAGACAAATAAATTAATGAAACATCTAAATAACAAATAATTGGGGGAAGCAATTAATAAAAAATAATTAATAATTTAATTAACCAATACATTATAAAAGACAAACAAATTAAATTATGTTACTATATTAGGTTAAATAATAATTAATAATTTTATAATTAATGAAACATTAATATAACAAATTATAGTATATAAAAGACAAACAAATTAATGAAACAACTAAACAACAGTAATTAATAATTTTATTAATATTTCAAATGACCTTATAGTTTATTGTTTATTCTTTTGCTAGAATTATGGACAAGTATTTGATAAGAAAACCACGTATTCAAGATTCATCTCCTGTGCAAAATACATCTTCATCTTCTAAGCAAATTCGTGTTGACTTTAACTTAGAAATTCTTGAGGAACACCCTGGAAAAAATTCCTGGAGTCGCCACTGTATAAAAGGAACCATTATCCTCAAAATATTGAAACCAGAAGATAAAAAAAAACTCACCTCAAGGTTAAGGATTTACGTTGCCGAAGCAAGTGTAGAGTGTAGTGTTGTGATCAGGAATCAATTTTTTCCTCTCCAGAGAGTCATTTAAAAAACCTCATTAATTAATTATCACCCAAAACCGAACCTTTTTTACAGGCGGCGGTTCCGTCAGAATGACGGTAGCAGGAGGCTGACGGTGGTGGCGCCCAAGATTTCTCTCTTTCTCGCTCGCTTTTTATGTGCCTTTACGGACTCTTTCTCTCTCTACTGTACAATACTCAGTCTCTTTTAATATCCCAAAGTCAAACTACATCGTTTTGATTTTTTTTTTTTACTTAATCAAATATTAAAATTTTATTAAAAAATTAAATTTGATTTAATTTTTAAATCTTTAAAGGAAAATATATATATATATATATATATATATATACTGGGGGAAAAAATGCCAATTTAGCTAAAAATTTTAAGAATATAAAGAGTAGTAAAAAAAAACTGGTATTTAGTCCAGATAAACCCAAACCTATAATTTATTGAAGTAGTGAAAATTCACAAAACCCATCCTTCAAATCCAATTAAGCCTATGAACCTTTTTTCTTTTAGTATTAGCTAAAAAAAATGTCATTTTGACACACTAAAAGAACTATTTTATCTATTTTAATGTATCACTTTATTAATATGTCATATGTCACATCTCTTATTTTAATACATAATCATTAAAATAACTTTAAAAAAAAAACTCCTACAAAAAAAAGAAAAAGAAATAATAAACTCACATGCATATAAAAAAAAAAAAATAGAAAAGAGAAAAAGAGAATAAAACTCATTTATGAGTTAAAAAAATATGTAACCCTTACATTCAGGTATAATTTGAACTCATATATGTATAATTGTGATTGTTTTAATTGTACTGTGCATATGTATATGTTATACACTAATATATATTGTGGGGCCAGAAAATCTGCGGTCCTGACCCACTTTGCATTAAGGCCCAAAACCTAAGCCGAGGAGAACCATTGCCGATGACACATAATGAAAGCCCAAAAAAGGGGTCTAAGAATCTGGCCGAGAACGATCTTATGCTTGACACCCCACAGAACATCTGAAGAAAAGGACGAGCTCAGTGCAGAGGCAGGATAAGTGGAAAAGCTGCTAATACAGTAATAAAGGACTCTGCGCCTGACAGGTCCATGCTCTTCACCATGCTGTTCAACTTTTACAACTGCTCCCAATCACTCTAGGCATGGGCTGATAGGATAAGTCTCCACCCCAGAAAGTGAAACTGACACGTGGATATTGAAAGGAAAGTAAATACCAGTATAAAAGGGAAGAAGAACGGGGGGAGAAGGGATCTTCCCCTCCCCCCCTGGAAAAAGGAAGTCCTAAAGGAGGGACAACGAGGAGAGCATTAAGCTCCTCGGATGGGGTCCGAGGACAAAAACCCTACAGTCTGCATCGATGGAAGTTTTAACTAGTCACGCCAGACCCACCCTCATATAAACTTCCATAAAAGCCACGATTAGACCGTCGTCTGGTGACCAAAGCTTAACCTTTCAAACCCACGTTCTACAAATTGTATTGTTTGGGCCCTTTACGTATGAGCCTACTATCATGTTTAGGTCGTTACAAATTGTGTCCCTACAATTGGCGTCGTTTGTGGGAAAGGCTTACGCATTGGCATGGACGGTGGGTCGAACTCCTGTCAACCCAGGGCCTGTAAAAACCCCTCCATTACATCCAGCGGCCTGATGTTGTTGCCCTAGGGTGAAGTTCTACTATGGGCTATGCTTCGAAGCACTAGCAACAAGGACAGTTCTAGGGGCTTCCACCATCAGTTCGACGCCCCATGCCTTGGCCAAGGGGCTAATTCTCGGTACTTAAAAGAAAAAATACAAGTTTTGGATAGAACCAAAGCCTTGTATGGTCCTCGGACTCAAGCCTATGGGGAAACCAACTACTTAAAAGAAAAAATACAAGTTTTGGACAGAACCAAGGCCTTGTATGGTCCTCGAACTCAAGCCTATGGGGAAACCAACTACTTAAAAGAAAAATACAAGTTTTGGACAAAACCAAGGCCTTGTATGGTCCTCGGACTCAAGCCTATGGGGAAACCAACAACTTAAAAGAAAAAATACAAGTTTTGGACAGAACCAAGGCCTTGTATGGTCCTCGGACTCAAGCCTATGGGGAAACCAACTACTTAAAAGAAAAAATACAAGTTTTGGACACAACCCAGACGTTGTATGGTCTACGGACTCTGTCCCATAAAGGGATTACCTATTAATAATTGGGTTAATCCCTAGACCGAATGGAAGTCCCGGTTTGTCCTCGGATCCTCAATACCAAGGGAACTAATGCGAATGTGTTGGGGCCCGGTACAACCGTACCTCAGTCCTCGGATCAGAGATCAGGTGTTATCAAAAATACGGCCAAAGTTCCCCACTACTTGGAAGCTTTCTCGGATGGTTTATTTTGGGTTTCTCATTCTCAGATGACTACCTCACGCGCATTACAGAGCACTCAGCTGTTATCCCGGTTAGTCTCATAAGTTTAATCCCCTATTGGTTGGTGTTGTTACATTTGATAGTCTCAATAAGTTCAAATTAATAGCTTTTTGTTACAAGGTTTCCTGCCATAAGTATTGTTAAAGAGAAATACACGTGAAATACATCCATTCACAAAGTAATTATTGCAGAAAAGAAAAATATTTAGAAGGAAACAGAATTATCTTTTATTAAGACAAAAAAATGGTACAACGTACAACGTACAATGAAGGAGCTTAAGTAAGCCTATACTAAAGGCTAACCACATAAACAAAAAGAAAAGATACAAAGGAGAGAGGTGCTGAGAAGAGAGATGCAGCAGTTCTAAAATGTTGTCTAAGGAAACCATTTCTCAATACTTTTACATGCCCATAACTCAGGCAGCAAAAGAACTTGACGTGGGATTAACACCTTTGAAGAAAATGTGCAGGGAGCTGGGTATTCGTAGGTGGCCACACAGGAAGTTGATGAGCCTCCATATTAGCAGCGCTCGCGATAGAGCGGATAGTGCTAATGACGGGAAATCCCACTGCTGTCGCACCAAAAATCTGACGCGACCAGTACCTGCTTCGGATTTTGACTGAAAAAGGCGGAGGAATCGCTCCCACCTTGTGAAAACGGAGAACTGTCTTAAGTCTCTGTCTTCCCTGCCCTGACCGCGCCATCCTGAGACTCGGAAAGACCCAGTGCTTCTGGAGCGGGTGTGGTTCCTTCATCCCCATTCGTGCTTCAAACACCATTCTAAGGTTTAATTGCACTAGCAGTAAAAACCTTAAGCACAATTGAAGGATTAGGAATTTGAAGGGGTGAAGGGTTTATACGTAAAGAGAGTAACCTCCTATCCTGCTTCTTATATAGAGGGGAGGTTGATGGCATTTAATCTACGAAGATTTCCAAGAAACGTTACGAACGAGACAGTTTTCGCTTAACTCCTAACACCGTCTGCAACCACAAGACTCGGGTAGCCTCGTAAAGGGGACATATTAAAGACGCATCTCGAACAATGAACCGGCAGGAGCGCATCGTAAGTAAATGTAGAAGAATTTCTCGTAATCCGGCGCAGCTCCCAGACAAGAGAAGAGACACTGATATTAATGAAGGATAAAATCGAGCGAGTCATGGGTTAGGTCCGACATTATCAAAATCCTCCTCCCCAACTAAGAGGTTGGACAGCAGGATTTTGAGGGGCTATTGTGGGGCCAGAAAATCTGCGGTCCTGGCCCACTTTGCATTAAGGCCCAAAGCTTAAGCCGAGGAGAACCATTGCCGAGGACGCATAATGAAAGCCCAAAAAAGGGGCCTAAGAATCTGGCCGAGGACGATCTTATGCTTGGCACCCCACAGAACGCCTGAAGGAAAGGACAAGCTTAGTACAGAGGCAGGATAAGTGGAAAAGCTGCCAATACAGTAATAAGGGATTCTGCGCCTGACAAGTCCATGCTCTTCACCATGCTATTCAACTTTTACAACTGCTCCCAATCACTCTAGGTATGGGCTGATAGGACAAGTCTCCACCCCAAAAAGTGAAACTGACACGTGGATATTGAAAGGAAAGTAAATACCAGTATAAAAGGGAAGAAGAACGGGGGGAGAAGGGATCTTCCCCCCCCCCCTGGAAAAAGGAAGTCCTAAAGGAGGGACAACGAGGAGAGCATTAAGCTCCTCGGACGGGGTCCGAGGACAAAAACCCTACAGTCCGCACCGATGGAAGTTTTAGCTAGTCACGCCAGACCCACCCTCATATAAACTTCCATAAAAGCCACAATTAAACCGCCGTCTGGTGACCAAAGCCTAACCTTTCAAACCCACGTTCTACAAATTGTATTGTTTGGGCCCTTTACGTATGAGCCCATTATCATGTTTGGGTCGTTACAAATTGTGTCCCTACATATATATATATATATATATATATATATATAAAGGTGTAGTTTTCCTAACATACTGCACCACACTGTTAATATCCAATTTAATTGCTATTTCTTTAAGGGAATTTTAATTGCTAAATGGTTGCACTAAATTAAAACAAATTTTTTTATGGAAGATATGAATAACAACTTAATTGACCTTATTAACTTTTTCTGCGCTTGTTTCTAAAAAAAAAAAAAAATTTAAAATAAGTAATTGTAGTAAATTATAATTTGTCTCTCTAGCCTATTTACATTATCCTTCCTTCCTTTTATAAAGTTTTTTTTTTTTTTTTCATATGTTTTATAAAAAATATATATAAAAAAACAAAAGAAAGAAATAAGATTTCTTCTTCTTCTTCTTCTTTTGAGAGTAAATTGTGATAGATGAAAATATGAGATTAACAATAGACATAAGACATCACAAAAAAGATGTATTTATCACATAATCATTTGAACCCCAAAAAATAAAATTTAAAACTTATAACATCGATGTTAGATTGCTTAACTTCAAGTCAAGATATTACTAACTGATTCCATTTTGGTGTTTATTTTTGCTTATAGTTTGGATTATATTGATATGTGGTTGCATTTCAACTAATAAATATTGAGAAGTGCTATGTTCACAATATTTTCTTAACAAATCATAGGTGATTAATTGTTATTGATTCAAATTTAAACCTACCAATGAGATTACTTTTTGCCCCAACAATAACAACTAGTAACAATCTGCCACTTAAGATTTATTAGTGAAAATGTTGTTGACATAACATTCCTTCAATATTAGTTTCTGTAAGGGCGGAATTTGGGGCCCAGGCCCAGCAAGCAGGCGATTCTGGCCCAAAAGACCCTCAACAATGAATTTGTAGAGAGTGGGTCATAGAACTAGGTCTAGACAGAGTAAACGTAATTGTTAGTAAGCCATGCAACCATTTGAACGTGGGGATATTTTATTAAGTTTCCTGGGATAACAGTTCATGGGACAATATCTTATGCTTTGTTTACAGAACTACTCTCTCTTTCTCTCTCTTTTTCTCTCTTTTTCTTCCTCCTCTCTTAGTCATGGGGACTTTCTTCTCTTATATATCGTCCTTAAATTGGTAATGGCCCTACACTTGTTAACCATCTGGGCCTCTACTTGAGTGTCTGTCTCATAGGACACCCCCCCCCTTTTCTGTGAGTTGCACTGGCCAAGATAATACTATTCTCCTGTTTTTTCTACATTAATGCGACTGGAAAAGTAGCTTCCTTGCATTTAATGCGGCAGTTGTGGTTGTCCCCTGAGCGTCTAGCATTTCCCCTCGATTTGGGACGATTTCCCACCATGTGAAGGGTGTACGTTAGACTCCCATTTGGTGCGTCCGAGGAGACACTCCTCCTCGGACGCCTCTTAAACAAGCCCGGTCCGGCCCAATAGGGTTGGGCTGGAAGTCCTCTGGCCATGTCTTCACTTCCTATTATGGCTGGGCTCCGCATGGGTACCAAGGCCCACTGTTGACTGATGAATTTTACCCCCACAATAGCCCCTCAAAATTCCGACTCTTTCTTCTTGATCCGAGGAGGAAAGGCGGGATTTTGATACCTACTGGATAGTTCGCTGTGGATCCTCGCTTCACCCGTGCGGGGGTGTGCCCTCACGTGCCTCATTAATGCAACAGGCATTTAATGACCCGGGGGGGGGGGGGATTAATTGCAGCTTTTGAAGCCTTACGCTCTTTCAATCCAACGGCTGGAGATCAGATCAACGGTGGACACTATTTCATTTGCTCTAGGCGGGAGCATGTCTGTCCAACTCCCTCTGAGTATATAAGGTTTTAAAGGCATCCGTTCCTTACTTTTGACGAACGCTCCAGTATTCAGAACGTCTCAGTGCCTTCTCCTTCAGCACGCTCTTACCTTCGCCGTCATTCCCTTGAAGATTCCGTCGAGTTTCTTACCCGTAAGTGCGCGCAATTTACCTTCTCCTTCTTTGTTACTCTTCTTTAGGCAAACTCCCTTCGTGTTGTCTAGGATTAGGGGGAATGGGTAGGCTTGAAAAAATGGTAGACTCTCCGTTCGGTATGGCGGGCTTCAGGGCGAAGTATCGTATTCCTCCGGAGGTAGGCCTAGAGTATTGCCACCAAGAGGAAATTTTGTTCAAGAGGAGAACAGGGGAGGTCGCAATTCCAATGATAGCCTTCGTGGAAGGAGGAATGACGATTCCAATGGGGAGAATAACTAGGGACTACCTACGTGGTCATAGATTGGCCCCCCATCAGTGCACCGCGAACCTGTTCCGTATCCTGGGGTGCGCCGACGCTTTAAACGACCAAATGAACCTCGGCCTTTCATGGCACGACGTGGTTCATCTCTATGAATGCCATAAGCTCGGCGACTCATACTACTTAAAGTCCAGGACTGACGAAGTGAGGTTGATATCTTGCCTTCCCAAATCCAGCAAAGGCTTGAAGGACGACCATCTGATCGTCTCCGGACCATGGCATGACGGCATTCACTGTCCGACTAGGGCGGGAACGCCAGGTGGGGTGTCATAGAACTAGATTCCGTGTGGAGGACCCTAGTTTTGAGCTCTTCCCCCCCCCCCTTTTCTTTCTTTCTTTTTCTCTTTTTTTTTTTTTTTTTTTTAATTTTAAAGTTGTTGGTTTGGTTGCATGCCTCCTCGGACTAACGTAAACCCTTTAACGGCCTTTGCAGACAAGGAGCGGACATCCCCTCGGCTGAGCTTGGTCAACGTCTCGGCTCTAAATTACCTCCTGAGATCTGAGATTTTCGTAAGCGAGGACGGACAATTGCGGTCGGCTCCTTTGATTTTGGACTACGTTCCCCTCACTCGATCCTTGGTAGACGCCGGCCAAGCTATAAGGGCTGGCAATCCAAGATTGGCACGTATTGACGTATCCATACCAGGGTTCCTTGCTTCAACAGACTTACCTCCTGTTCAGCTGCCTGCCCAACGCGCCTTTCCCGCAGTGGTTATCTCGGAGGAGGAAACTGGTTCTTCACATTCATCCTTAGAGGAACAAATAGACCAGTTCCAATTTACCGAGGAGGGAGAGGTGTCGGCCAGGGTAATAGAGCTCTCGGACTCCGCCAACGATTTAGACCGTGCTTCAGCGGCTCCTGACACTGGTTTAGTCATCGCACAAGTTGATACCAGCGAAGAGACTGAAGAAGAATGAATGGATTTGAAGCCAAGGACTGGCCTCAGGGGCCTTCTATCTAACAGGAGCAAGGGGCAGTCCTCTAAGGACGACTCGAAGGAACAAACTGCTCCTAAGGCTCCTACTCCTCCTCTCCTTCCCACGTCGGACGCGGGGCTGCAGCCTATGCCTAACTTAAGGTGAAAAAGGCCTGTAAAAGAAACGGAGGAGGGAGAGATTGGCCGTGAAAAGGCCAGGCCTCAGAAGAAGGGCAAGAGACGAAAGAGCCCCGAGAGAAGAGGACTAGGTCCACTGACAGCCGAGACGAGGCGGCCATTCGTAGGGAACAACGAACATGGTCACCGCGGATCGAATTAGACGGCGCCCCGATCCCTTGGGATGCGACCCTATGGGAATCCCAACGAGGGCAGGCATCATTCTTGGCCAAGGCCCTGCAGCAGCCTCTTCTCTTGCCTCGTGATATGGAGGGTCTCAGAAAGAATCGCCAGCCAGACCTTTTCATGTCATTGAAGAGGGACATGGCCATGGTAAGTGGAATCTTCTATCTCGTCTCTATATTGTGTACCCTTTTATCGTCATGTTTTAATAGGGTTTTTATTTCCTTCCGAGCGCAGGTCACTCAACAAATTTTTGTTGCTGAGGAATGGGCCAAGAAGGCTCGTGAGGACTTGCATAGGGAGGCTCAGTCCCGCTCTGCCGCCCAAAAGGCCGCTGGCGATCTCAAACAGGATTTTGATCGCCAGAATAATGAAATAAAGGAGGTGAAGAAGGCTCATGCGAGTGCGGAAGCCGGCCTTAAGAATGCCGAAAAGCAAGCTGACGATCTGCGCATACAGCTCCGCCAATCTGAGGAGAAACTTACGGCTGAGCAGCAGGCGGTTTCAACGCTCAAGGCTGAGCTTGCAAGGACCAAGGAGGAGGCCCGCTTGGCCAGGGAAGCTGCCGAGAAGGCTGTGGCGGCCTCATATGAACGTGGAGTCCATGATACTGAGGTTAGGCTGGCCGAGGAAGTTGCCATCGTCTGCAGGGAATACATCACCACGTCCTGGGGTGTAGCCCTGGATCGGGCAGCTGTCCCAGCAGATTCTGATCTCAGGAAGGTTGAGAACATCTTTTTCCCGGATGACATACGCGAGATTCTTGACGAGGTTGCCTCCAAAGAGCCTCTTCCAACAGACTCCTCTATTCCCGAGGCTGGGGGCATGGAGCAGGCCGCGCAGGGTAAGTCACCCGAGGACAGCCTTCGTATTAGCGAGATTCTTGCACAGGCCAAGGAGATTGCCCCGGAGACCCAAGCAGCAGATGATCAGCCCGCTCCGACTCAGGGCTCTTAGGAAAGTAGTGTAGGATTTTATTTGTTTTACTTTTCGTGTTTTGTTCTGTTTTGCGTTGTTAATGTTTGTGAACAGAACCGCTTTTGGGTTTGAATGATAAAGGTTATTTCCTTTCAAATATCGTTGTTTTATTCTCTTCTGTTTTCATCATGAATGGATGTCTGTTCTGTCATTTACTGTTGAAAGTTAAGTATAAATGAATGAATTCGTGAAAATAATGATAGTTCATAATTAGACAAAAATGGCTGCGAAGTTAATTTTTCCCAAGTCTGTGGCCGAGGAGCCATGCAGGACTTGGGTTCTGTTTAACACTTAGTGAGAATCGTTTCGCGGTTAATTTCCCCCAAGTCTGTGGTCGAGAAGCCATGCAGGACTTGGGTTCTGTTTAACACTTAGTGAGAATCGCTTCGCGGTTAATTTCCCCCAAGTCTGTGGCCGAGAAGCCATGCAGGACTTGGGTTCTGTTTAACACTTAGTGAGAATCGCTTCGCGGTTAATTTCCCCTAAGTCTGTGGCCGAGAAGCCATGCAGGACTTGGGTTCTGTTTAACACTTAGAGAGAATCGTTTCGCGGTTAATTTCCCCCAAGTCTGTGGCCGAGGAGCCATGCAGGACTTGGGTTCTGTTTAACACTTAGAGAGAATCGTTTCGCGGTTAATTTCCCCCAAGTCTGTGTCCGAGGAGCCATGCAGGACTTAGGTTCTGTTTAACTCTTAGAGAGAATCGCTTCGCGGTTAATTTCCCCCAAGTCTGTGGCCGAGAAGCCATGCAGGACTTGGGTTCTGTTTAACACTTACATAAGTAACTGCACAGCAATACGGCATCAAAGATTATATCTTTCATTAATAACAGTACCTTTTCAGGTTGTTTACATTCCAAAAGCGTGGCACTACACGTTCATCTAAGTCTTCCAAAAAGTAGGCTCCTATGCCGGCTACAGAAGTGATGCGGTACGGTCCCTCCCAATTTGGTCCGAGCTTTCCCCATGCGGGGTTCCTCGCAGTGCCTAAGACCTTCCTCAGTACTAGATCCCCAGGCGCTAATGGTCTGGACTTCACCTTGGCGTTGTAACCTTGCTTGAGCTTCTGCTGATAGTTAGCTAGGTGGACCATCGTGCCTTCCCTTCTTTCGTCGATGAGGTCCAAGCTCTTTTCCAAAAGTTTGTTATTGGTAGCAGGGCAGAAGGTGGTGCTCCTCTGGGTTGGGAAGTTCACCTCCAGTGGAATGACAGCCTCGGCCCCATAGGTCATTGAAAAAGGGGTTTCTCCTGTGGACCTACGAGGCGTGGTACGGTATGTCCACAAGACATGGGCTAACTCCTCTACCCATCTTCCTTTCGCGTCATCTAGTCTCTTTTTCAGTTCATTCATTATGGTTTTATTGACGGCTTCCGCTTGTCCATTACTCTGGGGGTAAGCTGGTGTGGAGTATCGGTTAACAATTCCTAGCTCATTGCAGTACCTTCTAAAGGCTTTACTGTCAAACTGGAGCCCGTTGTCCGACACTAGGGTGTGCGGGGTGCCGAACCTGGTGACTATATTTTTCTAGAGAAACTTCTTGACATCGACGTCCCTAATGTTTGCCAGCGCCTCAGCCTCCACCCATTTGGTGAAGTAGTCGGTGCTGACGAGAAGAAATTTTCTGTTCCCTGTTGCCTTGGGGAAAGGACCAAATACATCTAGGCCCCATTGCGCAAATGGCCAGGGACTGGACAATGGGTTTAGCTCTCCACCAGGCTGGTGTATGCTCGGAGCGAATCTCTGGCATTGGTCGCACTTCTTCACATAATCCAGGGCTTCTTTATGCATGCTCGGCCACCAATAACCCAGCGTTAAGGCTCTGTGAGACAAAGACCTACCCCCCGTGTGACTTCCGCAAATTCCTTCGTGTAACTCTTCCAGGATGAGTTCAGCAGCCTCTGGGTGCACACACAGCAAATACGGCCCCGAGAACGAGCGTCTGTAAAGCTTGGAGTCCTCCGACAACCAGAATCGAGTAGCTTTTCTCCTGATTTTGCCAGCCTCAACCTTATCATCTGGCAAGGTGTCGTTCTTTAAGTACAGAACGATAAAGTCCATCCAGCTCGGTCCTGCCCTGATGTTATGTATTCCAATCCCATTGGCCTTCTCTGTTAGTGGAAGGAGGATCTCTTCTACCAAAATGACTCGAGGTAGGGGTTGAGCCGAGGAGGTAGCCAACTTCGCGAGAGAATCAACATGAGTGTTCCCACTTCTGGGTACGTGCGTCAAGCGGAAGTGATGAAAATGGGTCTGCAGGAGCTTAACCCGAACTAGATACTCTTGCATTCTTTCGTCCTTCGCTTCCATGTCTCCATTTACCTGCCCCACAATAAGTCTTGAATCCGAGAACATGTCTACGGATTTCCCCCCCATTTTTCGGATCATTCCCATTCCCTCCAATAGCGCCTCATATTCGGCTTCGTTATTCGTGGATGAAAAACCGAGTCTCAATGACTTCTTTATTGTTATCCCTTCAGGTGAGAGTAGGACAAGTCCTAACCCTGAGCCCCTTTGGTTCGATGCGCCATCAATGTATGCTTTCCACCAAGTGAGTCCACGCGGGGAAACTGTGCTGCTCACCTGTTCACCAGCCCCTAATAAGACCGACACTTCTTTTCCTTCTGTTGCAAGCTCCGCAAATTCTGCCACTAGGTCGGCGAGGACCTGGCCTTTTACAGCGGTGCGAGGCATGTATCTAATGTCAAAGGCGCCTAAAATCGTTCCCCATTTTGCAATTCTACTTGTGTAATCGGCGCTGCGCAGGATGGACTTTAAGGGGAGCTGAGTTAACACCACGACAGTGTGTGCTTGAAAGTAGTTGGGCAGCTTTCTTGTGGCCTGTACGATGGCCAAGATAGCCTTTTCGAGGGGAAGGTAACGGGTTTCTACCTCCTGCAGGGATTTGTTAACGTAATAGACTGGTCGCTGTGTGCCGTTGTCTTCTCAGATTAGCACCAGGCTTACTGCATGCGGGGCCACTGCTATGTAGGCAAACAAAACCTCGTCGGCCTCGGGACTAGACATAATCGGCGGTTGGGCGAGGTATTCCTTTAGCTGTTGGAAAGCTATAGTGCACTCCTCATCCCACTCAAATCCTTTCCACTTATGTAACAGGAGAAAAAATGGCCTGCATCTATCTACTGAGCGCGAGATGAAACGGTTTAAAGCAGCTATCATACCAGTAAGCTTCTAGACTTCTTTAGGGTTCCGAGGAGGCTGCAAGCTATGGATGGCTCTTATTTGGTCAGGGTTAGCCTCAATGCCTCTGTGAGTCACCATATAGCCCAAGAATTTTCCAGATCCCACTCCAAATGAACATTTGGTTGCGTTCAGCCGTAGTTTATACTTTCTTAGTATTTGAAAAACGTTGCCGAGGTCTTCAATATGGTTGGGAGCCAACTTACTTTTAACCACCATGTCGTCTATGTACACTTCAATGCTTTTACCCATCTGCTATTCAAACATCCTGGTCATCATCCTTTGATAGGTTGATCCGGCATTCTTTAGGCCAAAGGGCATCACTTTATAATGATAATTCCCAATTGGGGTGACAAAAGCAGTCTTCTCCTGGTCTTCGGCAGCCAAGGGTATCTGGTGGTAGCCCTGAAAAGCGTCTAGAAAACTCATTCTAGGATGTCCGACAGTTGAATCTACCAACCGGTCTATCCGGGGCATAGGGAAGGGATCCTTTGGGCACGCCTTGTTTAGGTCTGTGAAGTCTACGCAGACCCGCCATTTCTCGCTCTTCTTCCTTACCACTACCGTGTTGGCTAACCACTCGGGATAGAAGACCTCTTTAATAGCCCCTGCTTTCTTCAATCTTGCGACCTCTTCTCTCACGGCGTCAGTATGTTCTTTCGACGGTCGTCGAGGAGCCTGCCTCTTAGGTGTTATAGCCGGGTTCACATTAAGGTGGTGGCAGATGAAATCTGGGTCGACCCCGGGGGCCTCATAGGGGTCCCAAGCAAACACGTCTATATTTTGTCGGAGGAAAGCAGTCAGTGCTGACTTCTCTTGGGGCGGCAATTCTGAACCAATTTGAAAAAACCTCTCAGGGTCAGATCCGACAAGTACTTTCTCCAACTCCTCACATGGCTGGTCCTCCACTGCCCGCAGTTGGGACCGTAGTCATTAATTGCTATAAGCCGTTCTCGGCTGAGGTAGAAGTTATGCAATCCGGCTGTCGCGAGATTGCCAACACCATGCATTGCCTAGCCACTCCCTGGTTCCCTATTATCTCTTTGATCTGACCTCCTGACGGATATTTCACCTTTTGGTGCAAGGTTGACGACACAGCCCCTAGTGCATGAAGCCATGGCCGGGCCACGATAGCTGTGTAAGGGGAGTATGCATCTACGACAATGAAGTTCACTTCTACCACTTTTGAGTCTGTTTGCACAGGCAACGTAATCATGCCTCTCGGGATGACGACCTTTCCTTCAAAGCTAACCAGGGGGGAATCATATGGCAACAGGTCTTCCTGCTTCAAGTTCAGTCCCTTATACAAATCAGGGTACATTACCTCCACAGCGCTGCCCTGATCAACTAACACCCTTTTCACGTCATAACCTCCTATTCTGAGCGTAACGACTAAGGCATCGTCATGGGGTTGGATAGTTCCTTGTTTGTCTTCCTCCGTGAACCCGATTAATGGTGTGGCGCTCATTCTAGCTCTTTTGGATTCCCTGTCGTCTGGCTCAGTCGGGAAACTGCTCACTGACATTACCCTGAAGGGGACAGAGCCTGTCCTTCCAGGTGCGGCGAGAATGACATTAATTGTGCCAATGGGTGGCCTCAACGTACTTTGTCTGGTTTCATTGTTTGATGGTTCTTGCCATCCTTCAAGGCGATGCAGCAGATGTCTCAGCTTTCCTTCTCGGACGAGCCGGTCTAAATAGTTCTTCAGGTTCCTGCAATCATCAGTAGTGTGACCTGGCTCCTGATGGTACGCGCAATACAGGTTCCGATTACGCTTCAAAGGGTCGCCAGCCATCTTGTTCGGCCACTGAAAGAAAGGCTCATACTTCACATTCTCTAGGATTTTATGAAGAGGTTCTCGGAACACAGCATGGACTGCCTGAGCCCCAGTAGATCCGGACTGCTCTACATAGTCCCTTCTCGACCTGTTACTGTTGTTAAATCGTTCCGACCTGAAGTCCCTCCTCTCCTGAGGGACGACCTTCGCTTTACCTTTCCCCATCTGCTGGTCCTCCTCGACCCTTTTGTACTTGTCAATTCTATCCATGAGTTGGCGCACGCTGGTGACTGGCTTTCCAGTGAGGGACTTTCTTAAGCCATGTTCTGTCGGCAAGCCCCTTTTGAACGTACTGATGGCGACGTCATCATAATTCCCCTCTATCTCGTTATACATTTCCCAGTATCTATCCGAGTAGGCCTTCAGCGTCTCTCCTTCCCGCATGGACAAGGATAAGAGGGAATCGAGGGGCTGAGGGACTCTAGTGCTGGTGATGAAACGGGAACCAAAAGCCTGCGTCAGCTGTTTAAAGGAATATATGGAATTCGGCTGGAGGGCATTGAACCATCTCATCGCCATGGGTCCCAAGCTAGATGGGAATATCTTATACATTAACGCCTCATCCCTGGTATGGACGGCCATCCTCTGATTGAATTGGCTTACATGCTCCACTGGGTCGGTCCGACCATTGTATATAGCAAACGTTGATTGATGGAGCCGCCGAGGAAGCACTGCACTCTCTATTCTACGTGTAAACGGCGACTGGGAAATGCGATCCAGGGCCTTACTCATGGCATCGTTGGCCAGGCCTTGGTAAGATGGGCTTTTGTGGCTGCGTTTACGAGGCCTCTCTTCCTCGTAGGAAAAGGTCTCGCTCGGAGGGGTTCTTGATCTTCGCCGGTATTCGTTATCCTCGTCACTGCTAGTACCCGAGCCGGGTGAAGTACGTTTCTGCTGTGCTCGGCGCAGCTTTTTCTTCAAATCATCAATCTCTTGTTGTAAAGCCTTTCAATCGTTTTGCTTATGGGATGCATGATTCTTCCCTTTTGAGTGGCTTTTACTCGTGTGAGAGGTGTTCACGCTGTCCTCTCGCTAATTATCTTGATCTTTCCCTCGTTCGATATTTAAAAAATTGTCCTGCCGTTGAGAATCTGCACGTCCAGTTTGGCGCGGGCCTGATCCTTCCATTTCTTACTGTTTCACTTGTCGAGACACAAATTCTCCCCACAGACGGCGCCAATTGTAAGGGCGAAATTTGGGGCCCAGGCCCAGCAAGCAGGCGATTCTGGCCCAAAAGACCCTCAACAATGAATTTGTAGAGAGTGGGTCGTAGAACTAGGTCTAGACAGAGTAAACGTAATTGTTAGTAAGCCATGCAACCATTTGAACGTGGGGATGTTTTATTAAGTTTCTTGGGATAACAGTTCATGGGACAATATCTTATGCTTTGTTTACAGAACTTCTCTTTCTTTCTCTCTCTTTTTCTCTCTTTTTCTTCCTCCTCTCTTAGTCATGGGGACTTTCTTCTCTTATATATCGTCCTTAAATTGGTAATGGCCCTACACTTGTTAACCATCTGGGCCTCTACTTGAGTGTCTGTCTCATAGGACACCCCCCCCCCTTTTCTGTGAGTTGCACTGGCCAAGATAATACTATTCTCCTGTCTTTTCTACATTAATGCGACTGGAAAAGTAGCTTCCTTGCATTTAATGCAGCAGTTGTGGTTGCCCCCTGAGCGTCTAGCATTTCCCCTCGATTTAGGACGATTTCCCACCATGTGAAGGGTGTGCGTTAGACTCCCATTTGGTGCGTCCGAGGAGACACTCCTCCTCGGACGCCTCTTAAACAAGCCCGGTCCGGCCCAACAGGGTTGGGCTGGAAGTCCTCTGGCCATGTCTTCACTTCCTGTTATGGCTGGGCTCCGCATGGGTACCAAGGTCCACTGTTGACTGATGAATTTTACCCCCACAGTTTCAATTCCAATGAGATTTTCCTCTAGTAAATTTCGTTCATCTACTGTTGAACTTGTTCTAGCCTTCTAGGCCACCTCATCTTTTTTTTTTTTTTCTTTTTTTGGTCGTGTCAATATTCTATTTGTTGAATACTCCTTTGAAGTTTAAAGCATATTAACAGAAAATGACTCCTTGGAACATTTTCAAGGAAGAAATTACAACACTAGAACCAAATTTCAAAGACAATAAGTAAATTTTGATATATTTTGACAAACCAATCATGTAATGTCCATCATTTATCATAGGGGAAGAATCTCTTCTTATTTAAATCCTTCAAATATATACAAGATATAAGAGATCTAGGAGCCCGTTTGGTAAAGGAACTTGAGTAATGTTGTTTGCATTTTTTTAATATACATGTGGATTAAAAAGTGTGAAAATGTGTGTAATGTTGTTTAAAAACTAAAAACATGTGTTTAAAATGCTCTACCAAACAGAACCCTAACATTTAAAAAATTCAATGATCGTAAAATGCAAATAAAATAGACAATTGGGCCTTCTTGCATATGATGCATAAGTTGTTCATCAGGCATGTTTAAATAGACAACTGTGATTCTTTAAAAATGGGTACTTGGGCAGGACCTGCTTCAGAGATCTTTCTTTAATTATCTCTTGAACATTCGACGAGAGGAGGAGAAAAAAAAAGGATCCAAGCCTGCAGCATGTGCTGTTGATTTGATGAACACCATAAAAGAGAGGTTCCATATTCCAGATCCATGAAACTTTTTCTTGTTTCAAGAACCAACGCTTCACAGACATGGGATCATGATTTAATCTTCTTTTCCTGGAAATTTCAGCTTTTCAACAGGCCAACTCTAATCAGAGATTGATTTTATAACATTCGCTTGTCTTTGAACAGTTATATTGATTATCGATACTTCAAAAATATAACTCAGTTATTAAAGGAAGTAGATGGAGGCAACCCAAATTAAGATATGGCATTAAACAAGAGGATCTTTGTACTGTTACAAATTTCCTCAATGGGCAAGGCTAATTCCCATCCCCATCTTCCCCCCTTCCCAAATACTAAACATCCTCTAAACTGAAAATTGAAAAAATGGTACTGCTTCACAACCTGTTTCTACAAACTTGTACCTAAGGGCTGTCCTACATATACAAACGTGCAGGTTTAAGTTTTTAGTCACTAGCTGGAGGCCCCTGCACAATGAAAAGATAAAAAGTCAAACACAGAATAAATGCATATGAACAAAATATTATCTACAGATATTATCAAGGAAATATTTCCCAGTGCAGAAACAATACAAGATGACTTGTAATCGAATCTAAAAAGATTGTTTGAAGTGACAGATGGATAAGGCAATTTAACCATTCCAATTGAAAAAAATCCAAGGACTTTTTTTTTTTTTTTCTAAGTTGTCCAATTAGGCCGATGTCACAAGAGAAAGTTTATGACTGGGTCCAATGAAAAAAAGTCCATCTTCGGTAACTTCTTCAATCAGAGATGAAATGATAACACATTTGGCAGGGTATATTTTACTTCATACCTGATGTTCTTGATGCAGCTAAATTATCTGCAGCTCTTTCTGAATCTCCTGTCCTTGTCTGGCCTTTGTTTTCCTCTCTTGAAAGCCTCAGTGACCTCAACTTGGATGACCTAATTGAATTTATCAAAGGGGCATCTTCCTCTTCCTCTTCATCTTGCTTCTCTTCTTCATCTTGAGCGTCTTCTTGGTCATAAGCACTGATAGAATCCTCGTCTTCACTTGAATTGTGCTCATCAAAAAGTCTCTTTCCCTCTATATTACGCCGCTTACGAGGACGACCCCTGCGCCTGACAGATACCCCTTCTTTCTCGTCTGCATATAATTGACCATATTAGTCCTCACATTACAATCAAGAGTCCACAATTAAATAATATGTACATGAAACCAGAGAAATTTATGACTGGGATTTATTAGCACTAACAATTCGAAAATAAGTAACCCTTACAGTTCACACAATCCAAATACTTAAAAGACTTTCAACTGCACTATAAAATGGCCAGCCAATGAAACATTTATCTAACAGAATTCTGTGTATACGTGCGCTTGTGTGTGTGCGTATGTGTGTGTGAGAGAGAGAGAGAGGAGGCAAGTAAAACCAACATTAGTGATAAATAAGAAACTAGCTTAATTGGTTACTATGTAACTAAGAGCAAAGGTTTTGGAATAGTGACTATGAATGAAGCGAAAATGTCAATAGCAATAACTTGCTCACTTCAGATCCAGGGGGAAGCATCAAAAACTAGTAAAAAAAGCACAGTAGTACCTTGCAAACCTTCATTCTTTGCATACTTCTCACGTAAGCTGTCAACAAATGTGTAATAGGGGCGCCAGCCACTTGGATCTTCATCTGTATTTACATTCTCCGTACGATTTTGAACATCCTTTACACTATTTGCACAGCAATTAGTGTTAACATGAGCCATAATGGAAGTTTAAGTGGGAAATATTCACAATGCCAACATTTTAAATAGAAAAGAAGAAATCCTTATTCCTTACATGTCAAGCACATCAGGTGTAGGAAGTTTTGATACAAAATGGAGCACAGCGCCTTCCAAGAATGACAACTGCTTTGGAGCATCTACAAAAGCATAATCAATACCATCCTTGACCATTTTTAAGATGTCTGACCTGTGCTTGTTCCGAGCAGCACCCATGAAAGTTCCAGAAAGCCGAGTAGCAAGATCTTTACATTCTATAAAAGACTTGCTAGTCAAGGGTTCCTCATCACTTTTGGAAAGTTCTACAATATGCCGACGGTAGGCCTGCACAGATCCAGAATAGGAAAGCTTATATAGCACTTAAAATAAATAAACAAAAGCATACACTACAGAAACTAAAGGAAGGAACTTTGTACTTTCCCTAACCTAAAAACTCCCAAGACACAGTGATCAGATGCATCCTCTAATTTCCCTAATGTAGTATATATTCTCAAGGCATGAAGTCCAAAGGGACTTGTGGCACCAGGTAAAGCCTCATAATTTACCTTAACTAGCAATAAGAACTTCCGTTGAAAAACAGAAAGTAGAAGTAAAATCTGTAAAGCTAAGGCATGGAAAGAAGAATTTAAGCAACAGAAAGAAAAGCAAATTTAGAAAAACCATAAGACAGACAATTTTATTTTTTCTCCTTTTGTCTCTGCTCTGTGTATATCATTTACTTTTCTTTTCAGGATATGATATCATTTAGTTTATGCAATAACATTTGAAGACACAAGAAAGTACCCAGACAAGCACCCAGTACATTAAGCCCATCTGTAAATTCGTACTTAGGTCAGAATCTTTGACTAAATGAAATTTCTCAACCGCACAGTCATGAGGCTCACCCTTTTCAGCGCTTCTAAGAAGATATTGGAAAGGTCAGCATCTTTTTTCTTTAGCACAGTGATCAGATGCTTAACAATCTCTGCCACACCTGTTCCATGCATTACGAAATGAGAAATAATCTCTGGACCGAGATACTCCTGCATTAAAAACTGGCTTTCAGGATCAAACAGATAACAAGCATATTCATGTCATTGCAAAGAAGAATTCCCAACAGGTTTAATGTCAAGAAGAGTAACAAAAAAATCATACTTTAAACAAACAACAGAGATATGTTCACCTTCGGAACTGCATCGCCAGCAACCAACTTTGCAGCAGCAATCATGACTGCATCTCTATTTGTCTCCTCAATATACTCTTTATTCACATCTTCATCTTCTGTCTCATCTGAAAGAAACATTAAGGAAGATAACTGTAGATTCTAGATGGAAATCCAAGCAAGTACAGCTGAAACATAAGTAGCCATCTTGAATTATGAAGTTCATGACCAATGTTGGTTCTAGACCCCCAAATATGAACAAAAGGTAGTAGACTACAAGTACCAAAAAGCGTACTTTTTGATTTCTAGATGCAATGTTATCTACTGTTCAAATATATAACCAAAGATATTAATCATTTGGCCCTACAAATTCAAGTTAAATGTAAAAGATTTTCACCTTCATGGTTTGTAGACATATTTGAATAGAAAAAAGATAATCCAACCAAAAATAAGTAAAATGGAAGATGCTTTGCCATTCTTAATGGTGGCACGCCATCATCGTTTATCTTAACTAAAATACCGTACTTTTAGAAATAAAGAGGTACAAAAATATTAAATTACCTGAAATATTGAGCTGTTGTTCACAAAGTTTCCAGAACTTTTGAAGAATAGATGTATCTGGAAAATATCCTAATCTTTCCAGCTTTGTTGAACTATAATTTGTCTTTCTGAACAAAAACCATGCTTCGGCCAGTATAGTACAAACCTTGGGCAGAGAATAGATTTTATTAGATCAAAATTGGGGCATTCGAAAAAAAAAATATATATATATATATATATTTCAAATTTGTGCTTGTTGAAATTTGATAAATTAAAGCAAAAATGCTCACCCTGCAAGCTAGTTGATTTCCATGTTTACTCATTTCCTCCACTTCAGAAAAGTTGTTAAGAAAGTAATCTAGTTGCTCAAAAAACGTGTTGCGTTTAGATAGTAGTGAAGATAAAGATGCTTCAGTCACAGTTTCACTATTTACAATGGAGTGCAGACACCACGCCAAATGCAAATACATGTTCAGAAGAAGAAAACTGACAACCTGAACCAGTATGAGCAGCAGATCAATATAAATGCATGCAACAAAGAGAGTAGGAGAAAGAAATGTCTGATTAATTAGCAAGTTACATTTGAGTATTTGACACACCTCATCTTCCATATTTCTAAAACTACTGAGGACCATGACAATTTCTTCATATAAACTCTCAATTGGCACAGCCCTTGACAATTGAAGCTCATACAACCTTTTCAAATTTACAAGAAGAGAATACTCATCACCACCATCCTGCAGGGCTAAAACATGTTACATTATATCCAAGTTGCCCACAATCAAGGAAAAGGAAAGATTATGGTTGAAACATACCACAACTTCTTTGATTGCAGCTTTAAGCTTAGCAATAAGTCCATCTTCAAGTTCTTTTAATTCACTACGGGCAAAATCCTGCAGCTCCCCTTGACTCTCAGTGGAACAAAAGTTTATAGCCTTCACACAGGATCTCAGTGCCTCCTTCTCACCATGCTTAAAAAAAGCCTCTTTTATAAGCTGAAGGACACTTCTAAAATTCTGAATGGCAAAGCAGGAAAGCATTTAATATGAATTTAAGCTGTTAAAAATATAAATTAGCCTGCAGACACAAGTAATTCTGTGACCCACCTGCTCCTGCCTCTTCAAGGAATAAAGTTCAAGGTTAGTATGCAAAATAATCTCAACTAATGACGGCGCTTTCCGTTTGTCTGCCATGAATTTGCGCAAGAGCAATGGATAGTTCTTCATCATGGCAACAGTGACATCCCTTCTGTTGTTTTCAAATACTTCCTGACAATCAGAATAAACAAACAACCCTAAATATGTAGTTGTTCATAATCAACTGAGTAATCATTCTTCTTAACTTCTAAAAGCAAACCAATGAAGATAACTTAATAACACCCGATCGTGCCAAAAATAAATAAAAAATATTACATATCAAAAACCTCTCGTTTTCTCCTATAAACACAAAAATGTCATCAGAACTGACAATGCAACAGCAAAGAGAACTTTACTCCCAAAAGTTTGGGGTAGGCTATGGATCCTTAACAGACATCTTCAGAAATGACACTGTCAATAAAGTTTACATGGTAACTTAAGGTTGTTTGGATGAACAATTTAAAAATCTCTAAGAATGTCCAAAATGACAGGGCCCAAAATTTAAATTGCATGAAATTTCTCAATCCCGTCAAATAAATTTCCTTAATTTGATGAGTATATTAAAATAAACAAAGAAAAATTTTAGAGTATTATTAGTAGTTACAATGATTATGGTGGTAGTGGTGGCACTAGTTTGATGATTGAGGCAGTATGATGTCACAGTGTTGGTGGTGATGATGGTGGGGGCGGCAAGGTCATGAGGAAGGACGTGATGGTAATGGCAGTGACAGTGGCAGCAACAGTGATAATGATGGTAGTGATAATTTGAACAATATTATGGTGGTTATATAATTGTAATATTATTTACATTTGACACCATTCATTAGAAATTGAACTCGGGATTTGGATGCTTGAAAATCCCTAGTTCAAACATCTTTATCTTAAATATTTTTAATAACACTATTTTTCCAACCCAAACAAGGGAAACAAATAATAGAAATTCTCAAATTATAACTTTTAAGTAAAATTCCTCATCCAAACAAAACATATCAGTATTTAAAAAAAAACAAGAACAAATTGCATAATTGAGGAATTACACACTTTTTGAGCTTTAGTGTAATACTGCTTGCGATTATCAGTAGCAGGTACAATCCTCTCTCCAACTGCCTTTTTGACAGAAGCACACAGAAGCCGTACCAAGTTTGTTGCATCATCATCAGTAAGCTCAATCAATGGATTCTCATCTAAGAGCATGGAGATAATACACTTCCAATCCTGCAAGTGAAATATGACGCATTCATTAAAGTAACAAAAGGATTTTTACTCCACAGAAGTTAATATTAGTAGAATATTTCGTTATCATTCTAGTCTAGTTTGTTATATATTAATATTACATCTTCTCAAGGCTAAAGAAATTAAAAAACTCTTTGGAAATTTATTGGACCCTTCAATAGGAACACTAATATAGCAAGAACATTCAGGTAGAAGGTGAACTCAACCATAAATGCTATATGTTCGGCACTTTGCCCAAAACCCAAACCCAAATTCACTAAATACATGGTTGTGGTTAATTTGGCTAGCTTATTTTACCTGCTTGTTTAGGTACAGCTTTTTAAATCACCACTTTCTTCTAGGTATAGCTTATTAAAAGGTCACTTCTGGAAACGTACCCAATTTTTAAAAATAAGCTATCCCAAACAAACACTAAGAATGAAAATTGACCAGGCCAAGTTGCTCTCAAAACAGTTGGACCAAGTTAGTAGGGCTAGAGTTGAATACCTTCTTGCAGATCTTATGTACTTTTGTGTTTCCTAAAGTTTCAATCACAATGTACAAATCAAACATGAAATAAACCATCTGGGGATAAATGACGTTTTAATCAATATAAAGCCACAGTATGCAGCTGTCTTGGTATGATGAGTAAGTGCCTTCCACCCAAAGCAGTATAAGTCAGCCTGATTTCAAAAATCAACCTCTCAAAAAAATTTGGGGGGTAAGAGACAGCCTATCAATCACCTCCCCCAAACCTCGCAAAAGTGAGATTTTTGGGCACTAGATACAACTTTTTTATTATCTTTTGCTTTTTGCTATACACACACGTACACAAAGCAAAATAAAATAAAAAATGAACCCCAAGAGGTAGCACATTCGGTTCAGGACAGGATGACGCCTCATGGAATGGAGGTCCACTAGTTTGAATCTCCCCTTCCCCCTCCCCTTGAGGCCATAACTAACTTATAGAAAAAGGATTAAAAAGAAAAGGAAAAAAAATAAAAAATAAATATTTTTGCATATATAAGTAGAAAATTTAAATAAATAAATAAATCTATTAGAGCTATTTATGCACAAAAGAAACTAGGGAAAGGGGGGGGGGGGGTGGAGGTTTGTTTTTATCTTAATTATTACATATGATATTTCAATCCACTCTAAGTATGTTATATGCAGTATAAAATTTTAGTTGGGCTCGAATCAGGGAGGCAGCAAAGAGTGTAGTTTTGGATATTATAGAACACAGGAAAAGAATACATGTAATCTAACACAATTAGTTAGTGAGGATCCTTAGCCAACCCAAATTTTATTGGGATCTCCCACCCAGACCTCCTATGTAGCCTAGTACTCAGAAAAATATAACAACATACCTTCATAGCCTTCATGTATTCCCAAACATCATCAATGACATAGATACTTAAAATAGGATCAGTTGAAAACTCTCTTAGTATTTGCAACATTCTGCCAAGATGGACCTCTGAAGAAGCGCTGCTGTCGCCTAGAAAGAATATTGTAATCATCATAAGTGCTTTAGTTAACAGAAACATAATTAGCATGTGGCACTATAGAGTTCATGTAAGTAAAACCTTTTGTGCCAGACTGGGAGGTGTTAAACTTTTGAGCAATCAGGTGATCATAAACTAATGCTCCTATAGCATGCCTGATTTCTGGTGGATCGTCAATCAATAAATCATATAAAGGACCCAAGTCATCATCGGGTATAAGCTGATGTCTGAAACAGACCAAAACCAATTTTCAGTGTAAAATTCTTGCATAAACAGTCATCAAAGAGGAAAAAAATTATTAATAACAAAGAATTCACCAAAAGGTTGATTAACAAAGCCTCACCTTAGTAGTTGTTTTACAAGTCCTATGGCACAGACAGCCACAGAAACATCAATGTCATCAGCAAGCTCAATCATCCGGTTAGAAAATCTTTCAGTAAATAAACTAAGAGTTGGCACATTATCATCCGCCTCATAAAGATTTTGCAATGCAAGGATCGAAGCTCTTCTAACGCCAGCATTCTTCAATAGCAATAAGATAAAAATGAGCAATTTTAGATTTCTCTAGCATGAGCGATCAAAATTAATTTGTAATTAATCAACAACTCTAACTTACTTTGTCATTCAGTGTCCACCCAAGATACTTCAAGTACAAATCCTGTAAGAACAGAGATGGATATGATAAAATCCATGAACCAAGTGACTGTATGCATGACGTTCGAATGTTTGGGTCAATGTCTCGATAACGGTGGACAAATAACCTTGCAAAAGCAAAACGTCAATGTTTTAGGAAATATCTAATAAGTAGATAAAACAAAAGTTTTATTAATTCCAATCCTGTTATTTGAAATGAAATTAATTGATTTATTAAGTCAGTGAAGCCTACCCAGTAAATATTTTGCGCATCATCTCCTCCAATACTGTTATCTGTTCATGAGTTGTTGAGAACCTTTTATTTAGTGACTCCAGACGAGGACCCTCAGTTCGTTTCTTCTTTTCAGCATCCAACTGTCTACGGGTAGTTTCACGCTGTGCACCGAGCATTTTAGCAACAGCTATGAAGGATGTGACAAGTCGGAGGCCCATCAAGGAAGCAACTTGACGGTAAATTCTTGGAGGAGTACTGCATAGAATGGAAACCAGGAGAGCACAAGTCTAAGCTACTTTCAAAAATTTTGCCATAAACTCAAAACTAAGTAATGGTTGAGACTAACCAAGATAGTGCAATTATATAGTCCATACACTTGTCGAACAAAACCTGATCAAATAATGGTCCATGTTGACACTCATGAACTAAATTGTCCCAGAATGATTCAAGATTATCTTTGAAGTTCTTTAACTCCTTCCTTTTTGAATTTTGATAATCCTCAACTTCTCCCTAAGATTCCAGAAAAGTCAAGCAAAAACTATGGGCAAAGGATCTTGATCATGAACTTTAGATTCTTGGATCATGTTATTAACACATAAAAATTCTAGGAAACAACGACTGAAAGGCATCAAGAAAAGAAAGAGGGTATAGGAAACTAGAAATAATAATAATGCAGTAGGTTAGGATACTGTTCTAGCAAGATTCACAAGAGCAACCACAACATCATCAACATCTGTCTCATCCAGGAACTCTTCCTTGATATGATACTTAGCTCCACATGCCTGGTTTAAATTTCATCAATCAGTTCCAAGACCAGAATTTTTTAGTAAAATATCAAGTTGCTAAGTCAATAGGTATAGTGTTCTGATTAAAAAATTAATGATACATCAGAGTATAAAATTCTAACACACTTCACTGTCTTAAATTTCAAAGGAGATCTTCTTTCAGCCTTTGACTCTAATATGGGATTTAAAAATTCTATCACTCTAATATTTATCCTTTTGATCAAAGAGTTTTTAAATAAAAATTTCCACGTTACCTCAAAGAGCATCATCAGGAGTTCAACCATTGCAGGTTTTGGAGCCTTTTCATATCGCTCAACCCAAAGCTTGACCACTTGAGGAATAAATTTCCCATTGCCCTTGACGACCTCTGCATGAACCATACACCAAAGTTAACTCAGCTTATAAAATTGCATAAACCAGGTCCTTAAAAGAAGAGTGCTCTTGATACTATAAGGAGGAAGGGAGAGGAGACAATACAATAATCTTCATTAGAAATCGTTTGGTAGAAACAGATATAAGAGTACATTTGAAAGTTGAAGCTCTCATCCATCATAATAAATTACCAACTGCCCCAAAATTTTAAGCTATTCGGAAATAATCTAACACCCCCCCCCCCCCCCCCCACAAATAAGTGGAACTAACACATCGAATTTTTAACTTTTAAATGGGATGCGGAGTGGAGACAAAGCTCAAAATTAGGACCATTTTAATACCATGATAAATTACCAATTGTCTCAAAAGCTTATGCAATTATAAAAATGGTGAATTTAACATAACAGATTAAAAATAAAACAAGGCGACAATGCCTTATGATATAAAATTTTGATGCAATACAATACATACAATTTGATGCAAGAGTCACTATCAAGGTAAAGGTCTTCTACAATCATGGATACATTTCAAATGATATAATCAACAAGACAGATCTCTAAGGATTACGTGAATAGTATGTATCCAAATCAGTGAAGCACAATTATCATTATAAATTTACAATCCACAAGGATTCAGTTTTAGCTGCCCATCCTTCTCACTAGAAGCTCCTCTCACATTTTTATGACATAGAGGTTACCAAGCACAACTGCAGCCACTCCATTCCATGCACACACTTATAAGGCAAGACCATACCAAAGCAACCCCCTCTAAGAATCCCATTAACAAAAAAAAAAAAAAAAACCCTTGCAACCTGAGCTATTTTCATTTCAACTTAAAATTACCCATTAATCCCGACACTCATTAACAAAAAAACCACCAGCAATCTGAGCTATTTGCATTTCAACTGAAAATTTAGTTACATCCCAACTCAGTAATTATGGGTCGGTTTGGTTAGGCATTTTAGGATATTAAAAGAGCGTTTTTAAAACCCAAAACTCTGTTTTGCAATCACAACTCCTCATTTATTTTTTTTCTACAAACGCTCATTTTAAACTCAAAACACAGTTTTCGAACAGCTTATACGAACGCACCCTATATAAAACACTGGAAACTCCAATTGAATAGGCACCAAAATTGCAATAATTCAACATGGAAATTCTACATAACTATCTCCAATCCGAACAGTAAATCATTTCCACCATTACACATATCAATGAAATTCTCAAAGTTACAATTCTACAGAAATTTGCATACCAATCAAGCTGAGGTCGTTGGCTTTGTGAGCCGAGGCCGAAGTTCCTTCAGAGGCACGACTCCGCTTGGACTTAGGACGAAGCTCTTCGAAATCTTCGGGCGAACTCTCCCGGTCCACGGACTCATTTGCTTCGCCGGTCCGGTCGCCGTTGGCCTTACCGGTCTGGTTCTCAGTGACACCCTGATGAGCCCTAGGTCTTTTCTGCTCCACTCAAAAACACACACACACACACAACGAAAATCAGTTCAAATTGTATAGCAGAGAGAGAAAGAGAGAGTGAGAAATGGAAATGGAACTCACCGGAGGACGCGTTGAGGTCTCGGAAGGTGGAGCTAGATTCTCCATCGCGCTTTAGAAGCTAAACCCTAGAAATCAATTTTAGAGAGAGAGAGAGAAAGAGAGTGGGAATTTTCAATTTTTGAGACCTAGAAGTGAAATTAGAGAGAGAGAGAGAGATCGGGAAGAGAATAATCTCCCGCCAAATGATAAATTTGGGAACCATGGATTAGCCACAAGATCTAAGTATAGAGCGTGGTGTGGTACGAGAGGGCTATACTCAAGTAAAATTATTGCTTATTGTTTTTTTTAATAATAATTAAATAAATTGCTTCTTTTTTCTTTTCTTTTTTTAGTTAGACCTACATGGAAAAATTCAAATTTTATGTTTTTTTTTTTTTTTTTTTTTTTTAAAGAAAGGAATTTCATGGAGTAATTGAGGTAGGTAGTTACACAAAATTTTTCATAACATTGGGAAAAATAACTTTCGTTTTTGAATTAAGGAGTTCTTAATTAGGGGGTTTAATTATTATTCTAATAACAAGAGGAGCTTTTTTGTCGTTAAAAAAAAGGTAGATTAAAACACAATTCATATGTTGAACCAAAAAAAAAAAAAGGAAAAGGAAAAGGTTGTTTCTTCTTGTGTAAAAAAAGTGGGATATACATTGTTGAGGTAACTTATTGTGGGCAATGAACAACAATAGACTCACAAACAGACACTATTTTTATTTTTCACAATTTATAATTTGTCGAATAAAATTTTACAAAACAAGTTAACAATATATAGCATTAGACTTAAGTAAATCTAACTTGTTTCTTAATATTGAGTTAAACTAACGAGATTCAAATATATAAATCTCAATGTCATATCATCGTATCACATATTAAAGAATAGGCACAATTACACTCAATCAATTATAATACTCATATGAAAATCCAACCTAATTGGAAGTTTATTAAGATGTTATTAGATATGATAAAATGTATTAAGTTTTAATTAAAAATATGTTATTAGGTGTGATAAGATATATTGAATTTTAAGTAAAAATCTGATATTAAATGTGGTAGGATGTATTATAATACTCATATGAAAATTGTAGGGACACGATTCTTTAACGGCCCAACAATGATGTTGGGCTCGCACGTGGAAGATCCCTCACAATATGATTTGTAGAGAGTGGGCTTGAAAGGCTAGCGTTTGGTCACAGGGCGTTGGTCCAGACCGGACTTTAGGGAAACCCAGATAAGAAAAGGCTTCAGTCTGGATATCCAAACCCTACAGCTTTATAACTTGAGGGATTGGACTCCTCGGATCATGTCCGAGGAGCACTAATGCCTTTCTCCGGTTACCCGACGGTGGGTTTTTCGTGGTGGTGTACATATATTGTCCGGGCATTCTCATCCCTGGAGTTTTTCCCAGGAAGTGAGATGGGATCCCCTTTCTGATTAGTTTACCTTCTCTTTTATACCAGCCTACGTTCGCTGTCTCTTGTCCACGTGTAGGGTCAACTTTTTCAGGACTGTTATTTGTCCCGTCAGTCTAATCCCGGAATTGTTGGGGATGGTTTGATAAAACCTGAGAATCTGGTTCTGTTAGGTGCAGAGTCTTATCTGGGGAGAGTAGTAAGGGTAACTTACCCAAGATATTTTAGATCTTCTTACCAATTTTCCTTTACCTCTTTTTTACCCCTCTTCTTAAGGGGGCTTTAGGTCGGCCGAGGACTAAACTGTCCTCGGCTGCATCTCTGGGCCGTCTTTGGCCTTATATTTTTTGAGCTTTGGGCCATAACCTTTTTCAGTTTGGGCCTATGGACTCTCCATGAGCAAGTGGGCCTGGCCCATAAATTATCGGGCCCCACAATAGCCCCTCAAAACCCTGCTGTCCAACATCTTGGTTGGAAAGGTGGGTTTTGGTAATACCGAGCCTTTATTATGGCTCATTTATTTCAGCCCTTGACTGACGCGGGCGACCCTTCACCTGCCCAAGGAGTGTACCGGTCTACGGGATGTTCCCCTTAATTTGCGCACGACGCCCTTATGCCGTTTGGGTACTCGAAGCGCGTCTTTCATATCTTCCCTTTACGAGACCTCCCAGATCTAACGGTTATTGATGGCGTGGGGGAACGAAACGGCGTATCCTTATTTGCAGATTTCCCTGGAGATCTGAACGTATTATGTACCATTTTCTTCGTCCCCTATATAAAGAGAGAAGACAAAAGCTGATTTTCTCATATCTAAATCCCTCAGATTCCTCCCAGAGTTCACTTCTTCCCTCTGGTTATACCTTATCCGATAATACGTTCACCACAATAATCAGCTATGAATAAACCATTCCATTCCCAAAAACACCATGTCCTAATAAAGCTCGAGATGGCTCGGTCAGGGCAAGGATGGCGGAGACTCAAGATTTGTCTCCCCTTCCTTTTAGCCAAAATCCGAAGCAGGGACTCGTCACATCTCACTTTCGGCGTGACTGAGTCAAAGACATCCATTATCACCACCACCCGCTCTCTCATGAGCATATCTAACATGGCACCAGTGTGTTAGGAGTCAGGACTGGGGCAGGGGCTAAATGCTCCTGCTTCTTCCTCTCTTTGTTCACTGGCGCCTCTCCTTGCTTCTCTTTCTTCCCTTTCATCTCTTCTCTCTTCTTTTCCTCCTTCTTTTACTCATGTCCTCCATCTTCCTCATTCATCTCCTCCATCTTCATCATTCATCTCCTCCATCTTCTTCTTCCTTCTCCTTCATCTTCTTCTTCCTTGTCCTTCATCTTCTTCTTCCTTGTCCTTCATCTTTTTCCAAAGAAGGTTCTTCTCTCAATATGAGTAATGCTGAGGCAGAGATTGGAGAGACTTTGAAGACGAGTTCAAAAGACACCTGAATGTTTACCTATTCGTACTTCGGATGTTATTGCTGCTTCGGCAGTTCACCTTTTGTATAGGCTTGTTTAAGCCCTTCTTTGTACGTTGTAACAATTTTTCATATTAATAAAAGTTGCTGTTACTTTACTTCGCATGTTCTGTTCTTATGTTTTTACAAGTTTACAATCGCTGCTCGGCACAATAATATAGCATTTGAATCAATGACAACTAAGGCCAAAATATTTGCTAATAAAAAAGATGTCACCATAACTTTAATAAAATTATTTGACATAGCAATGCCGACTAGTGAGGAACGAAACTCACCTTAAAATTAGTCAAGATGAGGATTAAGTGCTCGATACGGTGTAGGAAGTAACTATCCGAGGACATGTCACCCGCCAAATGAACAGTTTCCTTAGGCTAATGAACATTGGGTCGTTTCACTATCTTCTTAACACACTGGCCTTAACCTTTTACTGTATTTGAGCCGAGAACCTTCCCCAACCGAGTAGTTGGTTTCCCAAAAGGCTCGAGTCCGAGGACTTCGCAACGCCTGGGTTTTGTCTAAAACTTATGTTTTTTCTTTTGTGTACTTGGTTTCCCCATAGGCTTGAGTCCGAGAACCATGCAAGTCCTAGGTTCTGTCCAAAACTTATTTTTTTCTCAGTACTTGGTTTCCCCATAGGTTTGAGTCCGAGGACCATGCAAGTCCTAGGTTCTGTCCAAAACTTTTTGAGTTCAGATTCTCCCTTTCCTCAGGTATTTCACGAGGCGCCGAGCAGGGGTTGTTCCCGGCAATGGCTATTTCTCGGCATGGGCCATAGTCCCTGGGCCCTCATGCAGAACGGGCCTGGGCCGCGAATTCACTAGGCCCACGAATTAAGAGGTATTTCTGCAGCCTTTGGCCACGCGGTACTCTCTAAACGTCCCAATGTTCGAGGTGCGCCTTTACGAGGCTTCTTTAATCTTGTGGTTGCAGTTGACGTTGGAAATTGAGCCAGAGCCATTTTGTCTGTAGCGTCCCTTGGGATGCTGCGTGAATTAACTGCCACCACCTTATTCCCTTAAATAAAGGGGAGAGACAGTTGCTTTTCCTACACACAACTCCTTCAGCTTCCTCCCAAATCACAGCTCCTATACTCAGTGCTGTCCTCCCTTAGCATAACATGTTTGAGGCGAGGGTTGGGAAGAAGGAACTCTCTCCGCCACAGAAGCGCCGTATCCTCCTAAGACTCAAAATAGTGAGGTATGGGCACAGGAAGCATAAGTTCAAGAGAATATTCCATTTCGACCGAGGGGAAAGGGTGTCTCTCCCTCTTTTAGTCAAAATCCGAAGCAGGTTCTGTTCATGCCAGAATTTTGGTGTGTCAGAAGAAAGATTCTCCGCCATCAGCGCCTCTGCCTTGTTGCAGGCAAATATTTGGAGAAAACCCCTCAACTTCCAGCTCCCTGCACCTTTCCTTCAGCGGTGTCAGGCTCAAGTTGGGTTCTCTCTGCACATTTTCTTCGAGGTCGCGGGCCCTAGGCTGAGTTCTTTTGCTGCCTGAGTTATGGGCATGTAAAAGCACTGAGGAAGAACGAGGTCTTGAAGCAGTAGCCAACCTCTCTTCTGTGCCACCTCCTCGGCTTTGTTTTATTTTCTTGTATCTTTCCTTTTGATTATGTGGTTAGCTTTAGTAGCCAACCTCTCGTCTGTACTGCTCCTCGGCTTTATTTTATTTATTTTTTGTATCTTCCTTTTGATTATGTGGTTAGCTTTAGTAGCCAACCTCTCGTCTGTACTGCTCCTCGGCTTTATTTTATTTTTTTTGTATCTTCCTACTCAATTATGTAGTGAGCTCTGACATAGGCTGATTCCAGCTTTTCATTGTACGCTGCACTACTTCTTTGTTTTAGTAAAAATAGAAATTTATTTACATGTTTTGAGTACTGATCTTTTGGCAACACTACTTTGTGAATGGGTGTGCTCCATGTGTGTGTTTCTTCAAGAATATTTAGAGCAAAATACCTTGAAACATAATCTAACTAATTCTAATTTACCAATTCTACCAGGCATTATGTCGATAATTCATAGTAAATCAAACTTAGGAAACTAACCGGGGTAACAGTTGAATATTCTGTGATAAGCGCGTGAATACCGTCCAAGATTGATAATCTCTAAATAATCCATCCGAGCAGTCGACTGGGAAGTAGGGAACTCCGATTGTGCTTTTGTGTACTTGGTTTCCCCATAGGCTTGAGTCCGAGGACCATGCAAGGCCTAGGTTCTGTCCAAAACTTATGGTTTTTCTTTTGTGTACTTGGTTTCCCCATAGGCTTGAGTCCGAGGACCATGCAAGGCCTTGGTTCTGTCCAAAACTTATGGTTTTTCTTTTGTGTACTTGGTTTCCCCCTAGGCTTGAGTCCGAGGACCATGCAAGGCCTTGGTTCTGTCCAAAACTTATGTTTTTTCTTTTGTGTACTTGGTTTCCCCATAGGCTTGAGTCCGAGGACCATGCAAGGCCTTAGTTCTGTCCAAAACTTATGGTTTTTCTTTTGTGTACTTGGTTTCCCCATAGGCTTGAGTCCGAGGACCATGCAAGGTTTTGGTTCTGTCCAAAACTTATGGTTTTTCCTTTGTGTACTTGGTTTCCCCATAGGCTTGAGTCCGAGGACCATGCAAGGCCTTGGTTCTGTCCAAAACTTATGGTTTTTCTTTTGTGTACTTGGTTTCCCCATAGGCTTGAGTCCGAGGACCATGCAAGGCCTTGGTTCTGTCCAAAACTTATGTTTTTTCTTTTGTGTACTTGGTTTCCCCATAGGCTTGAGTCCGAGGACCATGCAAGGCCTTGGTTCTGTCCAAAACTTTTTTGAGTACTTATTTGCTTTTTTCGCAGGTCAGCCCCTTGGCCATGACGGGGAAAGTTGACTTGGGGTCGGAAGCCCCTAGAGCCGCCCGTGCTGTTGGCACTACAGGATGTAAGCCCTGGCACAAGTTTATATCGGAGCGACAACTGCAGGTTACCGGAGATGGGGAAAAACTCGCGAATCTCTGCTTGCTAGAGAGTTGACTCATGCGCCACCTGTGCCAACGCGCAAGCCTTCCCACAGACGGCGCCAATTGTAGGGACACGATTCTTTAACGGCCCAACAATGATGTTGGGCTCGCACGTGGAAGATCCCTCACAATATGATTTGTAGAGAGTGGGCTTGAAAGGCTAGCGTTTGGTCACAGGGCGTTGGTCCAGACCGGACTTTAGGGAAACCCAGATAAGAAAAGGCTTCAGTCTGGATATCCAAACCCTACAGTTTTGTAACTTGAGGGATTGGACTCCTCGGATCATGTCCGAGGAGCACTAATGCCTTTCTCCGGTTACCCGACGGTGGGTTTTTCGTGGTGGTGTACATATATTGTCCGGGCATTCTCATCCTTGGAGTTTTTCCCAGGAAGTGAGATGGGATCCCCTTTCTGATTAGTTTACCTTCTCTTTTATACCAGCCTACGTTCGCTGTCCCTCGTCCACGTGTAGGGTCAACTTTTTCAGGACTGTTATTTGTCCCGTCAGTCTAATCCCGGAATTGTTGGGGATGGTTTGATAAAGCCTGAGAATCTGGTTCTGTTAGGTGCAGAGTCTTATCTGGGGAGAGTAGTAAGGATAACTTACCCAAGATATTTTAGATCTTCTTACCAATTTTCCTTTACCTCTTTTTTACCCCTCTTCTTAAGGGGGCTTTGGGTCGGCCAAGGACTAAACTGTCCTCGGCTGCATCTCTGGGCCGTCTTTGGCCTTATATTTTTTGAGCTTTGGGCCATAACCTTTTTCGGTTTGGGCCTATGGACTCTCCATGAGCAAGTGGGCCTGGCCCATAAATTATCGGGCCCCACAAAAATCCAATATAATTGAAAGTTTATTGAAATGTTATTAGGTGTAGTAGGATGTATTAAGTTTTAAGTAAAAAGATATCATTATGTATGATATGATGTATTGAATTTTAAGTAAAAAAACTAATATGACAATCTCTTATTGAACAATATAAAATATAAGTTCTACACCCAAATAACTTTTCAAGTTTAGAACAATGAACCTAATGCTATCTTAAAAGGTCAAAATATTCCTATACTTAACCCGCCACCTTCCCCCCTCCCACCCAAAGGCTTTTTTTTTTTTTTTTTTTTTAAAAAGTAAATATGAAGAAGGGGAGGAATAAATGAGGGGCTTATGGGTGTAATCCCCAAACCCACCTTAAATAAAAGAAAAACTCCAATTCCTAAGTCCTAAGGTTATTTATTTGTTTGTTTTTACTTTAGAACTTAGAAATACTACTACAGAAAACCAGTGATAACTGCCAAGGTAGCTTAAGTAGCTATAAAACCAACATCCAACCACCTAAAAGGAGTATTAACTTATAAAAAGCTTCTAAGAAACATGCAAAGATCACCAATGGAGTATGCTGCTTGTATACATAGGGTGTATTCAGTTATGATGCAGTAAAGAGAAAGAAATGCTGCAATCAAGTTTGTTTGCACCATACATAAAAAATTCAATGGCATTTTGTAGCTTCCCAACTAAGAGGTCAATAATATATCTCCATTTCCATGATAAGTAATCTGTAAGATTAAAACCAATCGAACCATAAACTGAATTCCTTACTTAGATGATCCAACGCAAATATATTACTGTCATTTTGATACACACTTAAACTGCCACTGCATGGATCCTTTATATAACTTACTTAGATTAGCGGTACCAAAACCGCTTTTGGGTCAATGCATTGCACAAGGGAACCTAATCAAATCAAGCATAAATGCATTGTTGTAGACATCCTAAATGATAAGATATAACAGTTCTTAAAAGGGCAAATAAGCAACTTCAAGAGCTGGCCAAGGACTCGATTAGGAGCTGGTAACCCTCTGGTACTGCCGTCTGTCTTTGAACACACTCTGCCAGGGCAGGAACATCAGCATTGAGGTCTAAAAATCTGGCCAGTAAAAGCAGCAAATGAAAATCGGATATTCGCTTCACAAAAGGAAGACTCTTCGTCCTGTCCAGATGATTTTTCAGCGCCTTAAGTGTCACATGGGTAATCCGATTCTCAATGGGAAACGTTGATGACAATGGACCCTGCATGGCAACCAAGATTCAGATTAGTGCCATAGTAGTACCCTTGCAGCATAGAAGCAAATGAATTATAGAAGATTTGTAGAACATGTAAGACACAACAAGAAGATAAGTTAATGCTGCAACAAAATCTTCACAGTTGAAAATGAATCTCCAAATATTAAACACAAAGGAACGCAAATAAATGTCTCTCATACAGATATACCACTCTGCGGTAGATAATCAGATCAAAAAGTAGTTTAAAGTGCAAAAGTCACTCATGGCTATGTATTCTTTCCATGGACAATGACTACGGATTCTTTTGATATTCCTTTAATGGAAATAGAATAGTTTGCTTCCCAAACATTATAGAAACCTTATTAGTAAGTTCCAACAGCTTTGGATGATCAAAATTGCAGTGAAACAAACAAACATGCATAGACCAGCTTACCATGGTATGCCTTAACACAAAATTCTAGAATTGCAAACAATAACCAACAAAGATAATCCAGCAACAAGACAAGAGCCTTGTAGTTCATTGGGCACTTTCTAGTATTTCTAACCTAGTATTTCTAACGAAGACATTCAGAGTTCAAATCTTGCCTCCCCCAACTATTAAATTATCAAAATTCATAAATTGGTACTTTCAAGATCTTGCCTTTTAGCTTGTTGCTTTTGGACATATGTTAATAAAAAAAAATTTCATGATCCTAGTTGTCATCAAGATTAGCAAAGACTATTATTATCCATTTATGAATTGGGTGTCCTTGCATTTACATAAGAATTCAAACTTCTAAAAATCTGACATCAGCTCATGGACCAATTATAAGATTAAAAAATCTACCTTTCACCCTTGGAATATGGTTATTGCAACCACTTATGTATGAGATATTAGTTCCTAATGCTCCGTTTGCTAGCCAGAGCCTTAGTCTAGTAGTTAAAGGGGTTGCAAATCTTTTGATTGGACATGGTTCAACATTCTATCACTTATACCTTACTGTCACCGAGATGCAGACATCACTTGCACCAGATCTCTTTCTAGGAATAGCCATTAATCTAAAGAATTCTTTTGTTTGCTTAAAACAGAAAAGAGATTAGATGCTACGGAAAATCATCCAACTTTTCCCTTCTACAATAAGTAAAATGCACCCAAAGTCCCAAACTCTCCCCCTCCCCCCCAACCCCAACCTGGGGGGCCAAAGAAAATAGTAGTAAAATTAAATATTAATATCAAAGGACATATGTTTGGATCACACACACACACACACACACAGACATATAACATCTGCAAGTTCTTTTTGACAGAACTGAAGCAGGAGCAAAAAAAAAAAAAATGCAGTTTTGTCTTTTCTATGTCCATTGTTCGGTTTCTCAAATGTGACAAGTAGACAGCAAGTAATGCACAAAAACAATCACAACTAGTTAGCCATAATTGGATCGCATCAGGAATCCAATTACCCTAAGAATTATGACCTTGCTTGGTCCAGGTTACACTCTACTGAAAATCTGGCAACCTTAAATATAATTCTCAACTTCAAACTCAAATTCATTAACCTCAAATTTTGTCCTATTCATTCATTTGCCCCTTCCTTTTTTTTGGCAAGTGCTAAAGAGTTTTCTTCTTTATGGCCTAAAGAAAAGTCATTGGAGCCCCTTCTCAAAAACTAAAGTGAAATGAAGGGTAATACCTCAATTCCCTCTATTCCATTCCCTTCCCTCTTAATTTATCCATTCCTTTTCTTTACAAACTTTCAAATATGTAGTGTAATAAGTGATTTATCAAAGCCATCGTCATTGTAAGCTTCGCAATTTCCTCACTTATTAATACTATGAAAAGCACAACCACAAATAATTAAGCACAACAACAATTCAACATAATTAAAACAACCCCAATAACACGAACTAAACACAAAAGCAAAAACACAGTCTTTAAGCCATACCTGGTGATCGAAAATCTTAACCACGACCAAGAAAAAATCATTGTCAACCTCCCTAGTATCCTTAACCCCAACAACCACATCCTTCTTCATTTTCGAAAGCTTAGGATCATCGTCTTCAGCAATCTCGGTCTCAAACAGCCCATCCTTAAACAACTTCACACAATTGTCACTCATCTGAAAGGCCTCAAAGTGCACGTCAGCACCACCATCCTCATTCACCTCAAGCTTCACAATCGCAGTGACCCACTCTTTAAGCCCACTCTCAGCATGAAACTCCGCAGCCTGAAGAATTTCCTTGTTAGACATGGTGTAATCCTTCTTATCCTGACTGATTGTCTGTGTGAATATGAACCCAACTTTCCTCATCCCCAAACCAATACCAATGGCTTCCACAAGCTTTTCCTCATCTGGGTCTCGGAGTATAGCCAAATTCTCCTCAGTCCCTTGCTGCGGAGGCTCATAGATGAAGTCCACCTCGACTTTTCCGGTCTCCGAAACGGTGCCGTACATGAACCCACATCGCTTCACGCCGAACGCCAGCGTTTCATTCACGTAATGCTGGAACGCGTGCGCGGAATCGCGATCGAACGACACGAGCTCGCAATGCGGGTTCTCCTGGCGCGTGACCCTCACTTGCTTCGCGATTAGGTCGTCCATGGTCATCTTGCGCCCGAACGAGCCGGCCGGGTTGAAATTCCTCGGGCCCGAAACGTTGCGCTCGCCGTCGTAGGCGAGGAAGACGATGGAGCCGTGCGCTAGGTTGAGGGACGAGAGGGTGGCGTTGGGGTTCGCCATGTCCGTGAAATTGAGAAGATCGGCTGGGGTTTTGGATAAGAGGAGGTTTTGGTTGGTGGAGAGGGTTTGGTTTTGGATTGGGATTTGGAGTTGGGATTGGATTAGGGTTTTGAGTTGCGAGACTGTGATTTGGGGGTTTTCGATCGAGACTCGCTCTAACCCATCGCGGCTTCGGACTCTCAGCTGAATCATCTTCTTTGTGGTGAATGTTGATCGACTATGGCGAAATAAATAAACCGTTGTTTTTGGAGTTGAATGAGATGAAGAAATTTTGTGTTGAGAAAACTCGGGCGGTTTTATATATATGGTGGTTTGCAGTGAGATTGAAGTGAGAGAGTTTCTGGAATTTGTTGGTTTCTTGGAGGAAGAGGAAGAGGAAGAGAAAAAGAATATATACTGTGTATACGACAGGGAATAGGTATTTAACTCGCCGAGAGGAAAAGAATTACAAATAATTGAAGATTAAGGGCCCGTTTGGTACATGTGTTTAAAAACTGAAAATTGTTGTTTGAAAACATTTGTGGAAATACGTGTGGGTGAAAAAGTGCATTGAAATGCGTGAAATGTTGTTTAAAAACTGAAAATAGTTGTTTAAAAACACAAACCAAACACCCCATAAGCCCCCTATGCTCTTGTGTAGTTTTGATTTTATTCCCTAATAGGTGACTAGTTACTGTGATATTTTAATCATAGTAGCCCCTAATCACTTTTGGACTTTGATAAAGAATAAGAAATACTAACACATTGCTTATAAGGGATGATAACTCAGCATGTTAAGATCCTATTTTAATCTATACTATTATTTAAGGGATTTTTTTCTGTTTGGATTTTTCATTTTTTAGTTTAAAAATGCTCCTACATCCATATGTTTAAGTAGAGACAAAACTAATGGACAATCCAGTAAAAATCCAACTCTAACTCCTACTAAAACATTGCCTAAAAAATAAGACCACTTTCCTATTAATTTTCAAATTGATTTATTCATTTATAAATTAAATTTTCAAAATAAAAATTATATATATAAAATAAAAAATCACTATTTTTTTTTTTTTTTTTACAAAATAGGACCACTAACCAAAAAAAAGACTAATCGCAAGCGCGAAGTGCGTATAATGAGGCTAGTGAAATATAAAGAATGCTAACACGTCATTAATAAAGAATGAGTAACTAGAACTCAAAACGTACATCATAACGGAATCTTGTTGGCCTGAGATCCAAGTCGTTAGGTTGCTAAAAGCAGTGGTGATACGTATCCTTTGTGTTTGTATTTATTTGATTTGACCACCTCTAAATTGGGATTATTTTGATTTATATTTTATACCTATAGTTATTTTGATTAATCTAGCACTTAACCGATAGTTAAGCACGACACATTAACACGTTGACAAAAAAAAGAGTGTCCAAATTAAAATCAAAATTTTGAAAATTTAAGAGTCAAAAAAAAAAAAAAAAACCTTGTGTGATGTGCAATTTATTAGTAAAAGAATTACTATATGAATCCTAAAAATGGAATTGCTAGTTGGGGACCCAAGTGGGTGGGTGGAGATGCTGACATGGAAGGATGAAGGGTGGTGCTGGTGCTGGTGGTGGGCTACTAATAATGGTAATCAATCACAGTTACGTGAGGAAGATATGTAATGTAGGGGATAGGAAGCCAAATTGGGTTTATGAGGAAGAATAAAGGCTTTTTTTTATGGGCCCCCAAGTGAGTCTAAACGACGTGAAAAGGTATGTCCATTGTTGTCCCGAACCATGGTTAACACAAGCCCAACTCTCATCCAGTGCTTAGTCCAAACAGATCTAAACTTACATCTTTGTTTTGGACAAGCTATTTGGTTCTTCTTAGAGATTGTGGAATGGAGGTAAAATTCTTCTTTCTTCTTTTTTAAATCAATTCATTCAGCGCAAAGTAAACTATGCTGGTTTGGTTCTATTATTATGGTATTTTTGTTGAGTTAGGGTTATAAAAATTGTTCAACTTATAAACGTGATTAAGTGTTTGATCTATTAGGGTTAGGGTTAGGGTTAGGGTTAGTGTTAGTATACTATAATTGTTATGTTTTAGGCCTTTTTTTTTTTTTTTTACTTACCTCTAGTACTTTTTTAATTAGGGATGACATTTGTTACCCAACCGGACCCAACCCGATAAATAGTAGGGTCGGGTTTGAGTATTTAAAATAAAACATGAATCAGGTCCAGGTTTTGGTAATACCTGGACCGAACCCGAACCTGACCCGCCTCGCTTAAATGTTAAATTACCAAAAAACCTCACACGCACTTGGGCCCAAATCTAGCATGGCTAAACAAGGTTCGTGGGGTCCAACAAGGCGGATATAAAAATAAAATAAAAGCCCATTTATTAAATGGGCCAGGTTCGTGTAACAAGTCTGGGCCTACAGGGCAGGTTAAGGCATAAAGAAACTTGGCCTGTTGCCATTTTTTTTATGTTTTACTTTCAGACATAAGTTGAACATGCAACAATCTCCAGCTTCGTCTGTAGAACCTTTGGCTCCAAAAGGTGGGTAGTAGTGTGTGCCATAATAAGTTTGAGCCACTCAAATTTCTTTAATAGTATATTTTTGTGTCCTACTCTATTTCATTTTATTTGATATATTTATTTGTTAAATTATGATTGTCCCAAAAACTTTTGAGATATGATAAATTTAATCATCTAATCATTGATTTCTAATATTATTCAATTTTTTTCTCCAGAGGTTGGTAGGAATTATGCATCTTCTAGCACCTCCTGTCCTAAGCTTATAAATCAGCTTGCAAAATAGTGGGCTTGATCTAGATAAGATTGCTCAAGACTTCCATAATCTAAAACGACCAATTGTTAGTCCACAAAATGAGGGTTGTACAGTTCCTATAATTCGGTTGATACATTATGAGGTGAGTTCACCACTTCCCTGATACTTTTGCTCGATCGACTTATGTGTTGAAATGTTCTTTGGCTTTTGTAAGTTTTTTATAATTCAAATTCATAAATCTAACTTCTTTTTTGTTGTTGTCTCAGGATAATAGCTATGCTTTAAAGTGGAATTTATTTGTCAATTACGGTACGAATTTTAATACAAATGTTACTTTGGGTGTATATATATTCTTGAGATTTTGATTATTTCCAATATAATGGTGATAATACTGTTTTGACTGTGATGTTGCTTGGATTAATTGCAGAAGAGTTGTATGTCCCTTGTAAGATGCAAGATAAGGATGAGCATTGCATAATAAAAGTTGAAGGTGGATATTATGATGATGGAGATGAATGTTATGGGGGTAGTTGAAGATTTTGTTGAAGATGCTGATGAAGATATGGATGAAGACAACCCTGAAGTTTTGGATGAAGATGAAGATGAAGACAATTTTATAGATGTCTACCCAAAGTATGACGATTATGCTTTCAATATTTGGGTTAAAAACTTCAAATTTTGTTCTTTATAACTGGTTTTTTTTTACTAATTTTTTAGAGGTGTCAAACCTGTCCTTAAATTTATAACAATTTTGCAATTTAATATGGATGCACTACATTGATTTTACTTATCGAACATGTCTTGCTAATTCTAGGATCAAGAATTTAATGTTGCAAGAGTATCAAACTTTCAAGTGAATTTATATTAGATTGTCAGAAACAGGAGGAGACAGCAGCAAATAATGAGAAACAATCATGATCAAATCATTGATGATCATATATATGTATATATAGATGCCAATCGTGGGCCATGTCATATTCTAAGCACCTCACCAAGAAGGCAATGCAAAAGGTTGCAACAAGCACAGCAAACCAAAATCTATAAAACTATTACATTAAAAAAAAAAAAAAAAATCTATAAAACTAATAGACCCAATTATGCCTTTTATATTTCTCTCTTCAAAAACCATGAGACACAATAGGACTACACGAGAGGGAGAGGGAGACATATATAAAAGATTTGACACACCTCCAAATCAATAATCTATGCCGAGCATGTAGGTTCTTTGTTAGAATTTTATTTAGTATATATATGGTATTTTGTCAAAACTGGATTGGTGACTGGTGTTTTAGACATAAATTAACAAAAAACGAGTAAAAAAAAAATTATAAAAATAAAGAATTCTTATATATTGTTCATCATACAATGAGAAAAGTGAATATAAGAAGAATGTACCATAACAGTAATCTTTGTGAAGCTTGACAACCTAAAAAAAAAAAAAAAAACCCTTAAAAAGGGAAAATACTTAGGTACTCTCGAAGCACAGAAAAATAGTGTTCCCTCCTCTCACATTTATGGTGGACCCCACTATGAATTTAATGAGTGGACCCCACCATGAATATGAGAGGAAGAAATACCATTCTCCATACTCCGAAAATACCTAAAAATTACTCTTTAAAAGTAATGAAAACCCTTTGACAAAAGTGTCGTTGGCTTTGAAAAGAGAGCAAATTGAACTTGAATGGGCCTGGGCTTGGGCTTGGGCTTTATAGTTGTACTGTAGTTATATAATGTATTATAAATCTAGTTTAAAATATTAATATTACTATTTTCGTGTGTGTTCTCTAATAAGTACTCTCTCCGTCCTACTTTGTTTGTCATTTATTCCATTTTGAGATGTCCCAAAATATTGTCCTATTTCTAAAAATAAAAGTCATTAATTTACTAATATTTTTATTATACCCTTATTAATTTACTAATTCAATTTTTTAATAAATTTATTTAAGGGTAGTTTTGGAAACTTATACATTTTTAAAAGGTAGACAAAATAATAAATGATGTTCCTTTAAAAAGTTTGACTTTTCAAACAGGACAAACAAAGTGGGACAGAGGGAGTATTACTGTTTACTAAAAAACCATGAGACACAATAGGACTACACGAGAGAGAGAGGGAGACATATATAAAAGATTTGACACACCTCCAAATCAATAATCTATGCCGAGCATGTAGGTTCTTTGTTAGAATGTTATTTAGCATATATATGGTATTTTGTCAAAACTGGATTGGTGACTGGTGTTTTAGACATAAATTAACAAAAAACGAGTAAAAAAAAAAAATTATAAAAATAAAGAATTCTTATATATTGTTCATCATACAATGAGAAAAGTGAATATAAGAAGAATGTACCATAACAGTAATCTTTGTGAAGCTTGACAACCTAAAAAAAAAAAAAAACCCTTAAAAAGGGAAAATACTTAGGTACTCTCGAAGCACAGAAAAATAGTGTTCCCTCCTCTCACATTTATGGTGGACCCCACTATGAATTTAATGAGTGGACCCCACCATGAATATGAGAGAAAGAAATATCATTCTCCATACTCCGAAAATACCTAAAAATTACTCTTTAAAAGTAATGAAAACCCTTTGACAAAAGTGTCGTTGGCTTTGAAAAGAGAGCAAATTGAACTTGAATGGGCCTGGGCTTGGGCTTGGGCTTTATAGTTGTACTCTAATTATGTAATGTATTATAAATCTGGTTTAAAACATTAATGTTACTATTTTCGTGTGTGTTCTCTAATAAGTACTCCCTCCGTCCTACTTTTTTTGTCCTTTATTCCATTTTGAGATGTCCCAAAATATTGTCCTATTTCTAAAAATAAAAGTCATTAATTTACTAATATTTTTATTATACCCTTATTAATTTACTAATTCAACTTTTTTGATAAATTTATTTAAGGGTAGTTTTGAAAACTTATACATTTTTAAAAGGTAGACAAAATAATAAATGATGTTCCTTTAAAAAGTTTGACTTTTCAAACAGGACAAACAAAGTGGGACAGAGGGAGTATTACTGTTTACTAAAAAACCATGAGACACAATAGGACTACACGAGAGAGAGAGGGAGACATATATAAAAGATTTGACACACCTCCAAATCAATAATCTATGCCGAGCATGTAGGTTCTTTGTTAGAATTTTATTTAGCATATATATGGTATTTTGTCAAAACTGGATTGGTGACTGGTGTTTTAGACATAAATTAACAAAAAACGAGTAAAAAAAAAATTATAAAAATAAAGAATTCTTATATATTGTTCATCATACAATGAGAAAAGTGAATATAAGAAGAATGTACCATAACTGTAATCTTTGTGAAGCTTGACAACCTAAAAAAAAAAAAAACCCTTAAAAAGGGAAAATACTTAGGTACTCTCGAAGCACAGAAAAATAGTGTTCCCTCCTCTCACATTTATGGTGCACCCCACTATGAATTTAATGAGTGGACCCCACCATGAATATGAGAGAAAGAAATACCATTCTCCATACTCCGAAAATACCTAAAAATTACTCTTTAAAAGTAATGAAAACCCTTTGACAAAAGTGTCGTTGGCTTTGAAAAGAGAGCAAATTGAACTTGAATGGGCCTGGGCTTGGGCTTGGGCTTTATAGTTGTACTCTAATTATGTAATGTATTATAAATCTGGTTTAAAACATTAATGTTACTATTTTCGTGTGTGTTCTCTAATAAGTACTCCCTCCGTCCTACTTTTTTTGTCCTTTATTCCATTTTGAGATGTCCCAAAATATTGTCCTATTTCTAAAAATAAAAGTCATTAATTTACTAATATTTCTATTATACCCTTATTAATTTACTAATTCAACTTTTTTGATAAATTTATTTAAGGGTAGTTTTGAAAACTTATACATTTTTTAAAAGGTAGACAAAATAATAAATGATGTTCCTTTAAAAAGTTTGACTTTTCAAACAGGACAAACAAAGTGGGACAGAGGGAGTATTACTGTTTACTAAAAAACCATGAGACACAATAGGACTACACGAGAGAGAGAGGGAGACATATATAAAAGATTTGACACACCTCCAAATCAATAATCTATGCCGAGAATGTAGGTTCTTTGTTAGAATTTTATTTAGCATATATATGGTATTTTGTCAAAACTGGATTGGTGACTGGTGTTTTAGACATAAATTAACAAAAAACGAGTAAAAAAAAAATTATAAAAATAAAGAATTCTTATATATTGTTCATCATACAATGAGAAAAGTGAATATAAGAAGAATGTACCATAACTGTAATCTTTGTGAAGCTTGACAACCTAAAAAAAAAAAAAACCCTTAAAAAGGGAAAATACTTAGGTACTCTCGAAGCACAGAAAAATAGTGTTCTCTCCTCTCACATTTATGGTGGACCCCACTATGAATTTAATGAGTGGACCCCACCATGAATATGAGGGGAAGAAATACCATTCTCCATACTCCGAAAATACCTAAAAATTACTCTTTAAAAGTAATGAAAACCCTTTGACAAAAGTGTCGTTGGCTTTGAAAAGAGAGCAAATTGAACTTGAATGGGCCTGGGCTTGGGCTTGGGCTTTATAGTTGTACTGTAGTTATATAATGTATTATAAATCTGGTTTAAAACATTAATATTACTATTTTCGTGTGTGTTCTCTAATAAGTACTCTCTCCGTCCTACTTTGTTTGTCATTTATTCCATTTTGAGATGTCCCAAAATATTGTCCTATTTCTAAAAATAAAAGTCATTAATTTACTAATATTTTTATTATACCCTTATTAATTTACTAATTCAATTTTTTGATAAATTTATTTAAGGGTAGTTTTGGAAACTTATACATTTTTAAAAGGTAGACAAAACAATAAATGATGTTCCTTTAAAAAGTTTGACTTTTCAAACAGGACAAACAAAGTGGGACAGAGGGAGTATTACTGTTTACTAAAAAACCATGAGACACAATAGGACTACACGAGAGAGAGAGGGAGACATATATAAAAGATTTGACACACCTCCAAATCAATAATCTATGCCGAGCATGTAGGTTCTTTGTTAGAATGTTATTTAGCATATATATGGTATTTTGTCAAAACTGGATTGGTGACTGGTGTTTTAGACATAAATTAACAAAAAACGAGTAAAAAAAAAAAATTATAAAAATAAAGAATTCTTATATATTGTTCATCATACAATGAGAAAAGTGAATATAAGAAGAATGTACCATAACTGTAATCTTTGTGAAGCTTGACAACCTAAAAAAAAAAAAAACCCTTAAAAAGGGAAAATACTTAGGTACTCTCGAAGCACAGAAAAATAGTGTTCCCTCCTCTCACATTTATGGTGCACCCCACTATGAATTTAATGAGTGGACCCCACCATGAATATGAGAGAAAGAAATACCATTCTCCATACTCCGAAAATACCTAAAAATTACTCTTTAAAAGTAATGAAAATCCTTTGACAAAAGTGTCGTTGGCTTTGAAAAGAGAGCAAATTGAACTTGAATGGGCCTGGGCTTGGGCTTGGGCTTTATAGTTGTACTCTAATTATGTAATGTATTATAAATCTGGTTTAAAACATTAATGTTACTATTTTCGTGTGTGTTCTCTAATAAGTACTCCCTCCGTCCTACTTTTTTTGTCATTTATTCCATTTTGAGATATCCCAAAATATTGTCCTATTTCTAAAAATAAAAGTCATTAATTTACTAATATTTCTATTATACCCTTATTAATTTACTAATTCAACTTTTTTGATAAATTTATTTAAGGGTAGTTTTGAAAACTTATACATTTTTTAAAAGGTAGACAAAATAATAAATGATGTTCCTTTAAAAAGTTTGACTTTTCAAACAGGACAAACAAAGTGGGACAGAGGGAGTATTACTGTTTACTAAAAAACCATGAGACACAATAGGACTACACGAGAGAGAGAGGGAGACATATATAAAAGATTTGACACACCTCCAAATCAATAATCTATGCCGAGCATGTAGGTTCTTTGTTAGAATTTTATTTAGCATATATATGGTATTTTGTCAAAACTGGATTGGTGACTGGTGTTTTAGACATAAATTAACAAAAAACGAGTAAAAAAAAAATTATAAAAATAAAGAATTCTTATATATTGTTCATCATACAATGAGAAAAGTGAATATAAGAAGAATGTACCATAACTGTAATCTTTGTGAAGCTTGACAACCTAAAAAAAAAAAAAACCCTTAAAAAGGGAAAATACTTAGGTACTCTCGAAGCACAGAAAAATAGTATTCTCTCCTCTCACATTTATGGTGGACCCCACTATGAATTTAATGAGTGGACCCCACCATGAATATGAGAGGAAGAAATACCATTCTCCATACTCCGAAAATACCTAAAAATTACTCTTTAAAAGTAATGAAAACCCTTTGACAAAAGTGTCGTTGGCTTTGAAAAGAGAGCAAATTGAACTTGAATGGGCCTGGGCTTGGGCTTGGGCTTTATAGTTGTACTGTAGTTATATAATGTATTATAAATCTGGTTTAAAACATTAATATTACTATTTTCGTGTGTGTTCTCTAATAAGTACTCTCTCCGTCCTACTTTGTTTGTCATTTATTCCATTTTGAGATGTCCCAAAATATTGTCCTATTTCTAAAAATAAAAGTCATTAATTTACTAATATTTTTATTATACCCTTATTAATTTACTAATTCAATTTTTTGATAAATTTATTTAAGGGTAGTTTTGGAAACTTATACATTTTTAAAAGGTAGACAAAACAATAAATGATGTTCTTTTAAAAAGTTTGATTTTTCAAACAGGACAAACAAAGTGGGACAGAGGGAGTATTACTGTTTACTAAAAAACCATGAGACACAATAGGACTACACGAGAGAGAGAGGGAGACATATATAAAAGATTTGACACACCTCCAAATCAATAATCTATGCCGAGCATGTAGGTTCTTTGTTAGAATTTTATTTAGCATATATATGGTATTTTGTCAAAACTGGATTGGTGACTGGTGTTTTAGACATAAATTAACAAAAAACGAGTAAAAAAAAAATTATAAAAATAAAGAATTCTTATATATTGTTCATCATACAATGAGAAAAGTGAATATAAGAAGAATGTACCATAACTGTAATCATTGTGAAGCTTGACAACCTAAAAAAAAAAAAAAAACCCTTAAAAAGGGAAAATACTTAGGTACTCTCGAAGCACAGAAAAATAGTGTTCCCTCCTCTCACATTTATGGTGGACCCCACTATGAATTTAATGAGTGGACCTCACCATGAATATGAGAGAAAGAAATACCATTCTCCATACTCCGAAAATACCTAAAAATTACTCTTTAAAAGTAATGAAAACCCTTTGACAAAAGTGTCGTTGGCTTTGAAAAGAGAGCAAATTGAACTTGAATGGGCCTAGGCTTGGGCTTGGGCTTTATAGTTGTACTCTAATTATGTAATGTATTATAAATCTGGTTTAAAACATTAATATTACTATTTTCGTGTGTGTTCTCTAATAAGTACTCCCTTCGTCCTACTTTTTTTGTCCTTTATTCCATTTTGAGATGTCCCAAAATATTGTCCTATTTCTAAAAATAAAAGTCATTAATTTACTAATATTTTTATTATACCCTTATTAATTTACTAATTCAATTTTTTGATAAATTTATTTAAGGGTAGTTTTGAAAACTTATACATTTTTAAAAGGTAGACAAAACAATAAATGATGTTCCTTTAAAAAGTTTGACTTTTCAAACAGGACAAACAAAGTGGGACAGAGGGAGTATTACTGTTTACTAAAAAAAAAAATGATGTTATCCTACATTGGTTGTTTGTGTTTAGTGTCTGCTATTTATAACCCAAATCTACAACTACAAAAGTTAGGTCATTTTGCAGTTGTACTCTGGTTATGTAATGTATTATAAACCCGATTAAAAACATTAATATTACTATTTTCGTATGTGTTTTCTAATAAGTATTACTCTAATAAGTATTATTGTTTACTAAAAAAAAAAAAAAAGTCCTACCTCTTCAAACTTCTTCTTCTAATTATTATAATTATAATTTTTTAAATTTTGGTATATTTGAAGAATTAAACTTTTGAAAATTTATGACTTTAGAAGGTGCTAATTAAATTGTTTGATTTGTTAGGGTTAGGTTTGGGTGATAGTTCAGTTTTAGGATTTTTCTTTTCTTTTCTTTTCTTTTGAAATTATTTAATGCAAATTTGTTTATTATTTATTCTCAGTTGTGTCTATGTGTTTAATTTCAAAAACACCAATCCTGGAATCGTCTGATGAGTTTAGTTGTGTTGCATCTTCAAAAAAAATAAGTGTTGTAATCTGTAGATTTTATTCTTTTGTAGTTCTCTAGTTTTGCTCATGCTGGGGTTTTGTACCCTTAGGTATAATTCTTCTGTTGTAGGATTAAAAGAAAAAAAAAAATCATGTAACGTAAATTTGTTTATTATTCTCTGCAGTTGGGCAAGTGATATTTGGCTTTGTTGATGCTTTCACAGTAGATGGCATTTTATTTATTTATTTGAATTCTGTGATGTTTTTTTGAATTTGCTTGTCTACTTTTGTACATAATTTCGCTTGGATGTTTCTGTCAAAAATAATATTACGGAGAATAAGAAATTGACTTTTAATGAGTCCACTTGAACATTATATTGAAGTGGTGAGAATTCTTGAGTCCTACATAGGAAATGATAAAGAATATTAGCTTTGGGTTAGACATTAAGTTAAGCTTTAGGCGTGTATGGACTGAGCCCTCTTGTCCAATTAATAATAATATTTTATTATTTCATTTTTTGAGTCAATAAGTTTGTATACAGCAATTATTTCAGAAACAATGTGTCTTTTTAATAACGTATATATTCATAGTCCCTCATTTATGAAAAATAAGTTTTGGAGAAACTCTTCTAGAGAGAAAATATTTTTTGTATTCATTTGAGTCAAAGAGAGAATAAAAGACATAGATTAGTTTGCAGAATACAGACCTTGTGTGCTTCTTTTCTGTATTGTAAATCATTTTATCTTGGGAGGTAGATGTTTGTGAGTTTCAAAGCACCATAGATTATGTGAGGGGTGAAATTTGCTTTAAGGAGATTGTGTCAAACACAAGACTTGATTTATATTATTCATTTTTCTTGCATTTGGTCTGTGGGTTTTTAATTATTTGCAGATTTTTTCTTATATATATAGTATCTAGTTATTGTTTTTGCCTATCACATCTATTTGTGTTATTGCTTATATTTAGATCTTTATATTATTCTTTTTTTGTTTAATCACAAATGTAAATTGTTGAAATATACCCAACAGTTTCATCATGTTGATATGATTACCTGAATGATAATTGTTTAAATTGTTTATGTCAACTTATTTTCTGATGAATTTTTTTTATATAAAAAATGTGACTTAATCAATAGGAAACAACAATTGCCACATATGTCTCAGAATCATTGCAAAGGAAACTAAATGTTTCATGTCCTGCATTATCCATGTATGTAAAGTTCCTCTTCAAGTTATAAAAAATTCAAAGAACTTACAATTTTTTTTTTGTTTTCATTTTAATTTTTTCTTTATTTTTTACTTTCATATAACAATAGCAACAATCACTAGATACATCTATAGAACCTATGGCTCCAAAACAGTGGCGACTCCAGGAATTTTTTCCAGGGTGTTCCTCAAGAATTTCTAAGTTAAAGTCAACACGAATTTGCTTAGAAGATGAAGATGTATTTTGCACAGGAGATGAATCTTGAATACGTGGTTTTCTTATCAAATACTTGTCCATAATTCTAGCAAAAGAATAAACAATAAACTATAAGGTCATTTGAAATATTAATAAAATTATTAATTACTGTTGTTTAGTTGTTTCATTAATTTGTTTGTCTTTTATATACTATAATTTGTTATATTAATGTTTCATTAATTATAAAATTATTAATTATTATTTAACCTAATATAGTAACATAATTTAATTTGTTTGTCTTTTATAATGTATTGGTTAATTAAATTATTAATTATTTTTTATTAATTGCTTCCCCCAATTATTTGTTATTTAGATGTTTCATTAATTTATTTGTCTTTTATAAATTAGCACACAACCACACACCCATGTGCATTTACCCCGGCCCCATGCCCCCATCCACCCCCAATTCCAATGTCCCAAAGCCCCCCAATCACAAGACTAGAGCCAATCAAATAAAACCAATTAATTGTATCTCACCAAAAACACAACACATACAATTAATTTATCTCACCAACACCACACCAACAACACCAACACCAACACTGACCAACGGATAACTCCAAAAACAGGGCAAATATTAATAAAAATTTATAAAGTAAACTAAAACTAAGCAGTAAACTAAAACTAAGCAAAAGGCAACACAACAGACAAATGACAATCACAGATTCACGGTTCAAAGACTTAGAGAGAGAGAGAGAGAGAGAGAGAGAGAGAGAGAGAGAGAGAGTCACACCTGTGTACAACTCTTCAAACTCCTCCTCCGACAGATCAGAGAAAGGAGTGACCCAAGGGAAAAAGCGAATGACCCAAGGCAAGGAAAGCAAACTTTCCCTCATATCCAGGGCCAGCCGCAACGTATCCCAGTCGTCCATCGTCATCCACGCCAAGCACGCCGCCTCCAAAGCCGCCGTCGTGTCCAAGAAGCTCCTCCGTAGCACTGGCAAGGCGGCGTGGATCGCCGGCACCACCTTCCTGATCCTGGCTGTGCCACTCATCATCGAGATGGACCGCGACCAACAACTCACCGAAATCGAGCTCCAAAATGCCAGCCTCTTCAGCACCGCTCCTACTCCCAAGTGAGTGTGACACAGAGAGAGAGACCCTTTTGCTTCTTTCTTTTTCAATTAGGATTTTAGAAAAGTTTCGGACTTTTTTTTAGAGATAGAGACAGAGAGAGAGTTTTTAATTTGGGTTCTGTTTTGAGGCCGGATCTGATTTCAATATATTAGGTTAGGGGTTTTTTTTTTTTTTTTTTTTTTTTTTTTTTTTTTTTGAGAATCCGTGGGTTACTGGGTTTGCTACTATCTGTTGGGCTTGTCATGGGCTTGATGTTGGTCTTGCCGTGGGCTTGCCGTCCGTTGATATGTTTTGAGAATCCGTGGGCATGCCTCTTGTTCTGTTACCATTTTTTTTTCCTGGGCTTGAAAGTAGAACAAATATATATTTTTTTATTATTAAGGGTGTTCCTAATTTGATGGAGGGTGTTCCTAATTTTTTTTTTAAGGATAAACAAATAAAAAAAATTTAATTAATATATATAAAAAAAAAAAATTTCCAGCTCAGGGTGTTCCTAGGAACACCCTGAGCATAACGTGGCGCCGCCACTGCTCCAAAAGGTAGGTAGCGTGTGCCATAAAAAGTTTGAGCCACCCAACTCAAATTTAATGTTATTTTTGTTTGGCTGGGGTTTTGGTTGGTAGAGAGGGATTGGTTTTGGATTGGATTAGGGTTTTGAGTTGTGAGACTGATTTGGGTGTTTTCGATCGAGACTCGCCCTAACCCATCGCAGCTTCGAACCTTGAGTTGAATCAATCCTTGTTCTTCTTTGTGATGAATGTTGATCGACTATAGCAAAATAAACCATTGTTTTTGGAGTTGAATGAGATGAAGAATTGTTAAGAAAAAGTGCAATGTTTCAGCAGTTTTATATGGTGGTCTGTAGTGAGAGTTTCTGGAATTTTTTAGTTTCTTGGAGGAGGAGGAAGAGGAAAAGAATATATATTGTGTATAGGGCAGGGAATAGTTACTTAACTTACGAAGTTACCTTGGGAAAGAATTACAAATAATTGAAGATTAAGCCCCCTATGCTTTGGTATAATTTTAATTTTATTCGCTAATTAAAAGTTTAAACTTTTGATCCGGGTGGCTAATGTGGCTTTCTTACCATGCTACACTTCCGGATTAAGACCCCATTTGATGAAGTATAAGGAATACTAATACGACACTAGTAGGGGATGGGTAACTCAAACCCAAAATGTTTAGAATAATGAAATTTTGTTGGCCTCAGGCCCAAGCCGTTAGGCTACTAATAGCAGTGGTGATACCCTCTGCGTTTGTATTTATTTTGATTTTATAACCTCTAAATTTGGATTATTTTGATTTATACCTATGGTTGATTTTTGATTAATCTAACACTTAACAAATAGTGAAGCAGGACACATTAACACATTGACAAAAAATGAGTTGATCCAAATTATAATAAAAAATTTGAAAATTTAAGGGAAAAAAAATCGAAACTTGTGTAATGTGCAATTTATTAGTGAAAGATTTACTATATGAATCCTGAAAATGGAGATGGGGACCCGAGTGGGTGGGTAGAGATGCTAACATGGAAGGCTGAAGGGCGGCGGCGGCTGTTGTGGGCTACTAAATAATAATTAGGATCAATCATAGTCACGTGAGGAAGATATGTAGTGTAGGGGATAAGGAAACCAAATTGGGATTATGAGGAACAAAAAGGTTTTCTTTATGGGCCCCCAGGTGGTCACACACTTACACTTGAGTCTAAAGCAGAGGTGAAAAGCGCAACTATCATCTAGATTGTTAGAAAAATTCTAAAACTAATTTTATTGACAAGTTAACATAAGGCACTAAAAATGATCTTGTTCCAATAAATGAATATTCCATTCAATAAATAAATAAATAACCACAACAGTATAAAGACTAACAAAAGCTTTGCATGTTTAGTAGAACGTCCAGCCTCTTTTTTATACTCTTTCCCTCTAAACCCACAGCCGGTGTCTGTAAAATAGTACAAAACAACTTAACTTTTAACAAGTCACATGTCTGTCGTGTTATACCACGACTATATATAAAAGCTTTTATAGTACCATTCTAGTAATCTCATGGCTTTAGCTTTACATACTCTTCCTTATTCATAAAATTAAAAAAAAAAAAAAACACCCTCTTTCATATTTCTTTCTATGTTCCCATTATCTGGGGCCAATCATATCAATTCCTTAATCTCTCCCTTACGCTACCTTTGCAGGCTTTGCAGGGAGGGAAAAAGAAGATTATTTCTGGCGCCATTAAATTCTTGATCTAGAATAAGAAAATTTAACATATTCCATAAGTAAAATCAATGCAGTGCATCAATACTAAATTGTTAGAAATTCAAGGACATGTTTGACACCTCTCACCAATTATAAGAAACAATATTTCAACCCAAGTATTGAAAGTCACTTTTATCTGGCTTGTATTCATCAGCATAATCATCATACTTTTTGGAGAAATCTATATAATTGTCTTCTTCTTCCAAATTTTCAGGGTTGTCTCCTTTCATATCTTCATCAGCATCTTCAACATAATCTTCAACATAATTTTCATCTATCTCATAACATTCTTCATCATCATCCTCATCATCAACATAATCATAACATCCATTTATGTGCTGCTCCTCCTCATCTGCTTCTACATCTCCAGGTTCAGAAAGCATTGTACGAGGGTCATTCATCTCTTCTGCAATTAATCCAAGCGACATCAGAGTCAAAACAGTATTATCACCATTATATTGGAAACAATCAAATTCTCAAGAATATACATAAACAAATATAGTGCAGACAATGAAAAGGAAATAGTGATAAAAGATGGGTTCTCTGATTCCTGTTTAAACTGTACAAACCTACAACAACTCAAAACATAAAATCTCCAAAAGTAACATGGTGTACAAAAGGGAAAAAGGAAATACACAAGGACGAGAGTAAAATCATATGAAACTTTGTAATTTAGATACGTGAGAATAGGAGGGAAGGGTGGTTGTTAATGGGGCCAATGGATTCCCAAGGAACTAAAAATCCTCTAAACCCTCATGTTAAAACCAAATGAAGAAGTTGGAGCTCAAATCATAACTCTTGGAAGTAAAGAAAACCTTAAATCTTAACAGTCATACCGTTGACAAATAAAATCCACTTTAAAGCGTAGCTATTATCCTGAGACAAAAAAAAAGGAGGAGGTTAGATTTATGAATTTGAATTATAAAAAACTTACAACAGCCAAAGAAAACTGCAACACAACTAAACTAGGCCCAATATGTGAGCTGACATTTCTATCTAAAGGTTTAAAAAAAAAAGCATCAATAGAACTAGTGGTGAAAAGTAAACTTCCTGTCATGTGAATTTCTTTCACTAATAACCACAAATAATGAGGAACAACATGGCCTGCTTCAAACAAAAGATCTGTTTCCTCAACAATATAGTCACAAACATACTCATGATAGAGGGATCAAGTACATGGTCAACCATGATGATCAACATATTAACACAAAATATTTATCAGGATCGGCCAAATGCGTTCAAGGACCGTTATAAATCACACACACACACACAAAGGAATGCCACCAGTCAATCAACTAAAAAGCAAGTCCAATCTAGGAATGATCAAAATTCATCTCTAATCTAAAAGGAAAGAGGAGTTGAATTTTGCTACAATGGAGGGAGGGGATGTTATATACCTACCAACCAACAATTCTTTTAATGGTAATAACTAATAACAGTGTTTAAAATCGCAAAAAGGTAATATCACCATGGCCAAGAATAGCAAGACAAAAATATTTTGAGCAAATAATAAGTCGGGAAGTGGTGAACTCACCTCATAATGTATCAACCGAATTATAGGAACAGTACAACCATCATTTTGTGGACTAACAGTTGGTCGTTTTATATCACGAAAGTCTTGAGCAACCTTATCTTTGTCAAGCCCACTATTTGCAATTTGGCGTATAAGACCAGCACAGTAGGTGGACACTAGATCAGAAGATGCATAATACCTAGCAATCTCTGGAGAAAAAAATTAAATAAACATATCAAGAAAGGATGAATAGAGTAGGACACAAATAACATTAAATTTGAGTTGGGTGGCTCAAACTAATTATGGCACACACTTCCTACCTTTTGGAGCCATAGGTTCTATAGATGTATCTAGTGATTGTGGCTGCAGTTGCTGTCTGAAAGTGAAAAAATAAAAAATTGTAAGTTTACATACATAAATTGTAAGTTCATTGAATTTACAAAAAAAAAAAAAAAATTGAAAGTTCATTGAATTTTTATAACTTGAAGAGGAACTTTACATACATGGATGATGCAGGAGATGAAACATTTAGCTTCCTTTGCAATGATTCTGACACAGCTGTTGCAATTGTTGTTTCCTATTGATTAAGTCACATTCAAAAAAAAAAAAAAAAAAAAAATCATCAGAAAATAAGTTGACATAAACAATCACAACAATTATAATTCTAGTAATCATATGAAACACATCCAATTCTGTACAATAATAGACAATCAAATTCAAGAAAACATCACAAAATTCAAATTAAAAAAAAAAAAATGCCCTTCTATTGTGAAAGCATCAACAAACCCAAATATCGCATAGATTTGCTTAGTTACAAATAAGGGTGGCAATTGGGTGGGTTGGATATGACTGGGTTGGGTTATAAATGAGTAGGGTATATAATTACCCACTTATCCATTAATGACCCATTTAATTTTTTTTTTGAATAACCATTATCTACCCAACCCATTTAATCTGAAACCCACCCATTTAACCCATTATAAAATTCATATTCAGCAAATCAACGAGAAATTCTCTTACTCGTGAAAATTTTTCTCATCAATAATATTAATTAAATTATAAGAATTGAGGAATCATTCTCAAGTCTCTATCCACCTTGATCTTAAATGTGCAAAATTGCAAATCATATAGATTTATCAATCCAAAACTAATTCAAATTTTCCCTCAAAACAAATTGTGCCCTAAAATAGAGCAAAATAGCAAATACACAAACGCCAAACTGAACCTAAGCTAGCTATTTTTTCCTTTCTCCTAACTTTTCTCGGCATCCAAACATAGGATTAGTAAAAATTTAAGGAAAATATAGAGTAATTACAGATTTGCAAGACATATTTGAGTGGATGAGATCCACGGTTTTGATAGCATGGAGTCCGAATCATAGCACATAGTCTTGGATCCCTCCAATGTTGCTTTTAACGCCATGAATCCAACTCATAGCCCAACGATGTTTACCCCAATTTTTGTTCTATGATCTCCTTCTTTCTGCATGAGTGAGTGAGGTTTTACAGGGCAGAGTCAAAGAGAGAGAGGTGTTTAGATTTTGTCTAGTTTGGTAGCTGAGAAAACACCCAAGAAAATGGAGGAGAAAATTTTCACTTAGATGCAAGAAGTGGCGGCTGGAGCTGCTGTGATGTTTTCTTATTAATTAGGGTTTTTGGCTTTTTTTTTTTTTTTTTTTTTTTTTTTTTTTTTTTATAATAATTAAACTTTAAATTTTAAATGAGCAAAACTAGAGAACTACAAAAGAGTAAAATCTAACAGATCATTACAACACTTTTTCTTGATATTTTTTAAATTAGACACAAACTGAGAGAATAATAAACAAATTGCATTGCATTGCATTGCATGGCATAATTTCCAAAAACAAAAGAAAAATCATAGAACTCATCCAAACGTAACCCACCCTAAAAGATCAAACAATTAAGCACCTTCTAGAGTCACAAATTTTCGAAACCCTAATTCTACAAATATCCCAAAATAATATATATATATATATATATATATTTTTTTTTTGTGAAGCAGAAGAAGAAGAAGAAAAAGTTTACCTCCATTTGCACGACACCGCCTCTTTCTGTAGTCTCCCCCTTTTCTGCCTCAGAAAAACAATCGGCACATTTAGCCGTTAGGAATTCGAACATTGAATAGGTAAGCTAATATACATAGATATATAGACTTAGGGTAGCAATACGGTCAATATGGAAATACCCAGACCCAGGCACAGGCCCAAACTCAAGCCCAGGTCCAGGTCCAGGTCCAGGTCCTAACTAATACATCTACGATTAGAATACTTGCCAAACAAGAAAGCGCTAACCAGTAAATATATATTATTATTGTGCATATATATGTCTGAAGATACCGTGAACAGTGAATATTCACTCTACATATCAAACTATCTTTTTTTTTTTTTTTTTTTTTTCACATGAAGGGGTCTTCTGTCAACCCATTGGAGACTGAATGGCATCATCTTGTAGCCTTTCCTCAAGAACATACAAGCTCTAGTTATCAAGCAATCGCAATGTACTTATATACTTAAATTGATGAATTCTTTATGATCAGATATCTATATTCTTATGATTGAATGAGGAACTCTATTGTCTGTGCAGACTTGGCAGGATATTAAAAGAAAAAATCGTCTTATGCGATGATTTAGAGCAAAAGAAATTGGCAAACAGTGCTAGTGCATCTGGGATTATATATTTCAAAATGAAAAAAGCCAACCATTTGCCCATGACTATGATGAGGTTCCATCCGTTGGGATAAATTCTAAGCAAGCTAAAAAGATTCATGACGAGATAAGGTACGCAAAACTCATCTCAGAATTAAGAATGGATCATAATTTAGGACATACTGACATACTATTTTTTTTTTTTTTTTTATTATAAATTCTTTACAGCAAAGCTAAAGAAAAAAAAAAAGAGGGGTCAGCTTAAGGCAAAAATCTATCAAAGTATAATGGTTGACAATGAAAAACACTTCAACGCTGCTAAATTCTCTGGTAGAGGACCAAACCCAGTAACCCATGAAATTCTGAAGGTGATTTAAATTTATTTATTTATAATGTCTTTTCACTTTGAAAATGATAAAAGTTTTTTATTAACTCGATTCTCTCTCAACTTTATCTAGCCTGACTTAGTTGCTGCTGTAGTTGACATTTGTGTACTCCATTTTACAAATAGAGGTACATATACACTTAAAGCAGGCACGTCTTATGCATGTCCATTTGTTGCTGCAAAAGCAGCCCTTATCAAACTTGAATTTGAGAAGAAATCATTGAAACCTTCACCAGCATGGATGCATTCTGCTCTCATTACCACTGGTAAATGAATTTCTTAGTTTTGTTTTATTTTTCTTTTAAGAATACAATTCTACTGTACTTATACTGCCTTGTTATCTATCCACTATCCAGCTTCTCATTTTGAAGAGATGGTAGATGATTCATTTGCCATAGGAGCAGGAATTGTGAATTCAGTTGAGGCTTTAGATCCTGGTTTAATCTACGACCTAAAAGAAGAAGACCATGCCAAGTTTTTGTATGGACAAGGGTATGATAAAGAACTTACAGAGATATTCAAGTGCATGATAGACATAAAAACCAAGATAGAAGCCTGGGAGTTGAATTACCCTTCGTTGACCATTGCAGTCCCAAGGGGTAATACCATATATTTCAAAGAGATTTATCGTTGTGTCACACATGTTGGCTCTACATCCTGCAGTTATGAAGCAAAAGTCATAAGCCGCATAACAACAAAAGCTATCATAATTACAGTAGAACTAGAAATCCTACACTTCCCAGTCATGAATACAGTGGTTTTGAGGGTTGATCCGGAACATTGGATTCCTGAAGTTGTTACTGCAAGAATGGAGAGGTAAAGAAGGTGACAAGCAGCGCATTGTAAATAGCCCAATCGTTATTATTTCGAAAGATTAAAGATTGTTTTGTAGCGAATCTAATTCACAATATTTGTGAGGCGGCTTTGGAGTGGTGTTGTTATTACATATCCAGAATGGACACTGACAAAATAGGCAAGATTTACGTAGGTAATTTGTAGTTTTTATTTTGTTATCTAGAATTCTGTTTTTTTGGGATATTTTAGTAATGAATTTTGGTTATCTGGTTTTATAGTTTCAACTTGCTTGGTTATAAGTTTAACTTACTTTATACCTATTCAAGTTTACTTTTCTTACTATAGGAATCATTTCCAAACCCTACCATATGGCTTCTAATAATTGAACTATTGAAGAGAATTCAGCATTAAATAATTCCCTTAATGGCAAGAATCAAGGTCTCCTCTTTTTCTTTTTTCTTTTTTAATAACTGTTTTTGTAAAAATAATGCATACACTCAAACCTAGTTAGTTTGGATGAAAAAAAAAAATAAAAAGAAAAAAGACATACGGGTTGACTCAGGGAAAAAAAAAAAAAAATTCTTTGCCTATATTTGGGGACGGGTTTAGGTTTTTAGGGACCCACATACTTTTTGTTAACTCCAAATTTAATGGAAAAGACGAGAATGTAAGATAGTTTAATTAGTGTATAACGCCTGAACTTTTAATGAGTCACATGTATGTTTTTATAGTACCATTATAGTAATCTCGTGACTATAATGCTCTTTCTTATTCATATTAATAAAAAAATCCTCTTTCATATTTACTTTTTTTTTTTTTTTTTTTTTTTTTTTTTTTTGTGGTTAAAAGGAAGATATCATTCAACTAAGCCAAAATGGCTAAACTGTTGGCAGTAAGCCTACAAAGGTTCTCCCCCATGGCATCTGAGTACACAAAATCAGATACAACATCAGATGGGGAGCTATCCATAATAACAAAATTTTCCACTTCTTCTATATTTATATTCCCATATTTCTGGGGCTAATCATATCAAATTATCAATCCCAATAATCTCTCCCTTATATATGCCACCTTTTTGCAGAGCGGGAAAAAGAAGGTTATTTCTAGGGACATTAAATTCTTGATCCTGGAATGTAAAAAAAATAATATTAAATTAGTAAAATCAATGCAGTGCATCGATATTAAATTGCTAAATTGTTAGAAATTCAAGGACACCTCTCACCAATTATAAGAGTTCTAGTATGTGACTTGTATTTACGCACGAGAATGTTCAATAGTAATGGTGTTATTAATGTTAACCTGAGAGGGAGAGAATATGTCTAGGATTTTACTAATGTGTGCCCTTAGGACACACATTAATTTCTATTTTTGGAAATAATTTTCTCGAGAATTGAAAAAATAATGACAGTTTTTTCAATTATCAAGAAAATGTTTCCAAAAATAGAAAGTTTAATGTGTGCCCTTAGGGCACACATTAACTGGATCCATATGTCTATGTTACTTATCAAATCATAACAACCCAACTACCAGTGGCGGAACCACACACAAGGGTGGGGGGGCCAAGGCCCCCCCAAAGTTTAAAAAAATTATTTTATAGTATTTATATTATTTACATTTTAAAAAATGTAGCATGTAAAAATTGAAGTTGGCCCCCCCAAATTTTGAGTCATTTCAATGTTGCTCTTAAAAGAAAGAGAAATTATATTAAAATCATATAATTTAAGAGGTTTAACAAATTGAACTATGTAAAAAATGATAAATTTTTGTACATATCTAATAGAAGAAATACATGACTTTTGTATGCTCATTAAAATTTAGAAGATGATAAATTCTCTTAGTAAATTAATTTTTATATATGTGTGTAGAGGTTTGTCTTGATTAACAAATATATTAACATCACAACTTGGCCCTCCCAAACCAAAATTTCTGACTCCGCCCCTGCCAACTACCCTTCTTAGCAATCAAACATTGAGCTAAATTAGATACGTTAAAGCTTTGATTCATTCTTTGGATGAATCTGTTGATTTATCACTCAATAATCATTTACAACTAGGTCAATATAATAGAAAACACCGAAGAAAAAAAAATAAAAAATTGCACATATATTAAGCTACACGCCAGGCTAGAGATGGCAACAAATTTAGACACCAAGTTTTAAAAAAATGGATTTGTACAACAAAAACACTACTCTAAATTGCGAGATACACTTTCAAAGCTACAAATATACAAAATATCAGTTCTTTGAAGGGTTTGAAGCCAGGGATGGACCATGGTGGGGCCCGGGCCCCACCTATGTCCAAGAAATTTTCTTTTAAAGTTTTTTTTTGGTGCTTAGCCTCTTAACTCTTTCACCAATTTTTAAGCTTGTCATCAGGCCCAACACCGTTGAGATGCTATCAGAGTTGAACTCGCTATCTTTGCATCACATTTCTTCTTTTTCTTTCTTTCTGCATTTCTGCTCTGCTGGGAAACCAATAGATTTTGCTCCCAAGTGCCAACTTCTACTATCTTTCTTCTTAAATGTCCTTTATTTTACTTTTTTTTTTTTTTTAAATGCAAGAAACCAATGAGTTTACTGTCAACCACTAACTCTATTTCATCTTAAATACCTTTTACTTTTTTTATTTATTTCAAAAACAAACTTAATGGGCGGACATTGGACAAGTCTTCAGCCTTCTCTATTTTTCTAATTCATGAAACATTGTTTTTTAATGGGCTTGGGCTTAAAATAATTTGGACATGTTTGCACAAAAAAATTAAGAAAATAGATTTTAATTAAATATATTAATTTATATAAGTTAAATATATGTCTATATAGTATATACACATTTTTTAGAGACCATTAAGTTCATATATGTATATATGCTCTGTGTGTGTGTGTCTATATATATATATATAACTGCTGTAATTTTGAAACTATACTCTGGTAGAGTATTGACTCCCTCTTCTAAAATCTTAGACCTCTCATTCCCTTCAATCAGCCTAACTAGCCTAGCCTAACTGTCAACTGTTCAACCCAAAAACTTAACAAAAACAAAAGGTAAATAATGACAATAATTTTTATTTTTTATTTATTTATCCTATATGATGGAAAGAATTAAGGTAAAAAATAATAATAAATACTTTTTTTTGTGTGCTTATACTCCAGCCCCTTTCAGTTTGAAATCTTGGGTCAATCCTTGCCTGAAACAATGCAACACTAAACACCACCCAAAAAAAAAAAAAAATTCCACCATTTATTTACTTGAAATTGGAATTTGTTCCACTCTTAAGATAAAGTCAAAGATTCCTCACAGAGTCAGAGATTCCATATATCTATTCTATGAAGAGCCTAAAACAACATAACACTAAACACCACAAAAAATTGACCATTTAAAGCTTGTTTGGATGGGATGAAAACTGAATGATATCATTTAGTTTTCATGATCCATCATCCAAATCGAGTGGGACCCATGGATGAGCATCTGTTTGGAGGAGTTTTGGATCATTGTTTTCATGACTTAATGACTCAAAAAAATGGATGTGGGTGATGGAAAGTGAAAACAAGTTTCAGGTGTTTTCAAAACTTGAAAACTGAAACTTAGTGGCAAGTCCATAAATAAGATGAGATTGTGGGCCCCGAAGCCAGTGCATTGTCACATCCATCTCAGGCTTTGGGTTATTACCGTTGGAGCTCCCCTGTTCCATTTCATTTCTCCCCAAAATTTTTGTTGAAAATTTTCCCTTTTCTCACTTCCCTCTTTCAGCCTCTTCTCATTTTCACTTCCCTCTTCATCCCCAGCAAGCTAGCTCCATGGCACCACAGTCTGTGATTGAAGCACTGAATTAGGCCTGAATCTTCACTAGCGAGTCTATCGAGCTCTATCACCGTGTCCATACCTCTCTCTCCCTTTCCTCGGTGCAATATATATCTCTCTCTCTCTTTCCATTTTCCATGTTCATGGTCTGATTTGGGTTTTTTGTTGGATGTGAAAGGGGTTTTTCGATTTAAAGTACTGATATTGGTTGTGGCTTGTGAGACAACATTTCTTGTAATCTTTTGAAATATTATGAATTTCTTAAGTTCTACCTTCGTTTTGAACCCAAATTGTTAAATCCTTTGGCACTTTGAAACATTTTATATTTTAGTATTGGACTATTGGATGCATTGATAGATTACTACATAAATTGATTGGCTTGATAATCTAGAAATCCTATGTTTAACTTTGGCATTTGTTTATGGTTTTAATTCAAATTGGTTGTAGCTTTAACTCCTGGTTTATTGAGATATCTTGCTTAAGCACTAGGTTTGATGAGCTAAGTCACATGTAAATTGTTTCCTTGCACTTTGGTTGTCTGGTGGCATGTCCTATTGGTAATTATTCTTCTCCTCACATGGAGGCCATGCCATTATGAACAAATGCACATATTTTTTTACTAGGTTAGTTGAGCACTTGAGCTTTATCAGATTTTGATGTTCGTGGATTTGTGATTGAAATATCCTACTGGTTATATTTACCTTGTTGTGAGAGGGCATGCCAATAACCTTCTTGATAATGTCTTGAATTTCTCAAAATTTAACATCTTTGGACAAATGGCCTAGTTAATGAGAGATGTGATGCAAAAGAAGGCTTCTTGATATAGTTGAAAAAAATTTATCATATCATAGAACCTGTTTATAAAAAAAGAAAAAAGGATGAAGAACATTGTGTTAGAATTAAGATGGAACAATATCAGATTGTTGCTTCAATTTGTGTCCAAGAATAACTATAGTCCAATCTATGAACCAGCAGTACTACAATATTTTTTCCCCTTTCAAGGGTAATCATTAGATTTTAGTGACCCAAAAAGTGATGTGATATCTTGCCAAATGGTAATGGGTGCATGAGTAATAGTCTCTCACATATACATGGAATAACCATTGTTGTTGGTACCACTACAATGAGGTTTTGCCAAAATATGCTAGGTGACATGTTCGCTAATATGATATACTTGGTAGTATTCAACATAGGGAATGTGACAAATTCCCATATGAGTCATATGCTTCAAATGTAAAGAACCAGAAATGAAATTCAGAAATGAGAAATCATTGGAAAAAAAGCCATAGCCAAAACAACATACCCTATAACAGAACATCGAGGAACAGGGCTAATAAGGTCTAAATTTATGGCAGATGAGTTCTATGTTAATCACTTGAATGACTATTAATTAAAGTAGGGTTGATTTGTTTCTTTATTGCTTGACATTTTGTTCCATATAGCATGTTATAACGCACAACTATCTCATTATGGATACTCTGTTATGTCTATTGTTTTTAGAAACTTACATGTGTTATTAGAAACCTTTCATTCTTATATGTGATTTTATATTCATGGGGTTGTTTGTGAGTCTTTTATATTTAAGTTTACCATTCTGCCTTGAAGAGAAGTATTTGGTTTTTCTTTTTTTTACTCCATTGTAATTAGTGCAGCATGTTTTAGTTGATTTTCTCTGCAAATTATGTCACTAACAGTAGGTAGTATCTTTTCCTTTGATATCTTTACATCTTAGTACTGCAGCTGATTGTGAAATTGGCACTTGAAGAATTATGAAATAAATTGCTTTCTAAATAGGTTTTCTTGTCTTCTTCACTTAAGTTGAGTGGTTGGTTAGAGATTCAAGTGGCCAATTCATGAACTATTAATATACAAATATATTAACATATGCAATTGTGTTGGGAAATTTGTATGAGATGGCACAAGAAACTTAGGATGCTGAAGACAAAATGTGGCCTCCCACATTGAACAAATTTTCATTGACATTATGGTCAATGAACAACAAAAGGGGAATATGGAACATGATGTCTTTAAGGCTAAAACTTGGCTATCAATTACGAAAACACTAAATTAGCAAATTGGGAAGAGTTTCCTCTCTAAGCAAGTGAAAGATAAGCATAATAGGCTTAGGCAAAAACAGAAAAAGTGGGGCTAGCTTTTGAAGCATACCGGGTTGGGGTGGGATGAGACAACCCAAATGGTTATTGCTTCTGAGGAGGTGTGGGCTAACATGGTTGCGGTATGTTATATTTACTACCCTAATTCTTTGCATATTTTTTTTTTATAATTTTCTATTTCATATTAGCAGGATTTTGATGTATATATTGTCATTTCAAGGGGATTCTAAGGCAATTACATTACGGAAGAAAGGGTGTCCTAATTATGACAAGCTGAAGCAACTTTTTGCCCCTAATATTGCAACTGGTTCCCTTCAAATTTCCTCAAACACACCAACTCTAGATTGTGATGAAGAGTGTGCCCTGGAGGAGGAACTTGCCAATGAGGCACGTTACACCCAGTTGGGTGATGATGATTGCTACAATCCCAACATGGAGGGCATAACTCAAGACGATCCCCCTGTTGATGAGTAAACCCAACGTGCGAACAAACGTCCCATGGAAGAGCCTACTACCAAGGGGAAGAAGGTTGCAAAGAAAGTGGATAGGGCTAGTGAGATGACCATGGCTCTTCAAGAGTACATTGCCTTGGGAAGGGAAATGTTTTCCAACAAAAAGGGAAAGTCTAGTGGTAGCTCTGATCATGTTGCACAATCCGCCAGTGGTGGTGATCCTTGCTCACTTAGGAGAGCTTTAAAAGTGTTGAACTAGTATGAAGCTCTTGATGATGACACCTATGTTAACATCGCTGAGGCTCTCCAAAAGAAAGAGAAAAGGGTGTTGTTCATGGGCATACCAGAGCATAGGAGGAGGAGGTGGATGAAGTGTCATGCTCAACAGCTGGATAATTAATGGGGATTACTTTTGTGATGTTTTGTTATGTGATTTTGATGCGAATCACTTGGTTTAGTTTTTAAGTACTATTTAAGGACTTTATGTGCGTGTGCTTCAACAATGTTCGATGTTTGATTTTATTTCTCTTATTTAGTTCAACACTTTTATTTAATGTAGTTTCATTGTAATGTTAAAGTGTTGTGAACTATGCCCATGAATTTGATGTTATTTAAATTAGTGTGTGGGTTTTGTTATTTACTCAGTGTTTTTTTTTTTTTTTAAATTTTTTTTTATAGTATTATGTTTTTTTTTTTTAAAATAATATTTGTTATTTAGTTCATGTTACTTACATTATAAGGTGAGTTCAGCTAACATTATTGCAATTCCCTTAGTACTTTATATTAATTTGTCCGTTTATATATTGCAATATCTTGGGTTCTAATGCTTTGGTTTTTGCAAGGTATAAGGTATAATGGTCTCCCCAGTGATCCTTTCTGGCAGTATGATTTTGACGATGCTTATTTTAACTCTGACAATGATGACATGGACATTGGTGGTTGTGGTGATGACATGGACACTAGTTTTAGTGATAATGACATGGATATCAGTGACTGTGATGATGACATGACCACTGGTGCAGACACAGACTCAGAGTATGACAGCGAGGAGGAGGAGTTTTGGTTTGTATTTTCACTTATTGGCGAGATGGTGGCATATTTCCAGCAGCATTACAACAAGCACCCACAACGTACTAGTATTTTGAATGGAAGTGCTTATATGGCTGAAGTGAGAGATGGTAATCCTACCAATTGTCATGACAAACATGTTCCGCATGACACTAGATCTATTCTATCACTTAGTTGATGAGCTGAAACATTATGGGTACTTAAAGGAAGGGAAGGGGCGTGTTGACGTGTAAGAGGCAGTGGCCATATTCTTATACATCGTCAGCCATAATACTCGGATGCGACCTGTGGCAGATAGATTCCAGCATTCCACTGAAACTATGGACTGCAAGTTCCGTAGGGTGTTACGGGTTGTCCACACATATGGCCATCATTTAATCAAGCTTGATCCAAATGTGGTAGGCCTTCTAGAGCATTTACGAGGGAACAACAAGTACTACTCTTGGTTTGAGGTAAATGATTTCATAATATTAGTTCTTCCAAAATGGTTATTCACACATTACTGTATAGTATTTCAACTAATCGGCACTATTCATTGTAGAGAAGCATATGAGCTATCAACGGAATACATATTAGTGCTCGGCCTTCAGTGGAAAGACTCCAGCCTCACAGGAGTCGCAAGAGCACTGTTACAACCAACGTCATGTGTGCATGTGACCATGACATGCGATTTACGTATGTCCATTTTGGTTGAAAGGGAAGTGCCAATGACTCAAGGGTGTTTGAAGAAGTTATTATAGACCCGAAGCATGGATTCCCATGGCTATTGGAAGGTATGTGTCTTTAACTTATATTCTGCCTCACATGTATTGCAGCCTTTAAATTTTCACTGCTACAAGCAAGTAGCAGCTAGTCCTCTGTTTCTGTGATTAAGCTGTGCCCTTAGGCTTTAAAGATTGAGCTTTAAACCTTAAGTTCTGACTATTACTTCTATGGAATGAGCTGGTTGCTATATGTTACTACTCTATATTTATTGTTTTTTATGCTTTGGCTATGTTACATTCATGTTTCATTCATGATTTCATTCATGCAAAGGAGGAGAGACCTTAAAAACTTTGTTCCATCAATCATTCAAGTCTAGGAACTATCCAAAACAAAAAAAATGGCAAACCAAAAATGAAAGAGATTGTTCCTTGAAGTTTGTCAGCTTTGGTTGCAATATTTGAATTCCTTTTTAAATCATATCTACTTTGTAAAATCTGATCTAGAGGAAAGTACCAAAACATGCTCTCCTAGTTTTTTGCTAATTTTGTGAGAATTGACCCAATCCTGCCAAAAATGGAGGAGACTATCAACTAAATGTTGAATGTTAAACATAGAACTTAAAAATTTACAAGAAGAAAAAAAAATAATCAAACCTACTGTTCCTGTAATTTGGCATTGATTTCCTCTTTAACCTTGGTAAAGTAAGTCATGTTTTTGAAAAACAAATTGCAGTAAAGTAAGTCCTGTTTGGTAAAGTAAGTCCTGTTTTACATAGTTCCTTTTCTTTTTCCATTGTACTTGAGATAGCTTTCAGTTGGCCTTATATAAATTGATGTATATATGCACCTAGGCAGCCATTATCCAAAATTTAAAAAAATAAAGGTTTGGCTAGATCATGAAGAATGAAGTAGCATTTAAATAAAAAATCACTCACGTCAGATCTGCCTATCTTTTTAAGCTCATCATGTTCAAGTTTGTATTACCTTTTTGTTTATAGCTATTAGCTATCTATAATATTTGATTAGTATGATAGGTATTGTATTGTGACAGTGGTGTATTGTATTCTATTGTGGATATTTGTAAGTGTGATAGTTGTAGTTGTGTAAGGGTGTGCAGGGGGGGGGGGGGGGTGTGCGTGTGTGTGTGCAAGGTGGTGCATGTATACCTATAAGGGTGTGCATGTGTGCCTGCATGTGGGTGTGTGCAATGACTAGTGCAGCTAAGCTGTACTGCTATTATGGGGTTGTTAGTTGGTTGGACCAGGGTGTCAAGTAGGTAGTTAGTTGGTTAAGGGGTGTAAAGGACATTCAGGTGAGAATTACATTGTTTTACTTCTCTATTCTTTCTCTCTTTCTTGTTCCTTGTTCCAATTCCTAATTCCTTCCTTCCTTTCTTCCACTGAACTATCAGAATCTTATCATATTGCCACCAGAGATAAAATTTGAATGTGGTTGTAAATAAATCATATCAAACACTTGAATTTGATTATTTCTATGAATAAAAAAATTTTAAATTTCAGTTTTTCTCCTATAGTAGTACTTGCTATATGAATTTAATTTGGTGAAATTTGTAGATATTTTTACTGCCTAAATTAAATTAGCAAACAAGCAGCCAGAAATCAAATTGATGTATCCTAGATGCCATTTAATAAGTCATTCTATTTACAGAATATCATTTCTCTAGAAATTTATGGAAATTAAAAAAGCATGCTATTAGTCTCACATCTGACTCTTACAACTCTTCTAGGTTTCTAGCTGGGCTAGTTTTAACTTTAGTATAACTAAAACTGATCCACATTGTATTTTTGTGTTTGTATCAAATAATAAAACTCCAAAGTCACAGACACCCCCCCCCCCCCTAGAGTCTAAACAATGGGATTAACTTAATTACATGTAAGAGTGTTGAGAAACCATTTGTTGTAAGCTGTCTTGTGGCTTAACAAGTACAAAATCATGTTGCTAGTACTGAATTAGAATATAGAGGCTCTGTTGATTATTTTACTGATTTAATCCCCTGATTATTACTGATCCATTACTTTTACCAATATGTGTAATTTTTATTATTACTGATTTAGATATGCTATTCTTGTAGGTTCCTATTACTTGGTTGATTCGGGGTACCCCATTGGTGCATTGTTTCTTCCACCACATAAGGTCACCTGATATCATATCCAAGAATTTAGGAGGAGGAGGAGTACTACGCAACCAAAATCGGGGAAAGAGTTGTTTAACTATAGATACTCATCATTGCGCATGGTGATTGAGAGGGTTTTTTGGAGTCTTGAAGGCTCGCTTTCTCATCTTGAGTTGCATGGCACAGTATAAGCAATATCATCAGCATTTGGTTGTTTCTATGTGTTGTGCGTTACATAATTTTATAAGCATCAATAATTGAAGAGATGTAATGTTTAACACGTGGGAGAATCTTGACGTTGATAGGGATGATATACAAACAGGAAACAATGAGAATTCCCCTAAGTCGAGTGCAAGTGCCGAAAGGAGGCATGTGAGGGAGATGTCTAATGCGGTGAAGAGAGCAATGGGTGAATTCAGGGATGATATGACTGACCGCATGTGGGAAGAGTACGTGCGAGGTCAAGGTTGATGGTTGGCATGTCTAAGGATTCACTCTATTTGTTGGGGCTTTTGTATAGAGCTAATACCCATTCTTATGACTTTTTGTTGGGACTTTTGTATAGATCTAGGTACTGTGACTAGAAGTCACTTAGCATGATACATGATGCATTCTTTTGGACATTATGATGCATTTTTTTTGTAAATTTAGATTAATTGTGGGCATGCTTACATGTAATGGCTAATGTCAATAACCTATTGACATTTCTGATATAATTCCTTTTAGTAATTTTAAAGTAGGTGTATATAATATCTATTGGTAATGTAAGTATAGGTGGACATGCTTATATGCATTTGTATGTAATACCTTTTCGCAATGGAGTATTTTTCAAGGACCATATATTGTGTATGTGATATGGTTACAGGTGGATAATTATGTGTGTGATATGTATGCGATATATATGTGATATCTGTATGTGATATGGTTACAAACAGTTTTTGTCTTCTGTGAGGGGCTTGGATTTATGAGCTTCCTCTTGTTCATGTTTACTTGAGAGTTGTCAAAGAGATATGACAACTATTTGATAATTGGGTTGGTAGCTTATTGGTGTGACACTATCAGTAAATTTTAGTGGATAAAGATAATGGATACAAGTTTTTAGGTGGTATTAGAGTTCTGCACAACTTCACAGTAATGGATGCTTGAACCTGCAATTTGTTACTTGTTGGTAAACTAAGAAAAACTATAGCAGATTGTTGGATACTCTTATATATGGGGCTTGATAGCTAGAATACCCTTTTTTAACCAAGCTGAAATTAACAGGGAGAAAGATATTCATCAAAGAGTCATTATATTAAATTAAAATGTCAAGTTTTATAGTAGATTGTTGGAGTCATGTGTCCAAACTTATTGGGTTACATATTGCCTATTACATATACCACACTCTCATGGTAGACACAATTGACTCTTTCCAACATCCCCAAACCCAGTACTAAATAAGTAGAATACAATAAATAACACCCATGAGAGAATTATAACTTGTTTATATGTGTTCATCTTCTCTTCAGCAATCCTTTGTGCAACCTTACATTTTTCTGTCTTTCGCTTTGCAACTCTTTCCCTTTCTCGTGCTTCTTTAAGCGATGCACGTGCTTCTTTCTCACCCTTAATAGTAAGCATTGCCTCATTCCCTAGCCTCTCGAACTTTGCTATCACGATAGGTGTCGTTTCCGCGCCACGCTTGCAGGTGTTGCTATCCAACCATTTAAAAAATTTACAATGTCGGACATCATCTTGCAACATACATGACAATATCAATTAAGGCGAAATGAAGGAATTTATGACATATCACAAATAATGTAACTAAACACAAATGTAAACTCATCGGCATCCATTTCCTACAACCATAAAACCTCCTACCAAAGTTATGGAACTTCAATGATGTTTTAACCACACAGCGATCCATGTCGCATAGATGGCCATTAGAGCTGGAGTAGTAGTTACTTCCTTTTGACATTAGTTCAAACACCACAGCCTCTGCACATAGCACAAAATAAACAATTATAGTAAAAACAAACAAATACCACAGAGGTAGAATCACACGAGAACAATCTAGACAAACTCAAAGCATACTTGCAAGTGAAACCAAATACCCACAATCCTGACCTCAGAGCATAGTCACAAGAAACCAAATACCTACATTCTTGACCTCAAAGCATATACACAAGAAACCAATTACCCACATTCCTGACCTCAGAGTATAGTCACCGAGAGCTAAACAAACTCAAAATTAAAACACAATTTTCAGTATTCATGAAGTCATACATTGGGAAAAAAGAGATGTGGGGAAAATAATAAAGCAAGTAGAGATATGAGTTTTGGAACCCATTCATGAATTTCGGTGTTCCTTTCGGGGCAGAGAAAGAAAACAAGATGAAGACCAACAAAGCAAGAGAAGCAGAGCACTACAACTGAGAAACGAAAACAAAAACTCACCAATAATCTTTGATTTTTGCAAGAGATGGTCTTTGACTTTTGCTGGAGAAGAGAAGCTTCGAACTTTGCTTTCGATGGGTCCGGGCACAACTTCACGAGATGGGTCTCTTTGTTTTCTAGTGATAGGAATTTGGGGAGATGGGTATTAGAGATATGAGATGGAATCTACAGTGTGTTGGAGATTGGTATTTGATGGCATGGGTTAGAGATGGAAATTGGAGAGCTTGGGATTGGATTCGGAGAGTGTTGAGATTTGGGAAGAATGGGTATTTGCCGAAATTGGGAAGAATGGGAGTCATCATGTGTTAAAGAAGAAGGAAGGAGTTTTTAAACATTTTTTATATGGGTTGAGGTTACCGTTCTGTTCCTATGGCAGGTGTGGGCTCCACTAAAAAAGGGAAAAAATGAGAGATATCAAAATTTGAGTGATGAACCAAACAAATTATTTTGAGTTTTGGGACTAAAGTGATGGACAATGAGTTTGAGTTATGAGTGATGGATGTTGAGTAATGAGTTAGCCCCAATTATGACATAGTCAAAGATTCCTTATAAAAAGTAAACTATCCTGATTAACAAAGATGCAAAATTTACTATTAAACTAAACTTTATTATTGACTTCCCACCCAATTAATTTCCTAGGTCTTTCTTTGAGTTAACCTTGCTTTGGTGAATGGTAGCATTTTTTCTACTTCCACATATGGTAGATAGTAGCCCATGGGGCAAATCTACAAATAACAGTCCTTTAATTTCGCATAACAGTCCTCAGAGTTTTATCTTTAAGATGCCCCTCAACCCATTCCATTATGTCACTCCATTAAAATTTAGGATTTCTGATTAGGCACCAGCTCATCATAGTTTTCCTTTTGATTCAATAGAACAATAAATAAATAAAAGAAGAAAATTAATCTGAGCATATAACTTGCTTAAATCCTCATGGACAAAGTTATAAAGCACACTAACATATTCCACACCAGCAAGGGTTGCCCTCTCAAAAGTATCAATCATTGTCTAACGAATGCAATAGAAATTTCATTCTTCTTTTTCATAGTTTATTGTTTCATTTTTGGTTTGTGTAGACTGTACGGCTATCTATCTTATTTTACATGTTCTGGTGCTTAGATGATGTATATCCACTTTATGAGAACATAAGATGTGTACCATAAAAAGAAAAAAAAGGTTTGTTGATTATTCAACAAACTAGACTCATTACACGCATTTTGCATGTATAATAATACTTTTTATTTATTTATTTGTTTTTGTGGTTTAGTGTTATAATGCTTCAAAGTGATATATAAATAACCGTGTATATTTATTTATTTATTTTTTAAAAAATGAGGTAAAGTAACGAGGAATAATATTTAAAAATGAAATTGAGAAACGTAAGAAGTTGAAACCTAATGAGACATTTGAATTTATTGATTGAAATAAGAATTGTGATAAGTTAAAAAAGAAAAGAAAAAGAAAGATATTTGAACAAAAGAAAGATGTATACGTTAGTGTGGATGGATAGAGATTTGTGATAACTGTATAGAATTTGGATAATAAAAAGTTTAGTGATGCATAATTGGATTGCAGAGAATTTTATATTATGAGTATATCAAAGGTGAGATTAGCCATTTTTAGTAATGCATAATTAGATTGCAGAGAAACAGTAGAATTATATTCACAAATGACTTTGAAAAAGACCAGACTTATAGAAGCTGATTCTTGGAAGATAGTATCCCTATAATTTTTTGCAACCATCACGATACTCAAAATTTTGCAAAAGAATCATTGATTTAGTATGACATATTCGATTTTGAAAAGGAAAAAAAAAAAGAGAGAGAAAAGAATGGAATCTTGAAGTATTGTCAGAATTTAGAAACCTTGATTGTGCATGTGTTAGGTTTATATTTTTATGTAATTGGTATATCTTATGACAAAATGCAGTTTACTTATTTATTATTTGTTATTGTTTTTCATATGGTGCGCAAAACATCTTTGTTAAGTGCTTTCCGAAAAGACAGGTATAAAACCAATCAAAACAGTCAATCTAGTTTGTGCTATGGTTTGAAGCTAATGAAAATTTTATTGTCTTTCAAGTTATAAAGGTGTCATATGAACCAAGGCTCCTTGTAAGTGGAGAGAGAGAAAGGTCGCTATTGAGGTCGGGTTGTGTGGGCTCAGCCGCTTAGTTTAGATACGGACCTATGACTTTTTATTATATTTTCATTATTCTATTTAAATATTATTTATTTTAGTTTTCTCCTAAGATTTAGGGTGAAGCTAATTCCTCTTAAAATTCATTTTGGACTTCTTTAGATTTTAAAATTGATTAAAAAATTTTTGATACAAAGAACCAATCATGAAAAATTCTTACAAACCGGATTTCTTACAAACTACTGATTTTAAAATTGGACTTCTTACAAACTGTTGATATGAAAAATTTTACTGGTTCATATTAAGGCCTACCACTAACATCATTTTTTTTACTTACTAATAATCACTCATTGTATCAGTAGTTTGTAAAAAAAAATTGTAAAATAATTTGTGAATTTAGCATTTTTCTTTTTGTTATTCAAATTTCCTTCTTCCTTTATTATTATTATTATTATTTAGCATTTTTCTTTTTGTTATTTTTTTATTTAAAAAAAAAATTTCTAAATTATACTAGAGGCAAATTATTAACCTTTACCCAAAAAAAGAAGAAGATCCTCTGAGCACACGCGTTTATATGGTTCAAAAATGAAATCCTCATTAATGAAGGGTAATTTCATTTAGAAATAAAGCCATAAATGTCAAGTAACAAATTTCATTTTGAATTCAGAAAGAGAATTCCTAAAGTTTAGGATTTTTTTTTTCCTTTCACGTTCAAAAAAGAAATTACAATTACTGCTTATATCTAAAGTTTATTATTTTTATTTGTTTGAAAAATAAAATATATATATTTCTAAATTATACTAGAGACAAATTATTAACCTTTATCCAAAAAATAGAAACACATGCTCAGAGGCTAGTAATATATATAAAAGGATTCAACTCTTTGAACTGAATTTTTATATGGTTTAAAAATACCCTCATTAATAAAGGGTGACTTCTCTTAGAGATTGGGTCATAATGTCAAATAACAAATTTCATTTTGAATTCAAAAAGAGAATTTGTAAATCAGGATTTTTTTTTCCCTTCAAATTCATCTTGTTATTCCCTAAAATTTAGTATTTTTATTCTTTTTATTTTTTTTTATTTTTAAATTGGGGGTGTTTTATTTTTATTGGGATATAAGATGATGAAAAATTATCATGTCCGGTTCCCTCGGGGGATGGATCTATAATAATTCACCTATCCCAATAACAAAAAAAAAAAAAAAACCTGACTTGAACGATCCTGTATTAAGAGCTAAAATTTATCTTTTTTATTTGTTTGAAAAATAAAAATATATATTTCCAAATTTTAATAAATGCTAATTATTAACCTTTACAAAAAAAAAAAAATAAATAAAAGAGCGTTTGAGCATGGGCAATACATGTGCGTAGAGGCTGGTGTGTGTGTGTATATATATCATCTCCTTTTTTTAATTTTTCAAATCAAATAAAAACTATGTAATAAGAGAGATAAAGATGATTCTATTGTAAATAAATTATGAAGAAATCTTACCAAAATGACATGATTCTATTGTAAATAAATTATGAAGACATGATTGTTTAATTAGGAGCACCTTTGAATATGCTTTTCACTAAAAGCTATAGGCCCTTTTAGGGTTTTGGTTATTAGTTTACGTACTCACTTTTGTATCACATTTCTTATTAACTTCACACATGATTTAGAGGCATCAGCTTGCAAAGTTTTTTGGAGATCATTTAATATGTAAATCACATCAAGACAACTACCATCCTTATTTATTTTCTTCAATAAATTGTGACACATATTTCAGGTTCCACGAAAAAGAAAAGAAAAAAAAATGATGTTACAAAAAGCAATGAGACGGTGCCAACACCCTAAACTGATTTACATCGATCCAAAATATGCAGATTTTTGTAGACTTGGAAGCACCTTTTTAGTGCGTTTAGATGGCATGATTTGGGCATTTAGATTTGGATTTTGGTGATTAAAATTCAAATAGTTTGTTTGGATAGTTTAAAAAAGGTGAAAGATTTGGATTTGACAAATTCACAAAGTATTTTAAACGTTTAAAATGCTAGGATTTGAAATTACTCCTAAAATTAATGGATTTTAAATCAAGGCATGTAAAAATTCAAATTTATTAATTTAAAATTCAGATCCAAGTTTTCAAATGCAAACTAATAGAAAATTTTATTACACGCTGTGAATGTGTAATCACAGCGTAATAAAGAATGTGTGACTATTATTATTCATTACTAATTAGCATACTAATGCCTCTAAAATCATGTGTAAAGTAAATAAGAAATATGATCCAAAAGTAAGTACGTGAACAATTGTAACCAAAACCCCAAAATGGAGTAAAAAGTATGTTCCAAAGTGCACTCCTAAATCGGTCTGGGACTCTGGGTTAACAATCAATGATGTCATTTTGATAAGATTTATTCATAATTTATTTACAATAAAATCATCTTTATCTCTCTTGTTACATAGTTTTTATTTGATTTTCAAAACTAAGAATGGAGATGATATATACGCGAATAGATTGTTAGAAAAATTCTAAAACTAATTTTATTGACAAGTTAACATGAGGCACTAAAAATGATCTTGTTCCAATAAATGAATATTCTATAACTACATCAGTTCAATAAATAAATAACCACAACAGTATAAAGACTAACAGAAGCTTTGCATGTTTAGAAGAACGTCCAGTCTCTTTTTTATGACTCTTTCCCTCTAAACCCACAGCCTGTGTCCGTAAAATGGTACAAAACAATTTAACTTTTAACAAGTCACATGTCTGTCGTATTATACGATGACTATATATAAAAGCTTTTATAGTACCATTCTAGTAATCTCATGGCTTTAGCTTTACATACTCTTCCTTATTCATTAAAAAAAAAAAAAAAACCCTCTTTCATATTTCTTTCTATGTTCCAATTATCTGGGGCCAATCATATCAATTCCTTAATCTCTCCCTTACGCTACCTTTGCAGGCTTTGCAGGGAGGGAAAAAGAAGGTTATTTCTGGCGCCATTAAATTCTTGATCTAGAATAAGAAAAACATATTCCATAAGTAAAATCAATGCAGTGCAACAATACTAAATTGTTAGAAATTCAAGGACATGTTTGACACCTCTCACCAATTATAAGAAACAATATTTCAACCCAAGTATTGAAAGTCACTTTTATCTGGCTTGTATTCATCAGCATAATCATTGAAGATGGTAAAATATAGAGCTTGATGGGCCTACCTTAATGGGCCTGACGGATCGGAACTGGTGGGCCTGTATAAAGATGATCCCCTGCACCTTGAAGGCCCATTGCTGACAGACGTAGTAAGGGCCCATGATCCGAAGTCCATATCGCCTAGAAAAGCCTTAAGATCCAAAAATGGAAATCCTTGCTCACCACGCTCAGAGGAATTTGTATTAGAGTCCCACATGGAAAAGATTTGGAAACCAAGAAGAAAAGTCAACCCTTTGTCACTATAAAAAGCCTAACACCCTCAGAAATCGAGGTACGCTTTAATTGACCATCTCTAACGCTCTAAGTAAAATAGAAGAATTCTAACTTGACCGTCGGAGAGCTTTTGGCTGGCACCACACCGGTGCTCTCTGAAGGACTTCTTTCGATTGTTTCTGTCATGCAGGTTCGCTTCGAGTCGCAAGTACGGTGTGACCCATTGGTGACAATTTTCGACGTCATCAGTTGGCGCCGTCTGTGGGAAAGAACGTAGCGCACTATTGCTTCCTAAACAAAAGAGTTACATGGTACTCACACGTTCGATGGCAACCACTAACGACGTTCAAGAAGAGGAAGCCCCTACGACTGCCCTTGAGAGACAGGTCAGGACGCTCGCCGCAGCCGTGGAGCGCCTCACAAAACAAAACCACGACCTAGAAGAGCAGCTGAACCAAAAGAGTGCGACGGTCAATAACCACGGAGCGGATCAAGAAGGAACCAGCGCTGAAAGGAGGAATCATGACGGACCACAGGAGAGTAACGCCCCTAGCAAACAAGTGTGACGGGACGCTAGCATCCTTTCAGTGACGGATACAGCTCCACAACCCATCATCGCGGAGATGCAGGCGATGAAGGAACAGATGGAAGTACTAATGAACGCTCTCAAGGGGCGAGTGTCCAGTGATCTTGACGACCTTGTCAACCGGACTGACTCGCCATTTACAACAACCGTCAATTCCTTCCCCCTGCCAAGTAAATTCCGCATGCCAAGTATGGATAGTTATGACGGAATCAAGGACCCTCTCGATCACCTAGAGACCTTCAAGACCCTGATGCACCTTCAGGGAGTGGCAGACGCAATTATGTGCAGGGCATTCCCTACAACCCTAAAGGGCGCAGCAAGGATTTGGTTCAGCCGGCTAGTACCAAACTCCATCGGCACCTTCAAGGAGCTGAGCGCTCAATTCACTACGCACTTCATCGGAGGACATCGGTATAAGAAATCCACAGCTTGCTTAATGAATATCAAGCAGAGAGAAGAGGAGACGTTACGGGCCTACATATCACGCTTCAATAAAGAAGCGCTCTCGATCGACGAAGCCGACGACAAGATACTAGTGGCAGCGTTCACGAACGGGCTGAAGGGGGGTAAGTTTTTGTTCTCCCTATACAAAAACGACCCAAAGACCATGTCGGAGGTGCTTTACAGGGCCACCAAGTATATGAATGCCGAAGACGCACTATTAGCCCGAGAAGATAGACCCAAGAAAAGAGACAGACAAGAGGATCCCCGACAGGACCAGGGGCGGAAGAAAGGAAGGATGGGAGATCGAAGGGAGGAGAGACGTCCAAAACCCATGGGCGCAAGGTTCACAAGTTTCACCCCGTTGACCGCTCCGATAGACCAAGTCCTAATGCAGATTAAGGACGAAGGATCCCTGACGTTTCTGGGAAAGCTGAAGAGTGATCCCAACAAAAGGTCCAGAGACAAATATTGCTGCTTCCATCGTGACCATGGTCACGACACGGCCGATTGCTACGACTTGAAGCAACAAATCGAAGCCCTTATCCGACAAGGGAAGCTGAAGAAGTTCGTCAGCAAGGAGAGAACGGATCAACCCCCACAAGAACAACACCCCCGTCGAGAAAACGAGCGACCAAGGCCCCTATTAGGGGACATAAGGATGATAATTGGAGGAACAGCCGCGGCCGGATCGTCGAAAAAGGCTCGCAAAACATACCTTCGGATGGTACAGAATGTCCAGTTGGCGGGTACAGTGCCAAAGATGGCAAGAAGGGAAGGCCTCATTATCGGGTTCTCGGAAGAGGATGCAAGACGCCTACACCATCCACACGACGATGCCCTTGTCGTCAGCTTGCGGGCAGGCGACTATAATATGCACCGAGTGTTGGTCGACAACGGTAGTTCGGCCGATATCTTGTACTATCCGGCATTCCAGCAAATGAGGATTGACAGGGAGCAGCTAATACCGACAAACGCCCCGCTCGTTGGTTTCGGAGGGAGTAGAATATTCCCTTTGGGCGCGGTCACGTTATCGGTGACAGTAGGAGATTACCCCCAACAAATCACCAAGGACGTAACATTCTTGGTGGTCGATTGCTCGTCAGCCTACAATGCTATTATTGGACGACCCACGCTCAACTCGTGGAAGGCGGCAACATCAACTTACCACCTAATGATCAAGTTCCCAACGGAGTATGGGGTAGGAGAGCTACGCGGAAGTCAAATTGCCGCACGAGAATGCTACGTAGCTATGATGGAGGTGGAAGACCAGATCCAGGCCTTGAACATAGAAGAACACCGAACGACGGCAGAACCTACAGAGAAGCTAGAGGAGATAACTCTCGACAGTTCCAATCCAGACCGAACCACCAAGATCGGAACGCTTGCCAAACCCGCAATCCGTCAGGAGCTCGTAGCTTTCTTGAGGAGCAATAAGGATGTGTTCGCCTAGAGCCATGACGATATGCCAGGAATCGATCCCTCGGTCATGGTACATAAGTTGAATGTGTTGCCCTCGTTTCCACCCGTCCGACAAAAGAAGAGAGTATTCGCCCCGGAACGAGACCAAGCAATAGCGGAAGAGGTCCGCAAACTCCAAGAGGCAAGCTTCATCAGGGAAGTCTACTACCCCGATTGGCTGGCGAATGTGGTAATGGTGAAGAAAGCGAGCGGCAAATGGTGGATGTGCGTGGACTTCACCGATCTTAACAAAGCATGCCCCAAAGATAGCTATCCCCTTCCAAGGGTCGACATCCTAGTAGACTCGACGGCTCAACACCAATTGCTAAGTTTCATGGATGCTTTCTCTGGTTATAACCAGATCCGCATGCACGAGGACGATCAGGAGAAGACTTCGTTTGTAACCAGTCAAGGACTCTTCTGTTACAAAGTAATGCCATTCGGCCTGAAGAATGCAGGGGCAACATACCAAAGACTAATGAACAAGATGTTCGCACAGCAAATCGGGAGGAATGTCCAAGTCTATGTCGA